>NC_068947.1:8276666-8587708 GCF_026419915.1 Harpia harpyja
ACAATCCATCAAAAGTGGTGTGACATGCAATAAAACTCAGGTTTTCAACATTTTGGCTACTTTCCACACACGGGCAGATTTGGAAATTAAGGTGTGTGCATCTAAGTCCAACAGCTTTAATAAAATACAGATGACAGCCAGTATCCTTGATTTTTCTGACTTTGCAGGACCAAAGACACATCTTTGTGTAAACAGATAGGGCTAAAATTCAACCAAAGCACATTTAGTAGGATTTGTTGATCACTTGCTTATCAAATTAAAAAGTAGCAGTGCATGTATGTGAAGTACACAGGCATAAGAGTGTGTTTAATATGCATTATCTACTGTTGTCAGTATATGAAATTGGATAGTAATTGTTAAAAAGGTTACCATATGCTCACTAAAAGACAAAAACATGGTTGCACAACATTTGTAGACAGTCTTGTTTGGGGTTTTCCTGTGTTCCTTGTTTTCAATAACTCCACCAGTGTGGACTCAGAGCCTGTGCTCACTTAATGTAGCGGTGAGACAGGAGCTGTTGTGTTCCAGAGTATTTTTTTCTCAGTTCAGTGGTAGTTCTAATCAAAATTTCCATTGTGGTAAAGAAGATTTTTACTGCAGTTACTCTAAACATGATATGACAACCTAAACCAAGTGAAGGTGAAATTCAGCTGTTATCCAGCACAATGAAGATGCCTGCAAATCTGAAATTTATTAAGCGAGCCTCTTTTGGCTGAAAATATACTGTAAGTTCCAAAAATTTTCTCCAGCAAATTTGCACTACTGTTGTCCCCTGACACTGTATTTGCCATATGAAAAGGGTACAATTCCTGCATCAATTCCTATTTACCACTAATTTTTATTATAGTAGTAAGTAGGAATGTGTGCAGAACTGTTACTGTCCTGCAAGACTTTTTGAGATTTCTCTGAATTGTGAAGAAAAATGGAAAAGTTTGAACTGATGTTTGTGGATAAAGAAGAGAAGATCAGCCAAGACCTTGTATTTTTACTGCAGAACAAATTTCAAATGAAAATAAAACTTTAATTGAAAATGTGTTGAAATACATTTTAAAATAATTTTCATTGCTTCAAAAGGTCAAAAATGTGCAACAGCTTACCCTTTCTAACCCTCAGTGTTCACATGGACTAATCAGTATTTTCTAATAGAAAATGTCCCATGGAAAAATTTCTGCCTGTTGTGGTATTAGCAACTGAATTCTGGTATGCTGATCACAGATGCTTTTTTGTCACTTTTAGTAACACGAAACCTGGCGAAAAGACTTGCCCAGCTTTCTTAGCTTTCCAAGTTTGGGTCAAGAGTCATTATTGCAATATAAATAGGGCAGTGAGCAAGTTGTTGTTTTTCTGGAGAGGACAGAGAGCAGATAGCCAAGGATTTTAGACTTTCTGGAGACAGTGCTGGCATTAACACTGGCTGCAGAAGTGGCCAGAACTGTCATGTCACCGTAGTTTTCCTTTAAACCAAGGAGCAGCCTGGTAGGAAGCGTTACACGAGTCGTCGCACCTACTGTTGAGATGCGAATGCAAAATGAACATGGATGAATGCAGCTTCTGCAGCCTGGACAAGAGCCGCCCGTTTGGGCTATTTGCAGTTCTGGTAGAAATGCTGGAAATGCTTGTATGTATAAAGTAATTGTAATTCACCTTTGCCTGTGTTTTTCTTTCCAGGTGACCATTTCCTTGCAGCGGATCACGCAATTCATCCAGGGCGATGTTATTCTAATAAACTGCTACCATGGCTGTTTTCTTGCGATGGTTTGCTAAATGGGTTGCCTTGGTTTGCTCAAAGCAATAACACTTTAATACTCTTCTCTCCATCCCAGAGGGAGCACGCTTTCGCTGAACGGCAGTGATGCAGAGTCCACTGCAGGCCATCTGAAAGGGGCCGTGGGTCCTGCGAACAGAGGCAACGTTTCCATACCTTCCCTCCGGAGGTCTCCGGCACTCGGCACGCGCAGCATGACTGCAGATTATAGCAGGGTGAGTACAGTGATGTAGAGCTGACACCAAATACAGCTGACGCCAAACAAGATGACTTGGCCGGTATCTGCCCTGTTAGATCGATTTGTAGCCCAGAAAAGACAAGCCTGACAGAGAAGATTTTGGTTCTTCCCTAATTCTGCTGGGACCAGTGAAGATCTCTACTAGAACAGAATTTGTCATGTTCTGTCAGTGATGTGGTTTTTGGTTTGGCAGACATTTTTCTTTTGTCTAAAAATTGCTGTTAATGTCCAGCATTACATAATGGGTAACAGATTCCGAACGGGGAAGCACAAGGGATGTGAGTAAGCATTTTTGGCACTTCAGGGCCTTGAGTAAGTGCTGTGAGCTAAGGATGTGACTTTCAAGCATGCAGGGTCCGGCACGCTCCCACTGACTTCTAAGGGAAACTTTGCAAGCTCAGCATTTGCAGAAGATCAGGTCATGCTAATTTTAGTTTTTTCTGGATTTGGACACTGGCCTCGGCATAAATTATGGCATAACACAGAATGTGTGCTAGACGCTTTATCAAAACGAAATGTGGGATTCCTCTTCCCTGCTGTTAAGCCTCTTGGGATGTAGGTGGTCACGTCTGAGCTAGCCGCCTTGGCTGTTTGGTAATAAGCAGAAGGATGCGGCTCATCTAGCCAAAAGCAGACACTCTCTCCGGTCCCAGACAGCCTGCCTGTTTGTCAAGCCGTTCCTCTTGGCTGTGCACCGAGACACCCATCCCGAATTCATTTCAGTCACCCCTCTTAAGAAATCAGGATTGGACTAGCAAGTTGTTCTGAGTTGCCAAAACTTAAGTGTACGAGGAAAGCGAAATTTATAGTCAGAGGTAATGCCTTTTACCATTAATGTTTGGAAAAAAGTAGATAAGCATGTGAGATCAGAGCCCTGTTGAATGCATCAGTTTTTTTCTAACCTCAAATACTTGGTCTAATTGTTTTTCCTAATAAAAAATAAGTTAGCATATATGAAGGGCAGTTTTAGGAGCTGTAAATAAATTAATAGTTGTTTTATTTATATTCTTGCTGGCACACAGACTGACTTGATTTCAAATGCATTAGATTTGCTTGAAAAAGGCCGATCCATTTAATTTAGTTGGAGTGATGTTGTTAGGTATTCCTTTACAGGAAGGCAAAAAGCCATAATGATGTCAAGCATATTGGCTTTATTTAAGGGTTATACTGGCATAATTTAATTAGTTCAAGTCCATTTGGTTTTACCCTAGCTGAAATCATTATGCCGGTATAGAAACAACAGGTTTTGTCTCTTCTTTCTTTCTTTTTTTTTTCCTTCCTTTTTTTTTTTTTTAATTTCCAAGCTAAGTGAACTTTTAATGGATTTGAGTGTTTCACTTCCCTCCTCTCACTCCTGATGCATTGCTCTGATTCTTCAGTTGCAAACTCAGAATGTATGTATGAATCACATCTTTGTGCAAATTTTATGCATGATCTGTGCTAAGCAAAGCACATTAGATAGTACTCTAAATATATTCAGTAATAGACTGGATGCTAAAGGAGCTTTGGAGCTAATAGAAATGACGCTTTTGTAGACTGATAGTGAATAAGCTTGCTTTTTGTATTTATGGGGTGTGCATTTTTTTCTTATTGGGCAGGACCCTGGCTTAGAAAATGGCATGATTATTCCAGCAAGTGAAAGTGTACCTGAAGATTTAGTAAAGAAGCACTGTAGGAAAGCATCTGGAACACCTTCCATTGCAGTTTCTAGGGTATCTTTGTCATCAGGCAAGTATTAAGTCTTTTCCTTCTTTCTGCCAGCCTTTATTATCAGAGGATTATTCCTATTCTTGTGACTCTGCTCCTTTTGTTTTTAAAGCACATTGAAGGATGTAAGTTTCATAAATTTGTTCATATTCATTCTGAAGATCCTTCCCTTTTACTAGCCAAGTTTATACCACTTCACAAGTTTTACATTTGAAGAAGTGTTAGTCCTAACCCCAGTAATGTTGGCACAATGTTAGTACTAGGTAAATCACACTCTCTTAGAACTGGTACAAGATTTCATTCATAATTGCACATCGTTAAATCACTGTCTGTGTGGTCAGCTGTATAAAATACTACCTATCTCCAATCTGTATAAAATACTACTGTGCTGCTGTCATTACATTTCACACCCACTTTGCCCAGAAGCAAATTTGGGAAAAAATTCAGATACAGACTTCATGTCATTTCATTTTCATACCTGATACACCAGACCAGTCGATTCATCTGTAATTTACCTCATTTCATTGGAGGCTGTTAGGTAAACGAGGCTTGCACAGGGAGGTGCTGTCAGAGCCACTTTGCAGCAGTGGGTGGAGATCCTCCTTTTCTGCTTCTCCCACGCGCTCGGCCGGCTTCTTATAAGGCTAACAGAGTGGGTCCAGATTTACAGGTTTCTCTCTGAAACACCGCAGGGCTCACTTTTTTTCGGCTGAATTTAGCCCAAAGCAGAAACCTAGTGATGTATCCCACAGAGCTAATCAAAGGAGATAATGTTCTTCACCTTAGATTTTCCAACTTGAAAGCATCAGTGTTTCTTTGAGAATATTGTACAATGCAACTCCAGGCAGAGGTGTTACAGACTGCTACTTTATGAAGTGAAAATTCTCCTGTTTCTGCTACCTTATAAAATAAAGGTTTTCCTAATAGAAAAGAACAGGCCACATGTTACCAAAGCAGATGGATGCTGAGCAAAATTGCAGGCAACCTGGGAGCGGGCCTCAGACTCCTCATTATCTCCGTGTTGGAGGATCTCAAAGGACATTAAGTTCAGGAGAGTGACTTTTCCTGTCACATCATCTATAGCCCAGGTAGAAGATGAACAGTTAAAAACTTTCCAGATTCCTACCTGCAGGATCTAAAAGTATTCTCTTCCCCCTCTTTCTTTCTCAACACAAAAGATTTATATGGAGAGGACTAAGAAAATCTTTCTCCAAGACGTCTAACAAGTCTTCTGCCTATTGAGTGGACGTGTGACCTGTAGGACTGAAAGAAATTTGTGCGGGTCTTGAGACTTGTTTGCTTCCTCCTCTTTTCTGCACAGGGAACACCAGTAATGGCAGAAGTACTTTCTATGTCTATCTGTATCCCTAGTTGCTTAATTCTGAAGCAGACGCTGGGGAGAGTTTGGTGGTGGTGGCAGATGTGACAATCGCTGTGAACACTTGGACTGCAAGTTTTGCAATATTCCGGGCTGATAGGCCTACCAGAGAAAGTCAAAACCTTGATCTGTAATATCATCCACAGGAGACAATTACAGCAGATAAATAGTGCAGGGGAAAAAGTATTGGCCAGAAGGCTGAACAGCATCAGAAAGCATATTTTTCCATTTATCATATTGATGTTCAGTTGTCATAGAGTTTGTGACAGATACCTAAAATATTGTTTTGATGTTTTTTTCTTAAAAAACAATTGGGTTTGAGACAACGCTTATTAAAGTGTGGAAGATGAAATGGAATGGTTTTGTACAAATTATAGCAATCATTTTAATTGTTTTTATCTTCCAGATCGTAGCCGATCGGAGATAGATTTGAGTGAATCTTTCTCTGAAGGAAATGAGGATACTCTGAGCATAAGAAGCAAATCTGTACCTAGTGCCTTAGATCAGGAACTGGTGAGTTATAAATACATAAATGTTCATCTGGTGGAAATGCTGTTTGTTCAGACTTATGAAATCAGCACTGTATGTATATCTATGTAAATGATAAGTAATGCAGAGTATTATTTCAGGGATATTTAATGAGGTTTTAAACAGCTTTATCTTCTGAGTATGTTGGCTATAGAATGATTCCAATGAATAGTCATGGTTACAGTTTGTTATTGATTTGCTGGTTTTTGAGTTTACAGGTGAAAGAAATCTGGCCTGAAAATAAATTTCAGGCACTATATTACACATGCTCCAAAGTTCTGTTAATTCATACTTTCTTAGATTGTAATTCTGATCCTGAGAAATACTATACTTTAAAGGCTTTAATCTTTGCCTGGTTTTCATTTTTCCCCTCATATATATTTTTAGCAAATGAAGCCCCAACTTTCTGTTCTGTCACTGTTGCTTTCCTCTTCTTCCTGTTCACTGTTTTCTCCCAAACATCTCCGTGCCTTTTTCTGTGTATTCTATGGGCTGCGTTTCCTGAAATGATTCACGACTTCCCTCTCCTCTTATGCACATATCCAAGATACACAAGTGCAGATGTGCATCAATGCTATAATAGAATTTCAAAGCTTGTTAAATATGTATGAGGGGGAAAAAAAAGAAGTTATTTAAGTCGTTCTTCATCTAATCATAGTTTGTTCTGGAGTTTCCAAACGTGTGCTTGCAGCTTAAAAAAACCCATAACCCTCTGCATTATGGTTTATGCATTTTGCCTATTATCGTAGTCCTTCCCTACCATCTGCTCTTTTCAGAAGAGCATTGGCCATGGGAGATGACTCCCCTTCTTGTAGCATTTGATACTTGTGGCTTGGTGGAAAATGACGTGTTGGGATTCCCATCTGTTTTCTTGGATTGTAAGCACTCAGAGAATTTGCCTGCAGCATTGTTTTGTTCAGGTTAATCTTTAAGGAAATTAAAAAAGCCCTTCCTGTGTGTCAGATTTCTGTGGAAGAAAAGCTTCAAAAATAAGTGGTTTATTTTTTAATTGTAGTAAAGAAAAAGGTTGTGTTCTTGATTAAGAAACTGGAAAATATTGCAGAAGAAAAGCATAAAATAAGAAAATACAAACTTTAAATATCTTTATATCAGTTTTCTGCTCTAATTGTACCGGGCGCTGTAGTTATCACTTAGGGATTTCTCCGAGGCAGGTGCTAGAGATGCGAAGTCCAGAGTGGTTTTCTGTTCTTTGATTTTTGTCTTCCTCTTATTCAGAGGGTTTTGGTTTTTTTCCTCCTTTTCTTTTTCTTTCTTGCTGACTCTTGCTTCAGTATTGCTGACTGAATGAAATTTCAGATTGCATCTCAGCAACTCTCTAGCTTCTTTGCGAACCACGGAGACCTCTCCTGTGGCATAACTTTGATTTAGTTGCTCTGGGGTCTGTGAGAGTGCTAATTCCCCTTTAAACTTCATTCATAACAAGGTTCATGGATCTCTGATTCTACCCATGTCCTCACTTGCTCTGTCTTATAAAATCAATTGATTGCATTCATCAGCTTTAGTGTTACCATATTTTTTTAGGGTAGTTTGACTCACAGGAGTCCTTCGGAGTCTTGCCCTATATTCATTATGGATGCAGTGTTTTGGGATAAAAGTTGTATTCCTGCTGGAGTTTAGTTTATTTGGTGCTTGTATCTTTATAAGAGGCAAAAAGAAAGATACCTGACAAGGATAACAACAGCTCCTGCAGCCTGAGACAAGTTATACCATGTTTTCTCCTGGCTAGCTGGTGGAGCTAGCTGAGGTCCTTCAGTCTCATTCCTGGGTGATTGGAGCTGACAGCGGTGGTGTGGGAGATGCCACGTGTCAATAGGATACGCAGATTGCTGGAATTTATCAGCTGAAAGGGTGGGAAAAGGCTTTTTAGCTGCTTTGCTCCCGGTTTTATCAGGAAAACCCATTACACATACCAGAGGGATCAGCTGGAAAATTGAATGGGTGTTTTGCTTCTCTAACTTGACGTTGCTCTTGATAGTGAGAAGGGACAACCCCTAGAAACCCGTGTACTGTATGTAGTACGTACTTATCAAGGAGTATGGGGAACCAGTTAAATCTAGTGTTGTGTTCAAGTGGGAGCACCTTATCTGGAGAGGTGTGTGTTGAATTCCTGACCAGGTAGTGTTCATTACATGCTCAGCTGCTTTATTAGAAGTAATTGGATAATGTGCATTTTATAACCCCCACTGGAGACTATGAGATTAATGTCCTACTAGCTCTAACTTTAATAAGCTAATAACACTAACCAATGGTGTAGTTGCAGTTCTGTAACACCTCCTGAGAAACATAATCATTGTGGTGCAAAATGAATTAAGAGCATAGGTTAAATGTTAACTTTTTTTTTTTTTCCCCCAGATTTAGATATCTGCTTGCAGACAAAAATTGGTAGTCAGCTAGCTGTTGCTAGGACTCTTTGTGAAGCACTGTTAACCTTTGAGTGTCTAGACCTGAAACACCCCAGTCTGAAGATGTTGCCTTACTTTTTTTGTCCTGTATTTAATTATTCAGCAATAAAAACGTAGTATTGTTTATTTTAAAGTCCACAGGTATGGACAGTGTAAAGGAAAGAGTTTTGCATGTGTTACTAGACTTGCTTATTCCTGTTGTATGGGCAAGAAAGAAAATTGTGTATTCTTGTGCCAAGTTTTAAACTTGAGTATATCACTTGAATTCTGAAGTCAGTGAGGAGAGTAGAAGTGAAGAGTGGGGTGGGGGTTTTTGTTTTTATTTTAGGGGCTTGGGGGGGGGTACTTTTGAAGGATTCAGCTCTATCTGTTTCCCTGAAATAGTTGCTCTGTTGTGCCTGGGCCTCCATGGACTTTTTCCGTAGAGTATAAAATATCTTTGACTTCTTTTTTTCTGTGGGGTAGTAACAGTGCCCTGGATAGATTCGAAACAGAAGATACCAGCAGAGGAAACTCATTGTAAGAACATGAAGCTAAGAGGAATGTTTGCTTCAGTATGTAAATTTTGGTCCCAAATAGAGTGATGGCTCATCCTAATTTCCTTCTGCTCAATATTAAATATGCAGTTACAATTGGAAAGTAGTAATAGAAAATTTTGCATCACTTTCAGCTGGCTTTATTTCAGTTCAGTCACTGGAACAAAGGAGAAGAGATGTAACAGCTAGTTTTATGCATTCTAATGATAAATGCTCTGCAGGTCTTTACATAAACTGTGGCAGTTCAACTCTCCAGCAGCATTTCTTTGCTCTATTTTTCCTGATTAGCATAGAAGTCTTTGAGACTCCTGAGTTTGAATTCAGTACTTCTGTGTTTAGTTTAAGAAAGTGATAGCAACTAAGCAATAGAGTGTGAGGTAGGTTACCACGTGAGATTTTTATATCTGCAAAGCAGATAATAAGGAAGTTGAATATTTGACTTCCATTAAGACTAAAAGCAGAATCTTTCAAAATACCTGCCATAAGGTTTAAGGAAACGGTTGAAATTTCCCAAGCTACATGTAATAGGATAATAGCTGTCTGTTGGGTTTTTTTTCCTTTAACTTTTACTTAAAGTTAACAGTCCTATTAGAACTATCAACCAGATTTTAAATTTCTTTTTAGATTTTGCTTTATTGCTATGTTTAAAAAATGAAATTTTTTTCTGTATATGAGCTAAAGATGTTACAGTTCAGTCTGACTTACTAAAACTCAAGCATATGAAGCTATGCAATTACTGATTTTTCCTCCTTATGCACATCATCTGGGTTTTTTGTTTACCCCTCAAATATATTCAGTGTGTATGATGGCGGGACAAGTTTCTTCCCATGTGGTTTGACAATAACCTGGGGCTTTCAGCACTGCCTGTTAGAAAGTGGGTCTGTGTTAATGATCCTGTTCACAAAATTGTTGCCTGTCACCAAAGACAGTGTGAAAGGGTGCAAGTGTAATGCAAATTGTGTGCTTTTCCATTTGTGTGAGTGTGACTGATATAAATATGGATAATTGGAAAACTGGATTGCTGGACTGTAAAAAATATGTCCCATAAAAACATGGATCTTGGGCTGTAACCAAGAAATCAATCATCTAATTGTTTCTGGCTACAAACCAGTATCAATGATCCCCTGGCCCCTGGTATCTGACCTTAATTCACTCATTTCTTTTGTTAAGATTTGAAAAAGTCTCGCCGTGTCCTTCTAAGATTTCCAAACCTGAATTCCTGAATGCAAATAGTAGTAAGTAGAATAAGGTAATTCACATAGGATTGTTAGCAGGCATGGAAGTGGGTTTTGTTTATGTGCACAGTTGTTGGCCATGGAAAGGTATGCGCCTCCAGAATAAGAGTATGTGTGTCAGGTTTTTCAGTTCTTAAGCAATTGAACCCTGATACCATAACAGCGTCTTTTCCCCTTACGCTGTGTGCCTGTGCAAAGATGTGGAAAATGTAAATCAAAATTCCTCTAGAGATTAGAATTTTGAATGCATCCTGCACCATCTTCCTAAAGTGGAAAATGTATGAAACAAAACTAAGCTACAGAAGCTGACCAAATACAGAGCAGAACACGACGACTAAAAATGCCTGTTTGTCATTCAGGATTATCTGGACGAAACAGAAGAAGATACTGATGACATAGTGGCCTCTCGTTATTCAAGGAAACACGGACATTTGACAAGTGGATTGTCAACAGTAAGATCTTGAGTAGAAAACATGCTTTCTCCTTCCACAAGAGACCATTGTTCCTCCAAAATGGAGTTTAACTTCATACCACTTAGCAGCAGATCATCTTTCATCCTCCACTTGAGAAATATCCTTTAACATTTAGATAGTTTTTCTATTACATTTTTAATGCTGTTCAAAGCTAAAATTATGTTCTCTGAAGTGCATGGAAAGAGAAAACCATTTTGCATACTCGTCAGCAGATTTGCTCACATGCTCAGGTTACTACCAAGCTGACGTGGAGAAGGCAAACCATAGGTGTTTGCAGTACGTGACTACTCAGCTTTGCAGAGGACCACTTAATCTTAATTTACTTGAAATGAAGAGAACAAGGCTGTGGCGGCATCTTCCATCTCAAACCACTTTGTGATTGTTCACCTTCTTGGGACACAAATACTCATCTCTGTGTTTGCATGCATACCACTTCTGTAACATCATTGTCCATCCCCCAACCCAGCTTCTCCCATTCTTCATGACATGATTGCTGTGCCATCCACATCTGAAAAGTATTTCTCTTTGCAGTGAGGAAGGAGATACTTGGGGATTTTGGTTGGTGATAACTTCTCTACCTTCTGCAACAATTGTAGTATTTTTCTGTTACATCCTTTTGTTTCTTGTCATACCTACAAACTATATACTGTAAATTAGATGTCTGAGTCTTGCAGTTGTCTAAGTGTTGCAACTTAAAGTTGGTTTTAAAAGGATAGCTGCATTTTCAGCTTGAGATGCAACAAAAGTGGTATAACAAGCCTTATGCAGTTCATTATGCAGTCTTGTTCACTAGGAAAGAAAATGGATGATAAAAGTAGCCTTTAACATGCCTAGTTTATGACTACATGCTGTGTATCTCGTCTTTGGGATCTGACACTTAGGATGTGGGCAATTTATAGCATCTTCAGAAAAGTCGCGGAGCCCTCTCTAGCCACTTTTCTTTATGACTTGTGCCTAAGAATATCTCTGGTCAGCATATAGAGTATCAGAAAACTGCAATAAACTCTAGGTAGAAGATGAGAGAGTTGAAGAGGATGAAGAGAGATGAGGAGTCTGTATGCTAAAAGGGAAGAGAGAATTTGGTCCATGACAGTAACCAATGAACTGTCCTTTCTAGACTGCACCCCTGCACCCCCGTTAGTCCCCATGCAAGCAGGTCCCAGGGAATGCCCACTTAAGTTCTTGATCACAAAGGGGTGGAGTTGGCTGAATCCAAGTTTGCCTTAGCTGGGGAGGAGAAAAGGCTGAGCAAATTGCTGTCTTTTGGTGTCTTAGATCTGGCCGTGTCCAGACCCTTTTCCCTTCTGATTTGTGTAGTTCATGGAAACGGACGCAACAGAGATGGGTGGCATTCCACACCAAATCAGACTTGAGCAAAAGTAGCCTGTTGACGCTGGTCTAATTAGACCCACTTACCTGAGGCTGACTGTGACTCATTGTCTCCAATGCTTGCTGGTCCCATGGATTTTATAGACAGAATTACTTTTATTTCTTCTGAATATTGATATGAAGGTTGCAGGTGCTTAAGTGCTTTCTCGTTCAGGCCACTAACTGAGGAGCTGCATTTAGAGAGCCTTCCCTCTACGTGCTGTAGGCAGCATTCCGTCTGTGCGCTGGGTTTTGTCCTTTGCTGTGGATTTCCCTTTGACCTTTTTCTTAAGCAGAGCGTAGCTTTTCCAGTGCTGTAGGTTTGAGATAATCTCACATCTCATTGCTCTCGTTTCTCTGTATTCACCATGACATGATTTTTAATGTCACTGCATGCTATGTTAATGGCGAAGTTGCGAATGGCAAGCTGCTTCTTCCTGCAAGAGCAGGTCAATTTTGCAGGTTCTTTTTTTATTCCCCTTATCGTGTGTTACCAGTTACTAACATTGCCCCTCTCTCTTGTTTTTGCCTTGTTATAAGCCTTTGAGCCTTCTGCGCTGTATGGATTTTTTTCATGTGCTTATCTGTCAAATGACTGTGTACTATTAAGTTGTGTTGAAATAATGTTATTAATGAACATTAGGCTCTAACTGCATGTTTTTTCTTTGTTTTTTCTTTCTTTTTTCGAATATGAGAATTTAAAGTACAGTATGGGTACTCTGACAATGAGCATTTGAGGTAAAGGAAGGAATATCTCAAAGGGTAAATATACTTGAAATCTACCTTTAATATGAGTGAGCAAAAATGGAAATGGAAAGTGACATTGAACAGGAACTGTATCTCAGCATTAGGGTATTCTTCTTTGTGTTTTCCCAAAGCTAATACATGAACTGTGTATTTAGTTTTCCCTGCATCCTTCACTGATTCCTCTCCTAAACGTATTGATGTGTTGTTGTCAAGACCCATTACATCAGTAAGACTGAATTTTTCAAGTGCCTTACCTCAGCAATAAGATATGGTGCAAAACAAATATAATTCTTAGTGAGGTACTAAAATGAGGCTCCGCACCCTCCATATGTGGTGGTGGTTTACTACTTATGAAACTGGAAGACGAGTAGATTTCTTAAGGACATTACATTTAGCGTATGTAATGTCCAGTGTAAATGCCACAGAACAGAGTCTGTGGGGAAAAAAGTCAAGTATATCAAATACTTCTACTAAATTTGTGTTATTCTGTGGTTTGTAAGCAATTCAGAAATTGTGTTTGCATAAATTCTAGGGTCAGAGGTCATCTATTTGTTTAGGACTTTCTGTGGGGTTTTTTTTCCCAAATCATTTATCCCTTGCTGCCCACTTACCTAAAGATCAAGAAAAAGAATATTTGGATTCAGCAGAGAACAACTCGTGCACCGCCTTGTGTTGGTATAACCTTGTTTGTTTTCTGAAGTGGGCACACAAATTGTTACGTTCCTGTTACAGGCATAATTTAGGCATTTTGTAGCACATACTGGGACTGTTAAGTCCACTGACAGTGTCCAAGGATACCCATTTTCATGTATGCTGGAGGTGGAAATGCATAAATGGGTAAAGGCTGGAATTTAGCTCGAGGCATGTTAGGAATAGGAGGAAATAGGACACATTTGTCATTGTGCGCTGCTAATTCTCCAGTGATTTTAACCAGTCCTCTTTGTGGAATTTCAGCAATTGTACAAAGGAATAAAAGGACAAGCATTTTTTTTTTTTTTTAAATGAAGGATAAAGGCGGCCAGCAGAAATACAAAAAGCACCCTTTTTTGCTGTTTATTATTCTGACTTGATGTATAAAATTAACTTTATGGATAATGATTGCTTGTTCTGGTTTTTCATGTCTGGTGTTGTTTACCATATTGACACAGACCTGCTTATCCCTTCAGCTTTCTTTGCTGCAGGGCCCTTAGGCAAGGTGCTCAAAGTGTTGAGTTTTGCCACAGACCAATTCTTTTTGTGTGGTTCTTCCCCTTGACTGTGCTCTTCCTTCCTCCCTGCAGCCAGTAAGGAAGGAGGTAGATCAAGATGTAGTTTCCCTTGAGCTCGTTGGTGAGATTTCCAGATACTGCTCTGGCAAGCAGAGGGGGAAAAATGTTTCCCCCAGTATTCTAATACTGTATTTTTTTCCCAAAGAGTGACATATTTAAACATTTGTGTGTGTTTTTATCTATTCTTACGAACTCCACAGAGAAATTGCAATTTCTTACAAAAGCGCCAATCCTGCAAATACATGAATGCTTAGCTTTTGACTAGCTTAAGTGAGAATTGACTTCATGCAGACATACATGAGGACAAATCCAAATCTTCTGAGTTGGTGTTCTAAAATGTAATTTGTTTATTTTGATACAGCAGATACTTCATTTCTATTTAATTACCTTGAGCCATGTGTCCTTCAATACTTGAAGTACATGGAAAACACTTCGCTTTTCTCTGATTTGGTGATACCTTTTCCTTTCTTGCTTGTTATGACTTTGCAATACAAACTGCCTTTACCTGTCTATATAGATAAGGATTTATCACTGCACTTACTCTTTCTTATTGCAGCTATCTAATGCTCTTTTCTCTTGACCTTTTGCACTGCCTTCTTTAAAGAACTCCCCAGAAGGCTCTGACAGAAAATGGACGTATTTAAATGTGCCTGAAACAGATGGTGATACTGTGAGTTCCCCTGAATCCTCTGCTTAGCTTACTTTTAAGTTTTCTCTCTCTTTTCTCCCTCTGTGTTGAAGACTATACCTGTGTGTCTTGCAAGGTTCCTATGTGTTAGGATTTAGATGGTTATATATGTTTTTGAGCAATCTTCATCAATGACTCAAACGAAAACATTCATCAGATTTCTCGAATGCCTTTGGTTCTGGCAGCGTGCATATTGCTCTGGTTTTCTTTAAAAATATTTAGTTCTCTCCTAATTGTAATCTTTTGGATGAGGAAATCCTCATAGCAATACTCTGTATGGTATGAGTGAACAAAAGAGATTGGGGCGTGATGTATTACCCTGCAGTGGAAAATTTTGTGGGGTTTTTGCTAAATTTTTTTGGCTTTAGGAAAATTGCTGAAATGGTGGGTATGGAATTTCGCTCATTCTTTTAGAATTACTAATGAGAGGCGGGTGTTGCTTTAAACAAACATGCTTTTCTACCATCTCCATTATGGGAAGCATTCTTACAACTTTTTCTAATGGTTCTGTCAGCAGTTGTTTTATGAGACTCGTTAAAAGTTAGGTGGACAGCTGAGCCAGAAAGGTGATGGTTTTTTCTTTTTCTTCCCCCCCCTGCTTGGGACTTACATGAGCTTACAATTTGTGTAGCCTGTCTGCTTTTCAGTTCATGCATGGATTAAACAGTGGTAATTTAGATTTAGTCATGTTTATAAATAGGTTTGAGTCCTGTATGGAAAAACATCAACTGTCTAGACATTTAAGCTATTATTAATTATGGTTCTTATTCCCTTTTACATCAGATAGAAGCAAGTGGTATTTCTGTTCTGTGATACATCTGTTTTCATAGCAAGTCCTAACAAGTGTGACAATATTGCAAGGCTGTGTCTGTATGAAAAAAGCAGAGTCTGGAAATGAGTAATTTGTTTAAGCCTCTAAGTCCTTTTTCTGTCCCCTTCCAGACTAGCATTAACAGCATGCTGAGTGTATATAGTGAAACTGGTGACTATGGCAACGTGAAGGTCAGCGGCGAAATCCTTCTCAACATCAACTACAGCTACAAAACAGGTGCCCTCAACATCCTGGTAAAAAGTTGCAGAAACCTGGCTGTTGCAGATGAGAAGAAGCAAAGGACTGATCCGTAAGCAGAGAGAAGAATTTCCTTTTAGGCTCTGCTAGGGGTGTCCTTCACCATGTCACGTGCAGTGATGTAGCCTAGGGTTGTGATATGAGCCTGAGAACTCATAGGATCCAGTTGCTACAAGCCAGTGTTTTGATGATGGTTGGGTTTGCATTCCCTGCGGGAAACGCGTTTTCAATATGTTTCTTAGGGCAATGTGTGCTGTTCTGGGAAAACAATAAGATTACTTAAATTATCAATCTGTTTGATAGCAATCTCCACAAAAGAGCAAAAAATATGAAGGAATAGGGAAGCTGAATTGATTTCTTACTTCTAGAATCAAAACTAAAGTATATGAGAGGAGTGATGTTTTGGAGGGAGGGAGGGATAGAGAGAACTTCTGTTTCACACATCCATAGATACACTTTGCAAGGACCATGTTTTCTGAGATTCTCATTATAGTTTTCAGTATAATGTGTAAATTCTCTCATCAGGAAGTAATAATTAGTGTCTCTAATAATATGTGATCCTATCGTATGCAAGGTGTGAAGTTTTTCATTCTCTTGTATTTTCAGTGCATGTGTTTTCACGTGTAATCAGTCAGTAATCGTATACTTCAAAAGGGAAAGTGTTAGGAAAGCTTTCTGCATTTCTGAGGGCAAGTAAATTAATTTAGCTCTGCCTTTTGTTATTCTGATCTATCTGAATACCATTGCTATATTTGTAGATAAAGACCATGCCTTTCGATGTTTCACATATTGTCTGTTACATGTGTACATTGTTTAGATTGCAGAAATTAATTTTCTCATATGTGTTGCCAATGTAGCAATGTCAGGTCCTTGCTCAAACTGGTCATTTTTATTCCTTGCTAATAATGTACTACTTGATCTGCAGATATGTCAAAGCATACCTTCTGCCTGATAAGTCCCGCCAAAGTAAACGCAAGACCAAAATTAAAAGTAACAGCACCAACCCAGAATTTAATGAAACGCTGAAGGTGAGAACACTGTCACTCTCTCAGGCTGTGATGAATGTTCTGCTTGTGTTCATGGGCATTTTCTTTAAGTGTTCCAGTATGGGGATTAGAATTTGGAAGAGATGCCTCAAAAGGAGTGTATTTAAGCAAAAAACAGTCTAGTAATCCTATGAGTTGTAATTTCTGGCTTTCAGCATTGAGGAAGTGTTTTTGTTTGGTTCTCCCCTTTACAGGCAAAACTTCTATTAGTTTCCACAGATCTCTTTCAAAACTGCTGATGTTCTTGTCTAACCTGAGCTCAGATGTTAAAAGCACCTTAAAGATTTTGTAAGCCCGAAGTTAGCAACTGATGCTGAAATAGAGCTAGGTTAAAACTTCCCATCTGAGTGATTTTCAAGAGAAAGTAACCTTTTGCAGTAAAATCTGAATTTCTCTGGAGGTTTTAATTTATTTTTAGAGCAGAACTGACTTTGATAAGAAAATTCCAGCAACGGCTTCTTGCCTTTCTCAAAAGCTGTGGTAAAGTTCATTTTCTGTTGCAAAAGGCAATGACAGATTGCTTCCTTGAGGGCTGGTGGAGCAAAGCGCGCAGGCTCTTCCTTCCTCGCCTTTTGCCCACGTCCACTACAGAGGCTCAACTATTTTGAGCTCCTCATGAGCTGCTTATTCACCTCCTTGGCCCTGTGGTGCAGGTGGGAACAGCAGAGTTTCTGCCCAGTTCACTGCCTGTCTGGCACGTGGACCACAAGGTTCCTGGTGATTGCCCTTCCTTGTCGATTGACGAGAGTTATCCCAGCCGGCCGACGCGAGGCCAGAAACTCTTTTTAGTTTCTCCTGAAATTTTTTTTTTTTTATTTATTTCAGTGATGTTTTAAATAAGTTTCTTACAATAGAGGCTAACAGATGTTCCCTGGCCAATATACTTGGCTTAACCTGGCTACAAAACCATTTTGCAGATTTACACACACTTGGTCTGGCCAGACTGCTTGCCAAGGGAGAGTCTTCTTGTATAGCTTCATTTTTAAATGGTTTATAGTAAAGTTAAGACTTGCCTGAACTGGAAAAAAAAAGTGTTAGACTCTATTTAGCAAGGAAAATAGCACTAAAGATGTTTGCTAGTAGGGAGCTTGGTGAGGATAGGATCTAGCAGCTTGCTAAAAATGCAGATTGTAACAAAGATGGCTTACTTGAATTGTAGGTAGGTAAGCAAGAGCTGCATCTGCTCGCCTGAACTATTACTACTGTGAGAAAAGAAAAATAATTAAATGTCTGTATCTTCCCTCTTTGACTTTTATTCCATTGTTGCTAAATATGACACCTCTCACAGTGGAACTGTTGGCATCTAGGATTAAGCATTTTAGACATACTTATACAGGAATAGCCTACTTGGGTGGCTCGCCAACTGACTTGACTGTTTCAGCCTTTGGAGAATATGTGTCTATGTCCAGACGTTGTTCTTGATGCAAAAAAGAAGACGTCTGGGTCTCCTCAGCTAACACTAGGAGAAGGGTGAATTTCAGGGAATTAATGGGCCTTTTGCTAAAAGCAGAGTATGCAGAGCTACAATTCCAGATGTTCATAGTTTTCTGTGTATTTTCTAGAATATGATATTTCTTCAGAGGAGTTTTTTAATAGCTTTCAAAACCAACAATGGTTACTAAGACTGAGATACTTGGTGAGTGCTTTGCAGATGCAGTTTTGCTTGTTTTCAGAACAATTTTTCGTAAGTTACAAAGATACAGTTGAAAAGGAGAGGAGGACACTATTTCTAGGAAGTAGTGTACAGCAGACTCTCTTTAGGGATGAAAGAACTAGTGGGGTTTCTTCCTACAAACTAAACTTTGATGTTCTGCTTCATTTACATAAACTTATAAGGAATTAACAGGATCGTAGTTTTAAGCATCGTAATTTTCTTTATAGTCATAAATACCCAGTAAATAATACAGAAAAAACACAATCATTATAGTAACATTAATTACCATTGGAAGCATACTGCAAAGAAAAGAGTTAGGTTTAACATTAACATTATGAGCTTTCTAGCTAGATCAATGTCGTTTGCAAAGAAAACAAATCTCTCTTTCATGCTTCATTTGTTAGCTGCTGTGGGCTTCATGAAATTGAACTAGAGCTGTAAAAAGCTCCATGGAAACTATTATTTTTGCTTATTCTGAGAGTTTCTTTTTCTCTTCTTCTGTTGGTAGTATGTCATCAGTCACACACAGCTAGAAACCAGGACCCTGCAGCTTTCTGTCTGGCACTATGACAGATTTGGACACAACAGCTTCCTTGGGGAGGTGGAAATTCCATTAGATTCCTGGAACTTTGAAAATCAGGGCGATGAGTGGTTTGTGCTCCAGCCCAAGGTAAGGGTTTCCAGGGGGCAGTGAAAGTGTTGCGAAGCAAATTTAGCAAGGCTTAGTTATTTTTCCTTTGGAACGTGTTTATAAAACAGTGACTTTTTGAGTGTCTAATATGGTAATAAAAATAATATCTGTGTTCTTTATTCAATCAAAGCATACTGGTTTTAAAGTCTTCATGAAAACTTTACATGTGATTAGCTACTTAAAAACAAACCAACCCACCCCACCTTTTAAATAAACTCTAAGTTCATCTTGTAATAAATGGCAGCGGAGAAATGGCCTTGCAAAGAAACTGATGATTTTTAAAAAACTGCACATAAGCCAAAGGACTTTTCTACCACTCCCCCCTACCCAACCCTTAACAGTTTATTAAAGAAACAGATCTTTTTTGTTTCATTTCAAAGCGCTTCACACTTTTCAGCTGTGACAAAATGACTTATTAATCTCTTATTCACCTTAACCTAGGAAGGTACAAGATAAGGCTTCTCAGCAGGCAAATCAATTGGTCTGTGAAACAGAACTTGCATTGTACTTAGCTAAGGATAGGATGACTTCTGTCTCTAGGGCACCCCCTGCTTTGGCAAAGGTGTTTATTTTTGGAAGAGATTCCAAGAGCTATTGTAAACTAGAGGATTAAAGGCTTCTGCCTTGATTGCTCCTGCAGCAGCCAGAATCCCCAGAAATTCCAGTGGTTTAGATTGCCATTTCAGAAAGTGTATTTTTGTTGCTGCAGAAAAATCCAAGGTTTTACTGCAAGTGATGTGGAGAGAGACTCAGATGACTTGTTTGCTGTGTGTTCATTATTTTTAAGGAAATAGTGTTATGTTCGGGGGTTTAGGAGGGAGTGTTTGATTTGTGCCTTTCTCTCAGTTGGGCGATGGATCTGATTGCTGTATAATTAATTTCTAGGTATAGCCCTTTGTGAGGCTTACATCTAAACTGTCACAAATTTATATTTTAGTAAATAATTTGCCAGAAGATCCGTAAGGAAATCGGTCTCTTCTTTGAACACTTATACGCTTCACACTTTATAAGTGGCAAGAAAGATCCTTCCCAGTTTCCTAGTTCAGCTTTGTTAATAAGGGTGACCACCAGCTCTTCCTTCATGGTCCAGATGAGGTGAGACCAGAAAGAGAAAGTGGCTAATGATGGGCAAACATGTTTCAGTCAGCACTGTGTCCAGGCCAGGATTATACAGTCCTCCTTACAAGCTTGCTTCATGTAAGTTACTTTTGTCGGGTCCGCTCTTGAAGTAGAAGAAATGTCTACTACATCTGTGTCGTAGCTCTGGCTGGTGTAAGATGTTGCTCTTATTTAGTACCCACCGGTCTACAACAATAAGATACACATCTAGTATTCGTTTTCCTTGGAGTTTGTATGCAATGTTCGGCTGAAATTGGGCTTCTTATCATGCAGTAGTCTCTTTGTCATCTCATTTCAATCTCTGGGGAGGAAAGAAAAAAAAAAAAAAAAGACAGTCACGAAGCTCTCCTGCTCAGGAAAAAAAGTAATGAGGCGCTAAGCATTTCAGCCATTCCAGCTGGAAGGTATTGTCTGATTATTTCCAAACCCATTGAAAGGATTTTTAAATGAGTTCTTTTTTTACCAAAGAAAGCAAACACAGAATTGGTCTTGTCTGCCTACTAAGTTGTTATAAATAATGTTTCTAAACTTAAAATGCTGCTAAGATTTTTGATCAGCAAAGATAATTAAAAAAAAAAAATCAATTATTGTATTTTGAATTTTAAAAAAAAGCACAGGTTAATACACATGCAAAGTACATGGTGTTCTCCTGTATGATCTGCCTGATAGAGACAGGAATGGCAGTGAAACATTTCCCAGGTTTTATTACAGTGCTTTATTTGTTCTATCATGAATAATTTAGCTGCTTTAGTGAAAAGGTTGGAGACTTTAGACCTGTTTCTTCTGTGAGCATTGAATGTCTGTTTTCAAGATGAGTGTGGTTAAATCAGAAAAAGAAGAGAAAATAGTTCTGTGGTGAAAGAGGGGGCAGAGTCTAGAGGCACATTATATGTGGGTTTGGGGGGGAGGTTGACAAATTGTTCCTGATGTAAGAACTTATACTACTTGTCCATCAGTAGAATGGAAAAAATAATCCTTGCTGCCTTTATGGGAAACTTGATCCTAAACTTGCATAGTTTAGACCATAAGGGAGCTGCCTGACTGGCAGGATTTAGATGTTGTGCAAATTATTCCACAGCCATTTACTACAGGTTTTCTTTTGTCCTCTGCTGTAGCGACTTGCATCAGACAGTGGTGGACACAGGACCGTTTTTCTCAGAGTCAGTGCAGGAATGCCTGTGTTGCTGTAAAAGTGCTTCAAAGTCTCAAAAGGTCCATGTTGTTATCACTAAAATTGCTTTGTTCCTTGTCCCATCCTTGTGTAGACTTAGCCCCACTAAACACGGTTAGTGCCTTAGCCTGGAGTCTACGATAGGAAGGCAGTGCTGACTGTGCATATCACCGTATGTATCTCTGGTGGGGTTTTTCTCGTTCTGTTTTCTCTTGATAATAGAATTTTGACCTTCCTGGGGAGTCAGGAAACAAACTGAATGCATTTCAGAGAAATACTGTCGCTGATCAGACATTTGTCTATAAGCTGTTCTTTAAAGGCTCGTGTGGTACCTTGGTGTGTGTGTCTCGGCCCTCGAGGATCCTTTCTCTTTATACATGTGCTTTGTCCTTGTTGAGAGATCAGGAAGATTTGTTGATTTGTACCCAAACCTAAGCACTGAAGCATGTACGGAAATGTGAGCATCTGAATAGTCCCACCTCCATTAGTAAATATCACTGAGCAAGGTTAGCATATGCCAGAGTTTTTCATAGACCTGATCTTTAATATAAATGTACAAGACTTCTGTTTTCACTGCACTTTATTTTTCTAGAAGTCAGTTTGAATTGGCATAAAGTATTCTCTCTGTGTTGCATCTGTTGTTTTTAAAATGTAGTTTCCAACTTCTTACAGTGCGAATGGAAGTTCAGCGCCTGTCAGTGAAGGCCTAATGTTCTTTTAACAAGGATGCTCTGAAGAGCACTGAATGCATTCTTTCTGGGCAAGATTCAAACATTTATAAAACAAAAAGGTGCAGAAATAGTAGTTGTGTAGAAAAGGGACAGGACACTGGGAATAACAGTTTTCAAGGTTTTCTATTTCAGAGCTGGACCCCGCTCTCTTCCCTTGCCTTCGTTCCCCACGCCTCCATTCCAAGAGTGACTCAGGAGTGACTCCTCTAAAGTACATGAAACCACTTACGGTTTAAAATCCTGATTGGGGGAAATAAGGGCTGAGTGTCAGCTTAAATTAGCTACAGTTTATATGTGCAGAAATAAGTTTGAGGGGGTTTTTTCTGTTTGTTTGCTTCACTTACTCATGCTAGATATCTCTCTCCTCGATATGTTCACTGAACAGTGTCTAGTGCCACGTGGCTTTATTCTTCTGAGAGCTTGCATTCCCTAGCTGATAAAGTTTTCTAAAATGTGATTGCATTCAATCAGGAATGTCTAATTATGTGAAAGTGGGCTGATACATCTTGATATGTTTAAGAAGTGTTTCAAACACTGTATTGGTACAACAAAATTAAAATCAAAAGGAGAAGGTGAATGATTAACCTTAGCTGGATTTCTGTTTTGTTTGTTTTTTTCTTTTCAGGTGGAGGTAGCGACAGATGTTGGCCTTCAATATAAAGGAGAACTGACAGTTGTTTTACGTTACATTCCCCCAGACAGAAACCTAATGCTTCCTCTAGGGCAGTTTCAAGGTAAAGCAAACATTAATGGCAGCATATGATAACATCCCTCTGAGCATTACAAATCCTCACCCAGGATGAAGTAAAGGTATTAGTGAAGATTGAAACCATACTTAAATATACCAGTTGTCTTTATCTGTGGAAATTTTGAACCGTAAGTATGTTTCTCCTGCTCCATCCTCTGCTCTTACATTGAACTACAGGAGAGAGAAGGGAAGAGGAGTGTGCAGTCAAGTGTTGATGCATGGCTGTGACCTAATTAAAAAAAAATTCAGACATTAGATAACATGATTGAGGACAGCCATATAGAAACAAATTGTCTACATCATAGTCTGTGGGTTCTTTGTTCAGCTGGTTATATCCAGTGTATAGCTGATCAAAGTAATAGACTTCACTTAGTTCTTCATGCTTAATTATCCTTAAGCTTACCTATCTCCTCTTTTTCACAGTGCTTTGCCTCCGCTCAGTTTTACTGTATTACTGCTGTAATTCAGTCCTGTAAAATATTATTTGAATTCTTTAGGGTAAGCCATTATTTTTATCAACAGTGAACAGAGGAAAATAGTTACTAACTCTTTGCATTGTAGTAGCATGAGGAACAGCAATCATCTGAAGTGAAAGCAATTACTGGGTAGCACCTGAGTGTACGTCTTAGTGACAGTATTGCTTGTTAGCATTAGGATTTGACAGATGTATTAGAATTTTTTTCTTTTTCTTTCTTTTTTTTTTACAGATTACATTCCCTCTGTTAGCAGTAATTCCAAGGTTTTTTCTCTTAAAAGCTAATTGTTGTCTGAAAAGTCCAGATATACACTGTCTGCATTTTTTTAAATTAGTACATTTTAACATCCCTCCTGATCTTTTTTCCTGATACTTTCAGCCTGAATCAGTGTGTACAATCCCTGCTGATAAGCCTCTTAGAATCTGCAGCAGCAGCAAGTACACGTGTCCTCATGGTGCTCTTCAAAAGCAGTAGCGTGTCAGTGAGCACCGTGTCCTTTGTCACGGTCTCCGCGGAGCACTACATCCTTACACGTGGAATACACGCGGTGTACTTCTGCATTTTAAGCTTTGCATTTATACCTTGCTTGTGGTGTAGGGCTGCCTTAACATCAGTGGTAGAAGTGGATTCTGAAAAAAGGGTAGGACTTACAGGACATACAGTTCTTTGTGTTCAGCATAGTAATCCACAAATACTTATATTTGGACAGGACTTCAGACAGGGCTCTCTGTTGTGTCTAGCAAGGACTAGTTAGTTACATGGTCAAGTTCTTTATCAAATATGGAGTGATTTTTCTGTCCCTGCCTTATTAGTTTCTCTACCCATGGAGAATCAGAATCTCCTCATAAGGAATACCTCAATCCCGTTGCAGTTCAGAATCTCCTCATAAGGAATACTTTAATCCCATTGCAGTAAACAATTAAAAAAAAAAAAAATCTAGCCAAAACAATTTACATTTCCAAATCAGTCTTGCAGTGTATATATAATTTATGATGATGATGTTGCAACTCTATTCGATGTGTAGGAAAGAAGAGCTTCAAAAAGGGAAAAAAGGGAGACTCTCACATGCCATCTGGAGGTATATTAGAAGTCCTCATCAAAGAAGCAAAGAATTTAACAGCAGTGAAATCAGGAGGCACGTCTGACACTTTCGTGAAAGGGTCTGTGTTTTTTTTTCTCCCCATTTTTTCAATGGCTGCACTGAATCATATCTTGGCTGACCCAATTTTTTTCAATATATCTGTATATATGTGTATGGAGTGTCAGTCCTGAAAAGCAACTGGCACCTCAAAATGGTATGCTGAAGAGAAGGATGCTGTGGAATAAGGGCAGAGAGGTATGAGTTGTCCCAGGGGTTAAATACAATCACATTTAAATACCATCTCACTTAAGTGGTACAGAACCATTCATACAGAAGTATCCAGTGTGCTAATGCGCACACTGTTACAGAATATAATGTTTGGTAAAAGAAAACACTTCCACTGAGTTGGCAGAGAGAAGTAGGTGACTATTCATCACTCCTGGAGGCAAGAAGTTGTAAATTAGGGCTTTTGCGGTGGAGATGATACCTGATCTGATGGTGACATTTACGTTTTCAGGAAATTGAAACAGTACATATTTTTTACTAAAGGGAATAGCCAGACTACATCCTGAATAAGAAACTGGTTTTCAGGAAGATACAAATCTGTTTGGATTCCTTGTAAAACTGCAAATAACACCTATAAAAGCTGGCATGCTCTACCAAGCTGAGGTTCTTTCTAATGGGTGTCACCTGAAAGATGCAGAAAGAGAAAATTCATTATCTGTGTGAGGAAATTCTGTTTTGATTCAAGTAAATGTGCTAAATGAGAAAAGATTTTTCTGTCTTATACTACAAATAGTTTTAGTTTTTTTCCTAGTGCTTAATTGGGAAAGCTCTTTGGCAGTACAGTGTCAAGGAGCACATTTAAAACCTGAGGCTGCCCAGGAGGTCTGTCACTGACTTCAAATGTAGTGTCTTAACTCTAATTGTGTCTTGTTGTTAACATTTAATATTCTTTGACAGAAGATGTTTAAAAATTCTGTTCTGATGGCTTTCAGGTTGGATTTTGAAGATGCATAATTTTGAAAAATTTACAGTCCGTGTGACTTGTAGGCCTGCATGCATGTGCATACATAAAGATATATATAGTATGACATACATGCATCTTTTTATTAGATAAGCAGCATTTTGTGTTGGACAAGCAAAATCCAAACTATATAGAAAATGCTACATATAGGATATACTTGTGTTTGAATAAAATGAACATAATCCTGCATGCCTCATTATATTGGATTTTTCATATATGTAAGTTATACATTTGAAATGTTACATTTAGGAAATAATGGATAGCTTAAAACATTTTTCTTTGCCAGTTTTTGCTCTCAGTGTTAGCTTTCAGAATTGCTGATTTTTAGATATGCTGTAGTTCATTAGTAACAGTTTGAGTGCTGTTACTAAACGGTGACCATCTTGCCTTTAATTGCCTGGTGGAGCTGAGAATTTGTCTTGATCTGGTAGTGTGCTTCAAACTATCACTAAGCTCATAGATTTCATGTAGAAGTTTGAGCTATTCTTTCTATGTATGTGTTCTTCCATGCCACCTCTCTTTGCCTGATATATGTGAAGGCGTTTTCTTTTACTGAAAATAGACTGTCTGATTCCACTACAGCTTGTTCCCACCTGGAGCTTGCAACAGACTTCAGGGAGAAAATGTTGTCAGAGCCTTTTTACATAAGCAGTAGCAATGTGTGGCCAGTAATTCTCTGGACTATCTTTAGTTAGTGGTGTTTGCTGTTGCTGACGTGGATTGTTCAGTACGGTGGAACAGGAGTCTCTTTTCCTCGGACTATTGGTCTGTCACGTGTCACGGCCAAACGCATAATAAAGTTGCCACGAACAAGTTGAGGCGCTGCAGCGGTCTGATCTGCACTGTTAGCTTGAGACTAGCTTGAGATAATTTGACATAGCTTAGGCCACTGTTAGCCCCCTGCAATAAACCAGCTCATGTTTATTGTCAAGTAAAAACCTGCACAGGAATCCTGATCAAGGTCCAGTGATTTGTTTGTACGTGCGACCCTTTAGTATTTATATGCAACCACACAGTCATTCCGTTAGCTTTGCTGAAGGAGGCGCGAAGGTACAGACTATGGAAATTTGTACAGACCTCTGATTTTCAGCTAGAGTATTAAGTTCTTCTAGTTTCACTAAAGGAATTCTCCACTAAAAGTAAAATGTGAAAAGCTTGTCAGATTTTACAGCATTAGTTTCTCTGCACTCAGTAGGGTGTTAGGCAATTCAAAGTACTGGTGCTAAACTGCTGAAGTTCCTTCTTTATCAGTCATTTCTGTTTCTTTGTGGGAGGACCTTCTGTCCTGCTTTGAGACTGAGACTGGACTGGGTGACTCCAGAGGCCCCTTCTAGCCAGGATTTTTATGATCCTGTCTATATTTAGTCTCGCTGAAATAAAAAGTTTGTGGTTAAGACCAAAGATGTGGGGCAAGGAGACCTAATTTCAGTTTTTGCTGTTGATAACTGGCACTGTAGCTATAAGAACAAATGGAGCACAAATGCTAAACATGAGCTTCAGGTCTATGCTTAATTTAATAACAGTGGGAAATAGGGTCCTGATCTCATTTGAATCTCTACATGATTGTAATTCTTTGTGACTATTACGTGACATCCTATCTACATATTCAATTTTCCTTTTTTATATCTCCCAGATACCTTCTCCCAGATGACAGCAAAGCTACAAAACACAAAACTCCCATAATAAAAAAGAGTGTGAACCCCCAGTGGAATCATACCTTTTCTTTCAGTGGCTTGAATTCAAGGGATATACGTAATGTCTGCCTAGAACTGACTGTGTGGGACAAGGAGTCGCTCTCCAGTAATATTTTTCTGGGAGGTGTCCGTCTGAGCACTGGAAATGGTAAGGTCCCACCTGACTGGTGACTGCATTTCTTAACGCTGCTGTCCTTCTTCCACACCCCAAGTGATTCATGTATACGAGGGACAGAAACATTATTGAATGTATGGAAAGTATATGGGAACTTGGGGAAATTGAAAAGGGAGAGAAGGCAACAGGTAATGTGTAGATGGTTTAGTTCTTTCCTTCATTGAGTGAGACACAAAAATTTGGTGCCCTGTTGTACTTCTGCGCATCCTAGAATATTCTGGGAATACCTTGGAAGCATTTCTTAGCATCCCAGTGAGAAGGAGGAGACTACTTTTGTCCAGCAGCAGCTTTTCTGCTGACGATGGTGTGATCTGGAAGAAGTGTGGGTCCATTCCTCCTCTGTTAGAAGAAAGTTGTTTGTGGTGCAGAGTGGGGAGGTTTATGTGCCTCTGTCCACGTGCCACGAAGGAGTGTAATGACAAACTGGTGCTCTCCAGGAGCTACCTGTTTTCAGTATAACTCCCTGTACAGGTGGCAGTGTAAATTGCTTGTCATCTTTCTTATACCCTGTTGGACCAAATAAGCAAGGATATTAAATAACTGGTTACTAATATGCCAAAATGCTTTGTGTTTTTGCAATTGCCAGGTGTAAGTAATGGCAAGGAGGTTGACTGGATGGACTCTCAAGGGGAAGAGCAGCACCTCTGGCAGAAGATGATTGACAGTCCAGGAGTCCCTGTGGAGGGGATATTAATGCTGAGGTCCAGCATGGGAAAACGCAGACTCTGAAAGACTTTAACTACTTAAGGGGTACCACAGGTACTCTTGACTTCAGTGGTGTTCAGGCTCTTGTCACTTAGCCCGTTTGAAAGTGGGGAAGGATTGTACTTTTTGCCTTGGATATTAAGGCTCCGAGTGAGATTTTAATGCATTCTGCACTTTCATGCGCATGTTTTTAACCCACGTTTCTTGTACAGATTGTGTTTCTCTTGAAGCCAGTGAGGACTGGACCTTGTACAGAGATTGGACTGGCTTTCCCTGTCCCTTCTGGTGACTGGTATGCAGCTGATGAACTCCTCTGCCTCTGGGGGGGCACAGAGTGAGCATCTAGTTGGTCTTTTAGTAAGTAATGCCTGGTTTACGTGTCTCCCTCTGGGTCAAAGATGGCCTAGAAGACAGCAGTGATACAGTACAAGCAGATTCAGAGTGAGTCTGTGCTTTGGTATTTGGAAGGTGAGAAGCCGTAATGTTACGAAGGACAACAAACAACATTTCTTTGTCATGTTTGCTGGTTGGGCTGTGCAGCGTGCGGGATGGCAGGCTTGGGACCAAGCAGCCCACCAAGGAAGGCCAATGCACTGTGTTGCACACTAGAAATAAGGAGCAGGTGAGCTGGTGTACAGTGCTGGTGTTCTGGCATTCTCTGGGTTATTTTAAAGCACTGTATAAAAGGCAGAGTTGGTTCAAAGTAACCAAAGAGCCTCTAATGAAAATAAATTGTAACAAATCCCCAAACAGTTTCCAGAACTACATGGTATTACTGTGTTTTTCATTCAGTTGACAGCTCTAGCCAAGATCTTCTGGTGCCATTGAACAGAAGGAATGTGTTCACATGCCTGTCACCATCTGATGGGTCGCTGAGATGAGACCCATACTGGGTTTGGACATAGTTAGCTAAGGCCTTGATTCGACAGATTTTGTAGTAGAGTGACGTGATTAAAGCACATGCCAGAATGATTTGCACAACTGTGGGATTTTCTCTGAATGGGCTGGGATCCCATTCAGGCGTGCCCACGCATGTTAATTATTAACCAGAGTAGGACTTTTTTCTCCTGAACATCCCCCTGTGAGTTAACACTGGATTTAATGATAAGAGTGACTTTGGGCCAATTCAATCATTAATCTTATTAACTGTGACAATTGTTCAATGGTAATTTTGCCATTTGGTTTCCTAAAGTGATTTTACACCTAACACTACTTAGATCCCCCATCCTCTGGGGACTTACGCAGGTCATATGTGAAGAGCATGCTGTTTTGAATAGTTGTTGTGGGCTACTCCTACCATAATGAGATAGGATTATAATCATTTTTCAAGGCCAGCACGTCTGCTTGCCAGATTGAATAATAATATAATTGCATGGCATGTGATTGCTCAGGGTATAAGACAAAGGAAGATCAGTAAAGTAAACTGAGTGAACAACATTTCTTCCGAATTTTCCTAAACCAAACCAAACTTTTTTTTTTTTTTTTTCCTAAACCAAACCTAACTTTTGGCACCTAAACTACCTCTCTCTTTAACAGAATCGGTCCAAGTTGTCTTGGTTGTTTGTACTGCAAACCTGTATTTATTTGGGGAATAGTTATATTATCTTGACATGGAGGCACAAGCTTGATTTTTCACTTGCTGGAAGTTGATTCAAAAAGATAAAGCTTGTTAAATCTAAAGAAAATGATTCTTTAGGGTAAAATTCCAGCTAGAGTTGTAGAGGAACACTGGGGAGTTGGATGGTTTGGTTTTGTTTCATTTTGATGGTGAAAATGGGAAAAACAATAAGAACACAAAAATTCCTCCAAGTTGGACCCCAAAGTGGACACCTTTTTCTCTTGCCAAATTGAAAACCTTAAAAAATTTTGAACTGAACTAAACCTTTTATTTATACATGGAGTACAAGAGTTTGTCTAATTTTTGAATGGTATTTTCTAACCTTCTAAGTATGAACATTTTAGTTAAATCAAGTCTTGCTTTGAAAGGAAAAAGTCTGTGCTTTCCTACTTCAGCTTCTGCCCATTTTGGTCCTATGATAGAGTTTGTGATGAATGGACTTGTCTGGGAAGTGTAACCCGGCTCATACATGGGCTTTAAGTTCTGCCTTTTCCTTCCAAAGGGCCAAAATTTCACTCTGAGCCTGCACCTGAAATTATAGACTGGGCTATGAATAGACTGGAGGTGTCAACTTCAGTTCAGCATATGAAAGGAAAAATTTCAACTGGGAAGTAATTTCGGGCAACGTGGTGGTGTTTGCCATTGATGGGATTTGGCGTAGTGCAGTGAAATTACCTCCTAGGTTAGCAGTGACAATTCTGCATTATGGTAGCATATGATAGGTATCACACTGTGCCTCAAATGAGCCTCGAAGAGATGATGAGCATCATATAAACACTAGAGCAATTTGGAAAGCTTTGCTGTTCTATGATGTTATCTGCACATTTGTAGGAAGCGTTTGATTTGTGGAAAATGTCACATTTAATTACATCTCTTGTATCTTTGGTCTCTTCCTTTACAAAAATGATTTATGGTTTGGAAAAGCACAAGATGGTTAACTGCAGATGTGATTTCTTGTTTCCCAGATATTTGAATTAATTGCCTGTAATTGTGCATCATCACGTACTGTGTGTTACCAGGCTGAACAAAAAGACGGAAAGCCAGGAATTAGGCAAAAGCCTTCCTTTTGTATGTATGTTTATGGTATTGAAGGTGCATGAATGGTTTATTCAAGGCTAATTTTTAGGAGAAAATAACCACAATTTTAGCAATGATTCATAAAATCCTTCCCTGAGTAAATAGACATAGCAGAGCTGATGTTTCTGAAGTATTTTTCCACACAGACTTAAATGACTGAAGATGTGTCAGTGGAGAAGAAACCTTCTCTACAGTGGTTTTTGAAAATGTGTTGCACAATACCTTTTACTGTGATACATATTTTTCTAGCAAGGTAACTACAGGGCTTTCATCACTATCTTTTCCCCCTTGTGATTAGATTTTGAGGGTTTGGCCCATTAGAGAAGAACAAAAGTGCAACTTTCACTGTAAATGTCAAGTGGGGCCAGTAAATACCTCTTTAGGCAGTGTGGTTATTGCCAGTATCCATCAAAAAGAGCTGATGCTGAGGGCTCTCCAAGCCCTGACATCAGACTTTGGTATCTAGACCTGTTCTCTGGAAGTTTCTCTGCTCAGTTTATCAGCTACATGGGGACTTCAGGCTTCTAAATGTTGATGCTCTTGCATGCTTAGATGCCCAAAGCAGGCTAACGCAGGTTTGAAATGGTGACCTCATCTTTTCCACCTCCATCGTGTTACGTTTGAGTGAGGGTGGGAGGAAAGCTGCAAAGACTCTGAGGGACACTGTTTCCATCTTCCTGTGCTAATCCAAGTGCCGTTGCCTTCCTTGAATGCCTTTTAGATGCTACATTTCGATCTTTCTTTCCCAGCTGGATGCTTTAGCAGATGGCTTAAGAGAGAAGGCATTGGGATGGTGAGTATGCTTTGATCATGGTGCATTAGGCTGGAAGCTTATTCTTCTGTGCCTCTTCCAATGCAGATTATGCTAAGGTAGCATGAAAGAAGCATTTTTATGTATTAATTTTTTATTTTTGTTTTCCTGCCTGGTTAGGCCCTGCCAAGTGCAATTATTCTAAGTTGTATTCTGCAAAATATCAACTAAATTGTAGCAGCAGAGCAGCTATTGAGCATCCACTAGTGCTAATTGATAAGGAGAGGTAACAGGAGGGGTGCATTTAGACTGGTATAATTTTGGCTTCTTGAGGGGTACACACATTTGTGGTTTGCTCTGGAGGGTCAATGAAGAGAGAGGCTGCTTGGATCTACACCTTCAAAAAAGAGCTCAGAGTCCTATTTTCCACAGCTGTCTAGTTTGTGGATTCACACAATATAGGAAGGGTTGTACCTGAATCTTTGCAAGGGTCTCTCTTCTCTTCATCCCTCCCTTCAGTTCAGCAACCCTCACCAGAACGTTCTACCTGAACGATAATCTCCAGTATCTGGAAGGAGGCAGCATGCAGCAGTTAAGTGATAGCCCCACTTACGTGCATCCATACGAGGTAAAAACTGAAATTTTATTTCCCTAACATACAGTATTGATTTTCAGCACTTTGCAACAATGACAGAAATAACCATCTTCTGAGAGCTGGTCCACGTGCTTTGTAAACTCTTTTTTTTTTAATAGTTTTTTAAAAATTATTATTTATTTATTTTTACACACAATGTTAACATTTGAGAACCCTAGAGAAATAGTGGCAGAACATGTGATGAATTCCAAAATAGGATGCTGACTTTTATTTGCAGTGATGTCTTTTACCATAACTCGGCAGGAGATGCTGAGAAGCACGCTAGTAGAACCTTACCACTGTGTCCCATGAATTTCCAGCCTGGTGATTTCACGTTTGCAAATGCTGTTTGATAAGTGGTAATAAGACAGTGTTAATTATACTGTGTATGTTGACGCCAGAAAGTGAATCTCAACTTGCTTTTTAGGTGTTTTCTAGGTTGTTTTGAAACTCACCCTTGCTGCATCTTGGGCCTTTATTTAGATTAGTGATTTCAACAATTCTGCTTTGTGGCAATAACATCTATATGGCTGTGTGCTACTGCTCCTGAGAGCTTGGTGTATATTTTTGAGGGTAGTTCTAATTGTTGAGGTTTGCCTAAAGCCAAGTGTAGTCATTTGTTGCAGCAATTGGAGAATGTCACGTATCCCTCGTTCTGCCTTTGTTCTGCTTAAAATCTGTTGCTAGCTATTTGTTTAATTATTCTGCTGGACGTGAACAGTAGTAGCAGTAAATGGCATTGCGGTATGTTAAGTTCTACCCAAATTTAGACAAAACAAAATGTTTCCTGCCCAGAACGTTTTTGTACTATGCACTGTACGTTCAGTTTTGTGGACAAAGGTGGCTGGTAATACATTTGCAGCTGTTGTCAAGATTACTGTTCTATCTTTTAAAATTAAAATAGTGAAACATGCTGCTGTGTCCTTGTGTCTCCTAAAATGCATTACAGCAAACTTATAAGCATGTATTTCAGGAATATCCCCTATTATCTCATTGAGGTAAAGACATTACTTTTACTTATATTTGATGAACAGTGCAAGAGGCCCGCCACGTCTTCAGAGGTGGGACTCCATTGACGGTGTCTCTCTGCTTCTTTGGTCTTAATTTCTCCACTGTAAGTGGTTTTAAGCTATTTTTTTATTTCACGAGCATTAAACCTGTTTTCTTTTTAACATGCAATTCTAAGAATAAGGGAAATGCAGTAGTGTCTTCCCCCTTGCTAAAGAATTATTTTACGTGTGCCTTAACCCTGCATGTTCAGCAGGTCCTCCCCACCGTCTCCAAATCTCCTACCTCTTCCCTAGTTCGAGGTCCTGCCCACTTGAAAACCGAGGTATGTTCAAAATGCAGCTTTTCTGTAATTACTGGCCCTTTTTAAACTTTTTTTTTTTTAAGAAAAACCAAAAAAACATTTGATCACTCCATTAAATTTATACTTTCAGCTGAGTCGCCTTCACTTCAACTTACCTCCCAGAGCTGAGACCTCTCTTCCATCTTCTCTTGGTTCTCCAGTTGTCCAGGTTTTTGTGTCTTGCTGTCCCTTCCTGACTGAGACGAACCAGGAAAGCAAATAACGCTCCCGGGCTCTGGGCCCGTGCTGGCCTCTGCTCGCTTTGCGCTGGTCTGAAAGTCCAGCTCAGCGTCTTGGGTTCCTGCACCCTGGTTAAGGGGGGACCACCTCAGCGGGGTTCACTGGCGTCTTGGTGTGATTTGGGCGCAAGCAGCTGGCTCCTTTGCCCTCACGCCGCTCCCGTCTAGCTTGTCCCCGTGCTGGTTCTGGCTTTTATGAGGGTGGGAGGTCAAACACCCGTTAACTGGGAGGCAGCTGCAGGTGGGGGAAGAGCCCTCCTGCCATTCCTCTGCTCCTCATACCTTTGCTTGGGGACCTTAGCTGAGGTTTTGCTTGGGGGTCTGGAAGACACCTCTGTAACTTCTGTAGAACTGAACTGCGGCCTCTCCTCCCCTTCTCTTTGAGGTGATAGATGCCAAGTTCTCCATGCGAATTTGAAGCATGGGCCAACCTAATTACTGAAATTCAGGCCATGGTTACTTTCTGGGTGCATGGGTGGCAATGGGAGATATGGTGGTGACTAGGTATGCGCTAGCACGTTCTGCATGGACACTGGCTTTGCCATCTGTTTCCCTTGCATTTTACAGAGCGTGCAGCGGCCGGATCAGTGCTTGGAAGAGGCCAGAGAAATGCGTGGGCTATCCATCGCTGCCAGTGTCCTCACTGGCTCCTCTAGCCCAGCCAGCCTTGCTGCTCTCTGCCTTCCAGTGTCTGCTAGTGTTTTCCCACTCTTCCCTTCGTGGAGCTGCCACAAAAACATCCTCCAGCCACAGACGGGGAAAGAGAAACGGGCAGCAGCTACACGGCCGAGAGGAGCCGTGCCATCTCCCGACGGTGTGAAGCATTCGCCCCCTTTTCCCTTTCTGTGGATGTACAGCGCTAACAGAGAGTAAGGTGAGTGGCTGGAGGTGATCTAGTGCTGAGATTGCACATCCTAAGCTCCACTATTCACCACCTCAATTTAAAAAGTGGGTTGCAATCGTAAGAGTAAATGTACTTCAGGTTCCTTTTTAGCCTCTGTGTTTTCATTAATTATGTTAGGCGGTCTGACTCATGCTCTTATGTAAGTACTGAGCTGTAACGAAGCTGCATGCTGTAATCATTTAGCGCAGAGCTGTAAGGGTCATTGGTGTTTTCATTAAAACATAACACTTTCTGTCCCAGAGGGGATGGTTTGAACTTCAAGAATAGGGATGTGCAACTTTAAATTTTGTCTCTCCTCTGATGGCAGGGGTTGTTCTCATCAAATTAGGTGGATTCTTGGGTAGGATCTGGGGAATAATCGGGCCATTTACAAAATTGTTTTGTGCTGGTGAGAAATTGCTGCTTCCCACAATTATCCCAGTAGTTTTGTTTGCAAAAGTTGTTGCATGACAGAAACATGAATTCTTTTCTGGTCTAAAATGATTGAAGTCTTTGGTTCATATTCAAAATTGAGAAGTGTCTCCAGATTGATGTAGGAACCTCCAGCCTGCGGCTGTATCCACACACTGTGATCTGTCACATCTTCCACAATGAATAGCCTGGAGGTGGGAGTGGAAAGGGCACAATTCATGGCAGGTCTTGCTTCTTGGGAACAGCCTTTAATCCTCCCAACCAAAATTCATGTTTTAAACAGGATTTACATTTTGACAGCAGTGGTAGGATTAGAGCTATGGTAAGAGCAGCCATGTTGGTAGTACAACAAAGACTCCAGCCTGTATGATTTTGAGGGAGCTGAATTTTTGGTTAAATGTTTTTTTTTAAAAAAAAAAAAAAGTGCACTAGTGTAGATGCTGTACCTTGTTTACACAGTGTTATTTTTCTGGGACCTGAAGTCTACAGGATGAATAATTGGAATATATTTGAATATTTGGAGTTTATTTGAATATATAAATGCTGGGCTGAAGCTAGAAATACTAAGTCCCTTGTTCAAACACTCCTTTCCCAGAAGGCCAATCTGCCACATCCCTGCATAGCATACGTGCAGGCTGATTTGACTCCGAAACAGAGGTGGCATATGATGTTTTTCACTCTTCCCCACAAAAAAGTACAACAGAAGATGCCAGAAACATTTTATTACTAATCAAGAACAGCTTTTCTTAATCACAAGATTTTAATAGATGTTCTGTGTAGAACTATAACTAGTAATCCAATCACTCATGCACTCTCCTCCACTTAATTCAATTTCCTGTAACAGCCGAGTGATTGCAATCGCTTTCCTGATTGTAGCAATTGTAAAGCCCCGCTCTGGTTCACTCAGTCATGAAAAATGACTGGATGCACTGATTCTGTACCTAAATCAAAATGGAGCAGCTGCGGATTGGAATTGCAGCAATACAGTAGAAAAATCAGACCCATTAGAGATTTTTAAAATTTTTTAAAAAATTTTAAATCATTGGAAATTAGTTGATGTGCTTTTTCAATGAGGAAAGTGAGGAGAAAAAAACCCTGTCCACCTGCGCATTCATGCTATAAGCATATGTATGCCAAAGAACCTGAGCCAGAGAAGTGTGGCCACAGCAGCATGTATGTAGATGTGTCCTCAGGCTCTCTGTTCCACATGTGACACTTAAGGCATGAAGCAATTTGGTGTGCCCAGCCACATCTAGTTTTCTTAACCACTGGTGTTAGGCAGCAGAGGAAAAGCAACTTGGAGTACAGCCGTGTCCATCAGCACGCTGGCTCTTATCCGCCTTGTTCCTTTATAGTGGGTCCAGGACTTACTTTGGGTTTGGTTTGGTCAGGTCTGGAACAGAAATGCTATTTCTGTGATTTTTGTCACCAATCCTGTCCTTGCATCTTCTAGGGGCAACACTCAGAAAGCTCAGTCAGGGCTTCCTCGCCCTCCTTGCAAACCTGGCACCACCACCACGCGTATCCAGATCTTCCTTGCCTTTGGCATCAGCACTGCAGGGATTCATCGCCAGGGCCGTGCCATGCTTTCGTACCTACTCTTGGGAGTTCAGTAACAGCCTCCTAACACTCTCGGAAGCAGATCATCCTCTTCAGAAGACAGGAGCTACCACCACCCACCCCCTCCTTGGTGCTGTTGTGCTTTAGTCCACAGTTAGCTTTTGCTAGCTCGTGTCAGGGCTGATTGCCCTCTCTTCACATTTATTCCCTCATTAATTAATTCACTTGCAGGAACAACCTTTTTAAAAGAGATTTTTCTAATTTTGGAGGGTGTGAGAGACCGAATTCTGGTAAGGATTTGCTTTAAAGATGCTGATAAACTGTTCCTCTACTGCCACCAGAGTGTAAAATTAAACAATCATCTACCTTACAGTCAAAGACAAACAACCATTTGGCTGAAAAAACAGGGCTGTGCTCTTGAGCAGCAAGAATGAACAGCACAGACACTGGAGTGCTGCTTTTCAGGCATGTCAAATTATGCATCATATCCTGTAAACAGGTATCCAAAGCTGTAACTCACAATTTTCACTCCTTTGATGCTTATATTCTTCATGCACAATGTATATTCTTTGCAGTGGATGGGCAAAACTGTGGGGTATAATAAAACAATAAAAAACTCTGTCCTTTTTTGATTGCCTCCTCCTAACACTTTTTATTAAGCAGGGAATGTTTTTGTTAATTTGTAGGTAAGTGATGAGTTGCAAACAAATATTTTCACAGATCTGGAAATGACAAATCTTTGATGATGCTTCCCTGCCATCAAATCAGCAGCCTGGTTTGTCTCCAAGATGAAGAGGGGAAAGAAATCAGCTACTCCAAGTCTGTTGGACATGAAAAGCCAGAAGCAGGAGCATACCAGGTAAGAGCGTATTTTTCTATCAAGCATTGCAATATGTGGCCTCTAGTAATTACTGCCCATCTTCTACACTGCTCACTGTTCCTTTATTATATTCCTTCTGGCAATGACTTCCATACCGCTATTAGCTGTTTTTTCCTCACTGCTGCTGAAAACAGGCGCTTGCATTGCCTTCGGCTTATGCTTTGTGTCTGTGATCGACCATGTTGTTAGTGGAACTGAAAGACGCTGCTTGGTTGCTTGTACACTTTCAATCTGAGGCTAATATCTCTGTTATAATCATTTGCAGAGAGGTATTTTGATCCAACTTTTGAATTAATCGATAAAAGTTTATCTCCAAAAGGAATTTTAGACAACTATCTGTTTGCAAAACAATATTTTATTAATAAAAAGACTTGTAAACAGTAAGAAAGAAACCCCAATTTTACACTTAATGAAAAATCCAAAATAAACTCCCAGAAACGTGCCTCAGTTCTTCACTCTCTGTACAAGAAATTCCATCAGGTAGTAATCCTACATACACATTTATCTAAAGATGGCTGAAAGTACAAAAAAGCATCATGCATACTTCTATGCAAAGTAGCTACACAGCTGGACAGACTTTAACAATAGACACAAAAAATCTGTACATCAGTGATTAAAAAAGCCATGCTTTTGTGTAGCACCAAGGGGAGAATTATGTGGATTAAAAAAAAATTCACTGACAACTGCAGGCCCTGTGATCCTGAATTAGGGACATGACTGGCCAATTTCTGCTTGCAGTTTCATCTCTTCTTTTCTCAAGGGAAAATTGTCAATAAGTGCAAAGAGCTCAGCTGGCGTTGCTGGGAAAGGATAACGTTCCTTGTCCATTCCGTGCTTGTCCATCACCACGATGTTGAAATTGTAATGGGGGATCCTCAGCAGCAGCCTGCAAAATAAGGAATGTGTTTTGTTAAAGCCCATCATCTACTGCCTGGGCACTTCAAACTAATAAATGGCAGAACCAGCCTGTTGGATCTAAGCAGAGGAAGGCAGGGATGGTCAGAGGGGGCTATACAGGCTCCACTTTGTTTCAGCTGTAAGAACAAGGAGTCTGACAGAGAGCAGGTGCCTGCATGTGCTGGAGGCTGTACCTCTGCGTTAGGGAAGTGGCAAGGTAGCTGCACTCGGCTTTGTTTTCTTCTCAGACCTCTGACTGTTAGTATAGCACATATCATTCCCTATTGCTATCACAAGAGAAAAAAAAAGGTAAGACAAAAGTACTATAATCATCGCCCAATGAAAACCACTGCAATGGAGCTAGAGTTCCAGGTAGACTATTCCCTTTCTTGGCTGCCACATGGTATAAGACCACAATGAGAAAAAGCAGGACAAAATTATTGGAATCAGTTTTCATCGCTTCCTAATAATAGCCATCTACCTGGTGGTAACTCCAATTTAGGAGAACAAAAGCCACTGCTAATCATGGCAGAATCCTTTCCTTCCAAGTGGTAAAACAGGTCATTTGAGCTCCTCTGGAGGTGTGACAGGTGTAACAAAAGTATATCCTTGGTGCTCTTTTCATCTTTTGCTTGAAGGAGTTAATGAACTAGAAGATCCTTAGACATGCAGTCCATCAACACCACTGGTGTGGGGAAAATAAATTCAGGCAGCCATGACAGAATGGTGTCAGGACAGGAAAGCTGCCATGAAGAAGAGGGGTCGGGGCAGGGGATGTTGGTAAGGTGCGAAGCATCAAAATTGACCTTCCTCAGCCTTCTAACAAGTTTGAGTGCTCTAGGTGGCTTCTTGTTGCAGTTAGGGAGCTTGGCTATTAAATTCAAACTAAAATAAAGTTTGAAGCTAAGCTATGGTGATAGGAAACTACCTTCCTCTTGTGCCTCATCTCACCTAAGAAAAAATGCTTACCTTCTACAAATGCAAATGCTAACTTCTGAGGTTTCCAAAGTTTTAACTAGAGTACCTGTGCTCATTAGTTTACTGAATGCCAGTTCTGGACAGCATCTTTATTCAAGATGTTTAAGGGTGTGTTTCATTTTGATTTAAGTGCCTTCCAGAACTAGAATGCTGTAATTCACACACTGCAGTAACAACAGAGAAAAAAAAATCAAATGGAAAACTAACTAACTTTTACTGAGTGCATGGCAGGTCATACTATACCAATTTCTGAAATGTAACCCCATTAAAGGTTGGGGGTGTGGGGGTGGCAGGGAATAAAGTGTTACCAGAGCTGCTTATTTTCTACAGAGCCACAAGAAAAACATTTCAACTTTAGTAAAAGTACTTTTACTTTTTAGAATAAAAGAGAAAGCTCTTTGTGCTCTCTTTTTCCTTTTATAGAGAACAAATGTTTTTATATCTTGCAATCCAAAAAAACCTCTCCAACTTGTCAGCATTTTTTATTGTCCCCAGTTGAAACTCGCTCCATTTCCTCAGGCATATCACAGAAGATGTTGCCTAAAATGCTCCTGGACTTTTTTCCTAAATAACTACTACTTTCCCTGCCAATGAGGCCTCCTGGCCCTAGGAAATGCTGGCACTTGAAGTCTCCCTTTCAAGTGAAAACCAACCCCCTGCCACTCTAAACCCAAGTTAAAACAGTTTAGGCACCTCAGTAAAACTGTTGTAGTCAGGCTGGGGAGGCTGAGATAATTTCCCCTTTGAAATCCTGCCCATATCATTTCTACATGTGGGACTTCAAAGAGCAACCACTGCTTCCCCTTCTAGCCTGGCCGCAGCCCCCAGCAGCGCTGCAGAGATGAGCTGTTGCTGCCATTTGGGGCTGCACTGGCAGCCGCTCCAGGGCTGTCCTTGCAAAGTGATTGCAGCCTGTCGTGACTGCACCGGACCAACTCCAGCACAAATACAGACATACTTGAAGTGTTTTCAGTGGCAGCACCCAAAAATATAGACCTATAACATGATCAAAGAGATACATGGGGAGTTCACACGAATTCAGAAATTCACTCACTTTGAGTAAAAGGTCAAGGAAGACATGGCACTTGAAAGAGTGGCATAGACTTCAACTTGTGACCCATTTAAATGTGAAACAAGCTGAAGTCTATGCTTTTAATTTCATAAATACCAAATGCCCACAAATTTACAGTAGCTATTGCACAGAGAGCGAGCAAATTAATCCTAAAACTTACTCATCAATGTCTGCCTTCCAGCATCTTGCTATGTACATTAGAGTAGAATATGTATATTTAGAGAGTGAGATGCAGGGAATCAAAAGCAATACATCATATATGCTAAGGTGCAAACACAACAGTAGAGAGAGCTTACTTTACCTGAGTTGCAGGGCAAGTGATGGGGGCAGCAGCTTTACACCTATTCTTCCTATCTGTGCTGGGAAGACACCAACCAATTCAACTACAGTAACATGTCGGAGGTCTAAACCACACTGTGCTGGCTGGAAGGGTTAAAAGAAGAAAGAGGTGTGTTAGTTATCAGTGGGAGAACAGGGGGTTGATTTGAGCACACAGCAAGTGTTCATAAAGAGTCCGATCTTCTTATGTTAGTGAGGTGGTTTAAACTGAAATGAGAGCATACTTTGAAAAGTCTCTAATTCTCACTGCAAAGAACTACAGCCTCATGACTCCAGGGGATGTTAAATGACAGATTCTTAACTACACTAAGAAAAACAACACACAGGGACCACCTAGGAGAAATATAAACTTGGCTTTGTAATGACATGAAAAGATGCCAGGGTATTAAGCATTGTGCCACTAATCTAATTTGGCAATCAAAGCAAGGTATGTGAAATGGAAGTCAACTGCAGAAAGTTTTCTTTCATGCCAACTTGTTTGACCACTGTCAAGCAGTGGGAAAAGTACTATAGCCATTAAATTTAGTATTTTAAACTATTTCATTTTGATCAATATATTGAATTTTCTTGCCAAGTTAATCTAATGGGGGAAAAGAAAAAAAAATTTTTTTTTTAATACAACTGTAACTTAAGCCAGCAGTTAAAAACATCATCATGCCCATAACCCAATGACTATTCATACTGAATTTTGTTACAGTTGTGAGAAAAGAAACAAGATAGATAGAAGCACTTGCTGCTGTGAAAGAATACAGGACAGACTCCTTTCCCTGAGGACACAGATACATTTCTGAGATACATCCCTAAGTCTAGGAAGAACCTAGAAAGAACATCACATTTACAACACATAAGAACAATTACCAGGTTTTCTGTTTTTTTGGAGCAAAATACCCCACTGCTATCTCCAGCACTCTGGATGATTTCTATGCTGGGTCTCCAGTCCTTTGTTTGCTGGTGCACTGGTTACTTCTGAAGCTATTCACACTTCCTTGCATCATAGTTACAGTCTGTAAGCCTGGTTTGCATGAACTGCAACCACTGAAGTGCTGGATGGTTTGGGTTTTTTTCAGCTTCTTAAGGAGCTGAGTTAGGGAATGATTATTGAGCACAAGTTAAATTAATTTGGGGAGGATGGAAGAGGGCCAGAACTGCTTGGGATTCAGCAACTGGTCAGTCAGAGGCAGCACAATCCAGAAGGGAGCTGAATTAGAGACTGGGGAGATGTTTAAACTGAAACCCAGGTAAAAAGGATTAATCCAGAACCACTACTGCTTCAGCCAGATCCTCCAATGGCTGCAATATAAACAGCTGAAGTTTGTGGATTTATATCAAACAGTGGAGCTTTTCCTCTTGTGTCTTTCTTTAAAAATAAATAAAAAAAAATAGTTGCAGCCCCCCACCCCAAACTGTTTTTACCTGCAGCATCCCCAACTGCATCCTGTAGAAGAAGTTGGCTGCAGTAGGGGTTGAAATAATTAGCAGTCTCCGCTTCTCATAAAATTGATCCAGAAGTGCAGCTGCAGTCCTCACATTCACATTAATATTCATGGCTAGAAATAAATTTAAAACAAAAGTTATAGAGCATACTGAAAACAGATCCATTTCTAAAAGCACAAACTGTTAGACAGCAGAAGCACAGGAACGAGAGAATAATAATAAAGAAGATAGGGGTGAAATACTGGCCTCACTGAAGCCAACAATTTTATCTTAAGCTGTTCTGGCTTGCAAGATGGATTGACTCCAGAATGTGAAGTTTTGTACAGAGCTTTGGGCTAAAACATGCTATAAGTTGTGAGGTACCATCATCATCCTAGGAAAGAACAGCCAAAGGTGGCAAAGACTTCAGCTGTAAGTGCAAATTGGCAGAGGAGAGGAAGATGTTAGGTTTCTTACCTCTAGGGCATTAAAGTTTGCAGCTGTATTCCACCTCACACCCCCTTCCCAAATTCTCACTGCCACAAGAACCATTGCTCTGGCAGCCCGTCTGGTAAAGTGGTGAAATACTCACTTACGTGCACAGGTTGGCTCCACTCCCGACCACCCCAAATTGTACTGGCATACTCTAGCTGGGCTTCCTTGCAGCTCGTAGCCACCAATGCAGGAGAACTCACATGTAGCACCATAGTTATTTCCATCACCTGAACACTTGATGTAGCCATTATCTGGGGCATTTAATTTCACACAGCGCCTGACTTTAAGCAAGAGGCAAAAAAAAGAAAAGAAAAAATAGAAAAAAAAAAAAGAGACAAGGCATGAATCACCCTGTTTGTTACAGGGTAGCATGGCCAGTGGAATACCAATATGGAAGACATTTTTCTGTTTGCTTTCTGTATTGTTAGATTTATGTTAGACTTATGTTTAGACTTAAAAACCCCAACCAACCAAAAAACACCCCTCTTAACTCATACAAGCTGTCGGAGGAGGAGACCAGCCTGGCTGAACAGAGAGCTTTGCCTGGAACCCAGAAGAAAAACAAACAAACAAACCAACCCCAGTTTTTGACCTTTGGAAGGGGGAGACAACAAGGATGTTTGTTGTGAGGTTGTGCAGGGAGAAAATTAGAAGGGCCAAAGCTCTCAAAGAACTTAATCTGGCTACTGCCATAAAAGACAATAAAAAATGTTTCTATAAATACACGAGCAACAAAAGGAGGGCTAAGGAGAATCTCCATCCTTTATTGGATGTGAGGGGAAACATAGCAACAAAGGCTGAGGTACTTAATGCCTTCTTTGCCTCAGTCTTTAATAGTAAGACCACTTGTTCTCTGGGTACTCAGCCCTCTCAGCTGGAAGACAGGGATGGGGAGCAGAATGAAGCCCCATAATCCAAGGGGAAAGGGTTAGTGACCTGCTACACCACTTAGACACACAGACCCAGGGGTGCTGGTTGACAGCCAGCTGAATATGAGCCAGCAGTGTGCCCAGGTGGCCAAGGTGGCCACCAGCATCCTGGCTTGTGTCAGAAATAGCATGGCCAGCAGGAGCAGGGCAGTGATCGTCCCCCTGTACTCAGCACCAGTGAGGCCGCACCTCGAGTGCTGTGTTCAGTTTTGGGCCCCTCACTACAGTGAAAGACATTGAGGGGCTGGAGCATGTCCAGAGAAGGGCAACGAAGCTGGTGAGGGGCCTGGAGCACCCTTATGAGTCTTATGAGGAACAGCTGAGGGAACTGGGGTTGTTCAGCCTGGAGAAAAGGAGGCTGAGGGGAGACCTTATCCTCTCTACAACTACCTGAAAGGAGGCTGTAGCAAGGTGGGGGTCGGTCTCTTCTGTCAGGTGGCTGGAGATAAGACAAGAGGAAATGGCCTCAAGTTGTGCCAGGGGAGGATTACACTGGATATTAGGAAAAATTTCTTCACTGAAAGGGTTATCAAGCATTGGAACAGGCTGCCCAGGGAAGTGGTGGAGTCACCATCCCTGGAGGTATTTAAAAGATGTGTAGATGTGGCTCTTAAGGATGTGGTTTAGTGGTGGACTTGGCATTGCTAGGTTAACAGTTAGACTTGATGATCTTAAAGCTCTTTTTCAACCTAAATAATTCTATGATTCTGTATGTAAACTAAAATGATACAGATGTATAGGTGTATGCATGTGATTGTGATGTCATGGTGACAAAAGGTCATGGAGCACAAAGAGAGCTGAAGCTGAAACCTACAGGTTTCACCTCTGTATATTCAAATCCAGATTTCAAGATGTGGACTTGTGAAAGGGCACCCCTGCTTGACAGATGCGAGTCACAGCTGAAAAAACTCCTTTGCATACTTGTTTCAGCAGCTCACAAGCTAAGTATCAGGGAGAAGCCAGCAGGAGGGAAGGAGTGTGGAGCTGGAGGCAGGACAGATCAATGAAGCTCTTCCCTGATGTGTGGAGTACAGGCTGTCCACCCTGCTGCAGGCCTGGCCCCCTTGTCTCGAGCAAGACAGTGTTCTCCCTTTCAGCATCAACATACAGTTTATATACACATACATATGCAGACAGATATAGAAATGAGGACATTTCTCAAACTGCCTACTGATGCAAATCAGTGACTGTATTTATATAGGATAAAACATCACTCTTACCTCTGACTTTAACAAGAAATTTGCAAGTGCCTTTGTTTTCAGCTCTGTCATACACGGTATATTGGATTTTGTGGTCGCCTTCTGGAAAATGTGACCCTGGTGGCAGGCCTTTCAAAATAACACTAAAAAAAAAAGAGAGAGAGAGAAAGAGAGATAAAATGGGACAGACATTCATTAATTCACCAGCATTTTCCTACTGACAATGCTGTAAAAGCCTGAATAGTGAAGGTCGTGGCATGCTAAGACTGCCTGCCTGCATTACATGACTCAACACTGAGAGTAAGCAAAGGAAGAAGCTGGGCAGCAGAGACCACAGTATTTAAACTTGCTACCAACAGCCCACCCTGGAGTCATACAAAAGGGTCCCACCCTGCTGATACAAGGGAGGCAGATCAGGCAGGGCCTGCTTGCTTCCTATAAGGCAATCCATAGTGTAGCCAAGCATCACGTCATGCCCAAAGGAACTTGAGCTTCCTTTTCCTTACATAAAGAAAAATCAAGCTTGATCCTCCCTCATTTTGTATTGTCAGGGCTGCAGCATAACCCAGAGCTGGTGGACTGCAAGAAAACTTCCAGCCTCTTACAATGGGGACATACCCCATCTGAGTGCTCTGCACTGCTCCTGTGACTACACTAATGTAGAAAAATGGAATAGAAAGCGAGATCTATTGTCACACAAGAAGGGTGTAGTGATCCACAGCAGTGTTTTCACCTGGAACTTGTTCCTATCCTGCAAATGCGTTAGGAGAATTCAGATGTACTAAATGTATCCTCAGTACTGAAGAAGTGAGGTTGAGCAGTGTTTCCTGTAATGGGAAAGCTTACATACTCACGGGACTGCAGGACCCAGTGCATTTAAGGAAAGCACTGTACACTCTGTAAAACATCACAGTTTAGCAAGATTTTATAAAAACAGATTTATGGAAAAGCTTCCACAGATTCAACAGATAGCCTCTTCAGAGTTGGGAACAGTTACTCACATGACAAAGTCTACACAGGTATTCCCCATTTTTTTGCTTGCCAGACATTATTTCATCAAAAAGACTTTGGAATTTCTTTACTCTGACACTTTTCAAAGTTTTTATTTTATCAGGCTTAATTTTTTTTATGCTGTTAATTGCCATAGAATTATCACATTAGACCTTAGCAGCAATATTGTTTTTTATTGTGTAATTAATTCTTTTTTCTGTTATTATTTAAAATGTAACAATAAAAAGGCAATATCACTGTGTCTTTCAACAGCTTTTTTTGTATTCACATAAGACTGTAAACATCTTTAAGCTTACAACTTTGAGATTTTAAGCTTAACCAGTCCACTAATACCAAGATGTAACTTGCTTAATGAAAAAAGCAGATTTTCTATACTCTTTCCATCACAATAATCTAGACAGACTGCCATAAATCCTGCACGATAAAGATAGGAAAATCAGAGACAGTGGTACCATCACAAGCGCACCTTGCTCTTCCGTAAAGTGTGACTGTGAAACCATAAAAATTGACAAGGAAATTTTGAAGAAAGTGTTAAGTTTAAATCCTATGTTTAAAGCTCCCTAAGTTTCAAATGAGAGGCATTACTTTACAAGTAACTGCAGAACGCTGTGACATCAGTACTCAGCACTACTTCAGGAAGAAGCCTAAAGATGATTGCAGATATTGTTTTGTGACACAATTTGTCTTGGTTTTTTTTTAAGACAGTCAAAGTTATCTCTGCTACTACCTCCAATGCACTATTATCTTTTCATTGTTATGTATAAAAGGTAACTTGCTGTAAGAAAACTTGTTGTATGTGAGAAGAGACCCACAAAGCAGCTCTGGAAAGTTTCACAGGTGCAGTCAAAATGCTATTGTCATTTATTCCATCAGCTCTAAAATAACCACAACAATCTGCTACCCCTCTACATGCCAGGTCCTGAATGATTCAAGTTGTCAATTTTTAATTTTTCTATTCTTTACATGTGACAGCTGTAAATAAGCATCTTGGATGAATTAAGGGGAAGGAGTACCTGGCCACCCTCATCAAGTGAATTACTAACCAAGCACCCCAGGAATAAAAAGGAGAAAAGGCAGACATTTACAGATTTGCACCTACTCTGTCAGAATCCCGTCAGCAGTGTCTCGTCCCTCCGGGGTATCCCAGAACACTCTGGCCGTCAACTTGTTGGGCTCTGCAGTTTTCTCCTTCACACTTGGGCACTGGATTCTTGGAGGTTCAGTATCTGTTGAAATAAACATCACAGAAGTGGGCACATGTGCATGTGTTATAGCTATGCATTTTCTTCACAGCTCTTGCCCTGTTGCCAGCGTAATTCAGGACCACCTTCAGCTGGCGTCCTCAACACTGGAGCTGTCCCAGCCAAGGCAGGTAGAGCCTGTACTTCTCACATTTTTGTGAGTAAGAGATGACAACGATCACCACCCCCCACCCAATGTAAAAAACTAATTAAAAAGTAGTTATTGTAACTGTCTTTATCTAGTCCCCAGTTAAAAAGCAATGTCTACAAATTGACTGTATTTAGCTTTGAACTCTAAGAAAGAATACCCAAGATTGTACCTGAGGAGCCTGACCCTTCTGTTTATCTGCTCTACCTCTCTTTGTTCATCTGTGCAGTAGATATTGTGATTAAGAACATTTGTAAAGCACACTGAACACAAATCTCTCTCTCTGATAACTTTGCATGTTATTGTTAAATTCTTGATTATTTTTCCTGCAGCAATGGCAAAAAGAGAAACAACGGAAGACTAACGCAATTTTCATGTTGCAGGGAATTGCTGCTCCATTTGATTTTTTTCAAGTAATTCTTACAATAATGCCTTACAGGTAATACAAAACAAAAGTAGACCAGGTAAGTTTTGAAAGCCTGTTTAACAGCTAGCAGAACACTGTGACTATTATTCAGCAGTAAAGGAACAGTGGCGATGATAAAAGACCCTGATGGAGGACAAAGGCACAGCTACTCATCTCCAGCCGCTTCCGTTGCCAGTCCTGCCAGCATAGCAGAAATATATGGGCGAACCAAGTCCAAACACCATCACAATCATTAATTTAAAAAAAAAAAAAATCTTTAATAGCTTAGTCTCAAGTTTTTTTACCATCGCTTAGGTTATACGCAAAATGAAGTCTAAAGCCATAGAGTCATATACCAGCTTTAAAAATCAACACAGAGACAGGATTGCTCTTTACCTGCAAATAGAAAACAATCCCTAAGTGCTGCTTAAAATTTAAAGGGTGGCAGGCCTTGTCTTTTCATTTGCAGGGCAGACACAAAAAGTATAATCTGGATTTCTTTCAAAAAAAACCAGCAATGAGAAAAGGTTTAGGTCTTTATAAAGCATCAAATATACAAAATAATTTCATAGACCTTCATGTTCCGCAAGCAACACACAGTGTTTTCTACCAGTATAACTAGGGCAAGTGCAGCCCTGCTATAACCCCTTCAAACTTTTAATGGTATTCCAAGGACCTGGGACTCTTGAAAACTGGCTTATCTCTAGTTCTTCTGTAAGAGTTTTCTTCCAACCCCAAACACTGCAGCTTTGTGAGGCACTTCCATAGGAAGAGATCCTGTCTTAATTTTGCACAGGAGGGAGCAGGAGAGGCACAGGCAAGTAAGTGTGGTACGAAAGTTATTCAGAAAACATCAGAAATATTGCAAATTGCCTTACACAAATGCTTATTTTTGTGGGTTGTTTTTGCAGGTTGTTTTTGCAAATAAACAATGAAAAAAAATATATATATCTTCCTATAGTATTGGGAGGATAACAGTTGATTTCTTTGTAGATCTTACTAGAAGGTGAAGCTAGCAAGACTGGGTTCCCGCTGCAGGCAGTGGAGCAATCACAAATGAACAGCAGAATCCTATAAACAGCTTTTGAAGCTTCCTGTGCTTTACAAGAACACCCTTCACTAAAGACACATAAGGCAGTTACTTCTTTATGGCTTCTTTAACTTTTTCACTTTTTTTTGAGTTCTTTGACTCCTCCTTCCCTCATCTGCTGCAGTACACAGGCAAGCAGGATTTTCAAGCATCCACTCTGGCTGTAGGAAGCACTTTGTCTCCCTTCCTCGTGTTCCTTATTCACTCCCTTTTTTTTGGAGTACCTTCCCATTATATGTGGAAACCTGCTCACACCACAGCCAGCGAGAGCTCTGCCCTCCTCTACAAAACTACGTTGCTCTCAATAACCCCCCAGCGCAGCTGAATTAGGGTAGGAAATAACCCAGTCTCACCAAGGCTGCTTCTGGCTCTGGTTAGTTTACTGTGGTGACAGCTCACCACTGTGCTATGGACAGTATACATTTATTCCACCATGACATTTATTTAAAGACAGAACAGCATTTAAAGACCCAGTGTTTTAAGCACTTAATTAATCAGAAAGCTCATTACGCTACTTAGCGCAGAGAGGGCTGGCTGGTATGAACCAGCTTGGATTTCCACATCGTAAAGACAAACAATATGGTTACTGTGGGAACCAACTCACTGAGCACCCAGGGGCCAGGCAGCCTTTTTTAGCTGGACTTAAAAATTCCTGGAAAGGATATTTTCTTTGGTCATTTCAGCTGCCTCTTAGCATTCAACAGGCACTAAATGAATCCCACCAGAATACCCCTGCTTCGCAACAGACCAAGAGAAAGCAGCTGTCTACCAAAGAGGCTCTTTAACTGCAGTGGCCACTGGGATGTGTTTAACCAAACAGCGTTCAGGTCTTTTTCCTCATGCCCTTTCTACAAAGTTGCAGCCAATCTACAGCATATTAAGCACCTTGGCCACAGCTTGGCAGAAGGAAGACAGGTCTAAAAAACCCCAACCCATTTAAATGCAGATAAGGTGACCAGAGAACATGCAGGCAAATGCACAAGTGACAAAACTGAAACACAACCCCCCAAAAAAACCTTCAATAAAACATATGATGTGAGCAAGGTGCCCACCTGCAGGTCAGAAAACTAAACTGGTTCCAAAACAAACCCCAACAGAGGAACCCACAAGATTGCTGACTGCTGGGGAGGTTTTATCAGAAGGAAAAATTGTCCTGTAAGTGCCAGATTGTCAGACTCTCTCGCTTAATAAGTGTTCCTGGGCAGAGCTGGAGCCAGGACACGCTGCAAGGTGTCTGAGCCCCTACGGCTAGTCTTACGCTTTTACTACAGTGTCACTGCTGAAAGACTGATGAAAAGCCAAGCAGACTTATTTACGCTGTTTAGCAGGGCTATGTATTAAACGGGTGAATCTCGCCTGCAATGTTTAAATCACGGGCAGGGAAATGGAGTTTTCATAAAAAATTTGGCACTGTTCAGCCACGTTCTTGTAAGTTGTCGCTCTCCTCGGCAGCAGCAACTGGTAGTCTGGCTCCATGCGGGGAAGTGGCATTGCAGACATGGCATCAGGAGGTCAGCAGTGGAATACCGAATTTTAAAGCAGCCTTTTGAACTTTGTGGAGAAAAATGCAAAGTTTTCAAATAGGTTTTAGATTTTTTTTTTTAAACATACTTCTGGGACTGGCCATATTAACAATTTCAACAAAATTTAAAGAGCTTGTTAACTGCCTTTCTCATAGTTTGTTAACAGTTTACGTTTATTTGCTTGTGAATTTGGGATGAAAAGAGGAAAGAAACAGAGGGATGGTCCTGACTGCCCACTGCTTGCTTATTCAAGAGTCCACATGGGATAGGTAAATGGTCTGCTGATATATAAACATACTGTTACTGATTGCTGATGACATTAAACAATGGCTGGAAGTTAATTCAAACATTAGTCTGTGTCAAAAGCATGAAGAGATGAAGAGACTGGAAGTCATAAAAGGGGGAATGAAAAACATTGTCCTGCTCTCCCCAACCCCCTCCACAAGGCATTGCTCTGTATTTCAAAACATCCATTATCAGGGCCTGTATAATTAATGACTCAGAGTGCAAAGCTCATTTCAGACATCCATAGTTGGAAGCTGTTAGTTAACTACTTAGGATAAGACTGTATTGATGTGACAAAAGGATGACTTAGCACAGTGACAGCCATTTACCACAACCTCTGTTATACAATCAGCAGGAAAATGAAACCTTTATAGAAAAGGTGGTGACATTTTTCTATCTTCTAGAGGAAAATACCTATTTCAATCTATGTTACAGTGCATTAAGGATATAGTGGAAATATTATCCAAGTCAGTATTGGCATTTTTAGCTGACTGATAACCAAAAGCAGCTGTATGTTGATTTTTTTTTCATCAAAAGTTATTTCAGCAACATGAAAGCTATCCTTCCTCTTACAGGAGGGGAACAGGGGACAGAGAATCTGCTGTGTTAGGACAGAATACTCACCATCTGTAAGGGCTTCTGTAACTGACTGCTAAAACATACCTAATTTTCTTTAATTGAAGAAAAACCAACACACTTTTTTCCCCCCTTTTAATGAATATCTGTTTCAGCAATAATGTTAGCCTTATGCCTTTCCTACATGGATCTTCACTATTGCACTGTGAACCCCACATAGTTTTGTGCAAAAATGCTAAGGAGCGCAACTGCAGTACAAAAGGATAGAGGAAAGCCCCTTGTTTTCAAGAGGATTATAAATTCAGGTCTGCAGTAATTTTGCCATACTTGATGCCAATAGCTGTGGTGTCCCTGGGCCACTTCCCTACCTATTCGCAATGACACAAACTTTACCAGTCCATGCCTACGATCACAAATAACATCCCTCCTGTGCACAGTGCAACTAACTACTTACATGCTAAAGAAATAAACCAGCCTCTTTGCCTTTGTATTTCATTGCTCCCCCCACCTTAATTTTACTACTCAGCTGAAAGTGAGCTGTTCAGCCAGTTCTCTCCCGGCCACTGGTAAGCTTTTGTAGGCTGCAGTTCACCAATGACTTTTCTGTAACTACTGAATTACAGTAAGGGATATGTTGTCAACTGAAAACTGCATTATACTGTTAGTGTCATGTCTGGTCACAAAAAAATCTCTATCCTACCTATCAAGAGGTCAAAACATAACCTTATTAAACAGTTTGCTAACTGCACAACTCACTATTTGCATATAGGAACTATGTGCACACAAGGTTTGAAGGGGTTTTCTCCATGCTATGTGGTATTGCCAGAACTTAAATAATAATATTATTTTTACTGGGTTACTCGGGACTTGCAATCATACCCTATGCAGCAACTATCCTGCATTTTTGGAATAAAAAAGAAGTGTTGGTGCTAACTTAGCCTCTTTTTTGCTTAAGACATTCTTGCTTACTCTACTCTGCAAGACAGCATTGTCTGTAATAAGCACTCCATTGCTGCAAACAGATGAGGTTCTGAAATTGCCAGGAAATACAGAGGACAATATTTTATCATTCCCAAACTTAAAAGGGTTTGTTTTTCTTCCTCTGCCCACACCATTGAGAAGGATAAGGCTTGTTTTTGTCAATAAAAACAAAAGACAGCACAAACAGTCTAGACCCAAGCAGCAGGCTCATTTCTACATTTGCACAACACCAAGTAACAGGAAACCTGAACAAAATCCTACGAATGTCAGGCCACAGTGGAGAGACTCCAAAGCCATTTGCCAACCTAGACTGATCCACAGGCATTTTGAGGAAAACCGAGTTATCATACACAGAAAACACTGAGCACAAATACTCTACCACCCACAAGCTTAAATTACTGGTAGCCAATTCAGATGGCCAAAAAATACTTTCCTTTGTGGGTGGCTGCTGAACCTTTTATCAGAGACTTCCCAGAAACAAGAGCAGCAGCTGAGACTTCACTATCTGCTGAAATCTCATTAGTATGAAGGAAAGTTAAATCTCGGTATTTGTTTATCTCTCTTTTGATTTATGTATATAAAACCAATTATTCCAGCTGAGGTTCCCATGAGACCGCTGACTATGTAATGAAAATTGCTGGCATAACTAATGTGAACTAGACTGAAATTTAGTTTAGCTCACTGCAGCCATGCTGGTAACTACAGTCCATTCATATTCTGGGATATATTTGGAAACCACGACCCCAAGAAAGAACAGCAACAGGGGAGGTCAGACAAAGGGTTTGGTTTCAAACCTGTTTTATCATTAAGTTGCAGAGAGCAGGACAGACTCCCGCACAGAGAACATGCTAGAAGAGCAGCATAGTCACCAACGAGTCACCCAGGAGATCAGCAAAGGCTGTTATAAGCATTGTAAAGCACTGACTATTTACACCAGCCTCATCTTTATTAAAGTGATAATGCTTGGACCTGATAGTGTGTGTGTGTGTAAGGAAGACGGTCACTTGGGACTGAAAGTCTACCAAGTGACAGAGAGCACTTTGTATCCCTTGGAAAACTGTCCTCTGCTTCCTCGAAAGGGACAGTTGCTTTTTCGCCCCCAGAAACTGGATAAAAGAGCATTTTTTAATTCATTTGGAGGACTTGGGCACCAGCAGGTACCTCAAGATATAGACCTTTCCAGGATGCAGACTAACCATCCTACTTACCAACGCAGGATGCTGGCCGGCCACTCCAAACTTTGTTGTCCATGCACGTTACTATACGGTCGCCTTTCAGCTGGTATCCTGGTGAACAGTAGTACTCACACCTTGAGCCAAAGTAGGCACCATCTAAACACTTGAAGCCCCCGTTGGTCGGCATGGACAGGGTGGGGCAGCGCTTTTCTGGAATAGAAAACAAAGATTTCTGGAAACCTGTTATCCCCCTGTAGAGTAATGTGAATGTGGGGTATTACACAGAAATAAGAATGCAGCCAGCAAACGACAAGTGGGAGAAAGTCATGTTCCACATGAGGCTTTTCACACTGTTCTTATTAGCTGCGTTTCAAATTTAACTTTACAAACACAGTGGCCTAATGCAATATTTATATGAGAAAAAGATGACAAGTACCTATTCCTCTCTTTTCAGAAAGTATTTTACAGCAAGAGCCCACTTAGACATCCAATACAAATTGTGTCAGCTTACAAAATCAAAGATAGGCAGTATCTTAAAGGAGCTTTATGGCTCTGTCATAAAATTACTCCCACAAATCAAAATCCCACACTCATAAAATGTTCCTTATCTTTGTCCTCTGCCAAGAGTATTTGTACCATTCATGACACTTAACACGCCATGTACCACTGTAAGATCCTCAGCAACAAGCCAATATACATATCCAAGTATACTGTCAATGTTTAAAATGCAAATAACAATCCCTAGATCTCTGTTTTAAAGGCAAGTAAAGTTTGTTGTCTGCTGAATCTGAGGCACAAGCTGCATGCACAAATTTCACAGCTACTTACGTTTGCAAAGCACTTTCCCAGACCAGCGTTTGCTTGACTGACAAATTAGCTGCTGAGGGCCATGCAGTTCGTAGCCTTTTTGACAGCGAATATCACACCTTGTTCCCAATACATTCTTGTAATATTCCCCTTGAGGTGTCCTGCAGTTTGCATAACCGTGTTTCACCTTAATGGGGGAGCACCACGGTGTTTCTAGCACAGAGAACAAAAAACCACTCATAGTACTTCGCAAAATGTAAAAGGTCAGACACAAACATAAAATCACTTTCTTTATTCAAGGTCACAGAGAAGAAATGGAAAAAAAGGTCTTATTTAAAAAGCCACCAATCCTCAAAGTGGAGAAGTAACAGTGCAGCAAGGTGTACTAAGTCCTACACACCAGAAGGTCAGCCCTTCAAAGACTGGCAGCTCTTTTTTATTACAAAAATTAAAGATTGTAGCCATTTGATTGGGGGGGGGGGTCGGCTATGTTTTATTGTCCATGGAATAAGTGTGCCACCATGTGGACAGTTTAATGACAACCGGATCTTTTTCCCCCTCTTTTTTAAATGGATACATCTACCTTCTGTTTGGTAACAAAAGTCTGCACGCATTAGGAACACCTTTGGTCTAGCTGTAGTTGTAATCCTTACAACATTTAGCTCTCTCACTGCCCATTTAAAATAAAAAAAAATCTTCCATAATAATTTGTGCAGTAAAGCTGAACTCTGTGATAGTTCAAGCTCTCCCACAGTTAGAAAGGGTGTGACTTACATAAATCTTATTGCCAATATGTCAAGCCTGTCTGTACACATCCTTCAAGTGTCAGAACAACCATTCAGGTTTTAAGTACAACTCCAGTTTTGCAAAGTTACTTTCCAAGTTAGCACCCAAGATTAAGCCCAAACTGGAACTTGTGAAGTGTGCAAGAACAGCAGCTCCTTCGCTGTTCTCGGCAGTTCTGTGATGCCACACTGAAACATTCAACTACTCTTTATATCACCAACAAAATAGTCTTCTACCAGCAAATGGGCACAATACCATTGCCATGAATAAATCTGAAGGCAAGTGTCCAATCCAACAGACTAAGTCAAGAGCTTTTGAGAAGGATCTGACCTTATTCCTCTTTTTGGTAGTAATTTGTAGCTTCCAAGGGCAACGTGCATTCAGGCACAATGCATATATTTGACAGCACAAATCCCTGCACTTCCTATTGTCAAATCCTTCAGAGGATATCCATGTTCATTCATGAGCATACTATATGCTTAGCACATATTCAGAAAAGGGAACCCAAGCTGCAGAAATTTAAATCCAGTTCTAAATGTTCTCAAAGGTCTGGACTTCATGTGTCATAGTCTTCACCTCCAAAGATGGGTGGAGGACTATCTTTCCCTAATATCATGGAAATGTAGCCTGAAGTACGAGAACCACCTTCTAGTTCCTCCTGGATGCAGTACAGTGACATGGATGGATCTGCCAACTCAGAGGAAAGATGGAATTTGGCTGGGACTTCACGGCTAATGCTCCTAGCAAACTCATCGGAAAAAGGGAAACAGATGTACATAAAACTGAACCTTTAATAACTGGTCAGGACTACACTTTAAAATACTCACGATATGGGTACCATCTTCTTGTGAGGATTAAACACCATACTGTGATACTGATGGGTGCAGTATCAAAGAGAGACTTCCCCTTCGCAGCCAAAGCTTCAAAATCTTTGTTTAGCTTTGACAACAGAGCGCACCAACAAAGCCATACTTTTTCTGCAGCAAGCAGCTTCTCACTAGGAGTTTTCTACACAAGGAGTGACTAAGCCTGCCCCTTCTCAGCTCCAAGAGTTGAAAAGGACATATCGAGAGGGAGGGAGAGAGGGAAGGATTGCAAGGCAAAAAGAGAAAGATGACAGGTCCTGAAATCCTGTGGGACAATGTGTGACATGCAGCAGGTACATGACAAAACTTTCGAAGCCTGCAAGAAAGATGGAAAAAAAACCCCAAGCAAACTAAACACAGAGTTTTAGCCTTCATCCTGACAAAGTCACAGGAGACATTTAAAAATAATTTCTAGGTCATCTTTGGCAGATGTTCACTTCTAGCTCTTAATTCCTGTAGTTATTATGTACATTTTTCTACATGATTTGGACCAGTTCCTCACAAACAAAAATCAATACAGCCTATTTCTTGTACATGGGATATTTATATTCAGCGTACAATGTCTCTAGGACATATTCATGCTTTCCCAATGGAAACTATATTTTTACACCTACGTTTTGCTGTGCTGGTCCTGAATCAACATAAATAGCATCTGAGGACTAAAATCAGAGACTAATTGTCAAGCTTTTGACTAGACCAAGAGCATGTTCCTCTAGGTTAGTCTGTTTCTGAAGCAGTCATATTGTACTGCGATGTGCTTATTTTTGTATTTCACCAATGCACGTGAAAACCCTTTACAACGATGTACAAGTGGCATTATTCCCAGTGTCACCAAACAGGCAGTAACCAAGGCATGGGAAACGAGCAGACCAGTATAACAGCACACAGCAGGTTAGGGGCAGAGTGCAGTTCAGCTTTTTGGCACAGCCACACAATCATCTCACCTCTGGTTTTTTCCACCTATGGTCCTATTTTCCAAAAGTACTGAATGTCAAATACATCCTCCACTATTTACCTTACAATTATGCAAGGTAGTTTGGTGGAGAGTGTTTTTTGTTGTGGATGGTTTTGGTTTTTTTGTTTTGTTTTTTGTTTTTTGTTTTGTTGTTTTTTTTTTTTAGAACTATTTCCTGTCCTTCACCCTAACCTCTATCCCATAGTTACCAAAAGACATTAAAAAAAACCCCATCAACTGACTTGGGCCACTTTGTTGAGGGGCTGTATCACAGTGGCTCACATTTCTCATGCTTGCTATGAACCAAATTAAAACTGGGAGAGCAGTTGAGGAGTGCGAGCTAATGGGAACAGAAGTCAATCAGCTACTGCTGCAGTAATGAGTGATGACAGCGCCCATCTCTGCAGCCTCCTGAGCTGCCTACCCCACTGCCACAGGTGCAGTCTCAAGCATCACCTCTGACCGCTCTCTGGGGGAAGCCACGCATGTTGGATTCACAGAGGCAGACAGAGGCAGCCTCTGTCTCATTCACCTCCTGGAGAAATCCTCTTCCTCCTCCACTAACAGCAGCTTTTCCATAATCACTCCTTCAGTGGTCTCATCCCCAAAATTTCCAACTTTTCTATCACACTTGTTCTTCTCATGCCCTGAGACCCTAAACTACTTTTTTTTTTTTTAATTTAAAAAAAAAGTTTTTTCCACTTGCCATAGGATCTCCTTAACTAAGGAGAAGGCCTCAGTTTTTCTGCAGAAGGGTTTAAACCTGAAGTTACTAGGAGAACACTGACTGAAGAGGCACAACAGGGGGGATGAAGACTCAGGTAGACTGAGCCTTTGCCCCAGCCAGCTACATAATCCTTTAGCAAATCAGTTCAAGGTATTTACACCTCAGGTTTTCCACATATATAATGTGCAAACGCACATGGCTGATCTCCTTTGTAAAGGGTGTTAAGACAAATACACTTTGCAACATGATCAAGAGGCTAATAAAAGAAAAAAAAAGGCAAAGCAGCTGTTTCAGGTATTGCAAATTGCCTGAGTTCTTCTGCTAATTTTTGTGGCTTTAAAAACACGCTTGCCTTGAGTAAACGGCTGCACATATATTTAAAAAAAAAAAAGTGGCAGCTAACAGCTAACAAATGCAGTTTAATGCACAAACAGAATACTGAAAAAGCCCTTCCTGTAGTGTCGTTGCAGCTACGGTGGTCTACAGAGAGAAACAAAGCAAGGCTCCTAGGGAGTGGTAACACATCTTTTACTGGACCAAATGATATTGTCAGAAAGAAAAAACAAAACCAGGCATGCTTTTGGATGCAGATGACTTGATGAGCTTAGAAGGAACATCTGTTTCATCTAAATATTATTATCATTGCTCTGGAACTGAACATGATTAGAAGAAACTGGGTGAGGCAGGGTTTATAGGGGGGCAAGTATCTGGGTTTAGACCAACTGATAGCACTGAAAAAAACCCCCAGCTAACTTGAAAAGCGTATGTGCCTGAAAGCACATCAAACGATACAACAAAGTTTTAGATCAAAGTTTGTTTATTTTTAAGCAAAGGCACATATTGGTTTTCAAAGGCTAAGCAGCTACGTGGAATATTTGTAGAATATTAGGGCTGGATGGGGCCCTGAGAGGTCACAAGCTGTTCCCTGCCTCAAGAAAAGATCAGCCATGTTCCTGAAGGCTTTGGGAATAAGAAAAGCTACAGGTTTCCCAGGCATCTGTTCTGGAGCTTCACCATCTGTACTGGGCTCTGTTCACCTAACTGAAATTTGAGTTTTTAGGTACCAGGACTTATGTAATGGTTTTTTGTTTAACAGAAAGTTTGTGCCATTCCTCAGCGATACAATAGCCTGCGTTATCACTTAGTAGTAAAACATTTCAGAGACTCAGTCCTGTGTTTGAAACCACTGGAAAACAGGCAGCAAGCAGAAATAGTTGAAGCCACTATGTTGCCTCTACAGCTAGGGCTACCGTTTGATCATTACACTATTTGAGAAAACATACAAGGAATGAGGATCATCAAAGCAGTGGCACTAGAACTGTGATGAACACAGGAACTGCTGTATTCAGGAAGCTCTTCCTCATCAAATATGATCCAAGACAGCCATGCCAAGTGGCATGAAGGAAAGCATTTTCTAGAGCATCGTTTCCCCCAACCCTCAGTCCTGTTTAAACACCAGCCTCAGCTGAGCATTTCCTTCACAAGCAGCGTGCAAACTGACTGGCTATACTGTTGCTTGCTGATACACCAGCCAACAGAGCTGAGGGTTCACCAGGGAGGAAGGGAAAATATCTGTAAAAATGCCGCGGGCACAGAAAGTGTCAGCAATGTTTCTCTGGAAAGCTGAGCAAGTTGAAAAACATCCAGATGAAGACAAAAGGTTTGGTAGGAGGTCAATTCCCTCCCCCCCGCAATAAACTGCAATGTTTTGTTTGCAGATGCCACAGAGGACAAATTTGTGTGCTCACTTGCACTGTTTAGGGAGTATGTGTGCAAAGAAAAAACAACGCTGCCTACATATGTTCATACCAGTTAAGAAAATTCATTTAGTTATTTGATACTGGGAAGTTTTATTTGCCGAGCAATGGGCCATACCCAAGATGCTGGACTGCACATATAAGGAGAAGCTCTGAACGTAGCTACTCAGCCCATTTTTCCTTGCTTTGTCTTTCTCCACCCCCTTCCCCCCAATACCAACTTAAATAAGTATGCTAATGAAGAGTGAGCCTTTTCTACTCCAGGGCTTTATACTCTTAGATTCACATTGTCTGATCTGCAACATTTGGCAGTAGCGCTTCCAAACTCAGGGTAGTTTTTAATATCTGCGTGAATGAGTCATTATGTTTCACTTACCCCAGTGACATTTTGGCTGACATGAGTATAATCCATTTTGGATCACCATATAAAAGGAATTTATACAGAATCCGCATTTTAACTACTTGCCTGCCCTGGCATGAATTGGCATTGATTTATCTTCATGATCTCTGGAATTCTTTTTCTATGTGTCTGCAGAGGGTTACATGTTAAAAGGCAAAGAAAAATGAGTTTACCTAAATAAAGCTTTAGAGAAATATTTCTGCATGTGTTTGAAAGCAAAATTTTATACTGAAGTATTTTACTGGGAGGAACATAAGACATTTATGAAAACAGCAACATAGCCATATGTATGCATCTGTGCCTTCCCCTTTGTTCTTCATAAATGTCTGAATTACTTTATGACTTACCTCTTATAAGGCCCATTGATTCTTTGCAGAGAATCAATAATGTACAAGAAGACACCAATGCCCAGTATTTTCAAGTAATCAGAATGATTACAATTCTAGCATGTCCACAGATTAGTTTACCAAAATGAAACACAGTTACCATTTAAAGTGACAAATTAAATGCTAAGTTTCTTTACTGTCCAGGCTTCTGAGGGATTTTGGCAGAGGAGAGGGGTATTGAGACAGAAGCAAACTTTTTAAGAAAATGGACATAGTAAATGGAAGATTTACTGGTAGTGGCAAAAAACTTCTGAATCTTGCTGAATGGCAAAATCTTCTAGAATAGGGAAGAAAACCTGAATTTGCTTTATAAACACACCAGTCCGTTCACTCATTCATCCAGCTACATAATTTGTTTTTGGAATGTACACGTTCATTTGTTAAACACACTTCACTTGGCATTTCAGGTATCAGGTTAACCTGAAATGCAAACAATTTTACGGGGGGGGGGGAAGAGGTCATGAAAATCACATTCTCTTGCATGTACTTCTATACATTACCATCAGCAGGCCCAGGTTTTGAGTCAGCTTATCATTGATGGTTTTGTTAGGATGTATGAAGAAGAAAGAGAAGCTCTTCCCAGATTTTCATGATTTAACAACCTGATCTTCCAAGAGCAAAGGCAGTGCAAAAGTTACTTACTCAGGTGCATAAAAGAGTGGTGATCAGTACTTCGTCTAATTTCCATTGTTAAAAAAGCAGAAATTAAATCTTGATCTAAAAATCCATGCGAAAAACCATGGAACTGGATCACCAAGATTTTATAATCCATGAAAAGAAAAAGAACGAAGCTTTCTCTCAGCAATCAGCTGATCCTTAGCACATAAGCAAAGCATTCACCTTTATATCTATTGCGTGCATACACATCTTCGTCATCTTCAAGGGGTGAATATCCCGATCCTACAATACAAAATAGAGAAAAAAAACTGCAGCAAGAAAGGAAATATAAATTAAGAATAAAAGAAAGCTTTGCGAAAAGACATGCAAGATGAGGATGCAATAATCTATGCAATGCCATCAGCACGGGCTTCTCTGAAGCTCAGATTCATAGCAGACCCAGTTTATAGTGAATTTGGAAGGGGAAAATTGATTTGATAATCAAGTGAAATAGTAAATCTCTCTTACTGCTCCTAGAGCCATGTTGTGCAATGCCATGTTGCACAAGTCAAGTCACAGTTCCTCTGCTATGGGAAGCCCACCTACCATGAAGCTGAGCAGAGAGAACAGAGGAGGTACAGGTGAAGGGGCACATCAAAGGTTTCACTATAAAGTGGTTCCATAGTGTCAGTGGCTGTTAACAGCCATCAGGCCAAACAGCAGAAGTAAAATGTGCATAACTCAAGAACAACCCTCTTTTACAACCTGTATGATCTTCATATCAAGAACAAAACTTTGAGGTACATGACCTGCAAACACAAGTTACACTCAAATCAAAAACACAGTTTGGTATCAAGCAGTCCTCTGGGGTTGTTCAAAATAGAGAGATAGTACAGTTCTGTACTTTTAAAAACCCGTGCAACAGTTAAAAGCTTAAAATAAAGGTAGAAACTGCTTTATAAAACCCAGAAACCATTTGGAGCACCACCATTCAAGTAATTCATCAATGAAACACGGCAGTCGGCAAGAAAGCCTTCAAAATATCCTTAAGCAACATTTAATTAAAATCAGCAGCTTCAGAGCATGAAATCTAGTCTAAATTCTAGATAAGTCTTCTCCAAGAAGAAGGGCTCATACAAATTTCCCCTCTGAGAAATCTAAAAGCCTTACATGCAATAGGCAGGTACTAAGCAGGCTCAGCACTGTGCTATGGGAGCTTCTCACACATGGTATCTCAAATTACAGCTATGGGGATATTTCACCACCATTTGTTGAGGTCTGAGACCATGGTCTGTATAAGCTGCTGCTTCAAGTTAAGCTAAATCAAATAATTCAGGCACCTCAATAAGCTACCAATTTAATGTGCAAAGTACACAAACTTTCTGCAGAAATCAAACCCAAGAGATGTTAATGGCTAGGATGATTTAGCATAAGGATAAAAGAGCTACCAAAACAATGTTTGTCTCCCCCAAATTACTATCAGCATCTGTCAACAGATTCCGTTTCTTATAAAAAACAAACTAAACTGCCCAGAAAGCGGTGAAACTTGACTTCTTACTCTACCAACATCAGGAAAACCCAGGAGAGAAACCCAGCCCACGCATCTGCAGTTGCTCGGCAGAGTAGCTTTAGGGCATAGGGTCTGCCTACAGAAGGGCAGTGCCCTCCACAGCATCAGCCACAGCACTGCTCGCAAGGGTTCGGACCGCCTGAAGATGACACTCTTTGCATCTCCCGTGACCCTTCTCTCCCCATTACTTGTGCCTTGGGCACTAGCAGCCAGGACCCACGAACCAGCCTGCGGCACTCAGTAGCTCCTTCTGGGAACCGCAGGGAAGCGGCAGATGCATGCGCTCCACGTCAGACCAAAATCTACAACCAGTACTGCAGCTACGTGAGCCGTTGAGGCTCCTGCACGTGAAAAACTAGGAGAGCTGTGTTCACATGTACCGTAAAAATAGCAAAAGCCCACAATTCTCCTCGGGCCCGATTCAAGGCTTGCTGTTATCACTGGGTTCCTTCCACCAATTTTCAGAAGGCCTCGATCTGGGACCTGATGAATTGAACTTCCGAACAGCTTCTCCCCTGAAATGGAGGGCTTTATGTAGAGCACAGGCTTCCTATCACTTAGGAGCCATTTCTCTGCATTTTTTTATATTTATTGTTGTGGTTGAATTTTTGATGCCTAAACACTGACCTCTAAGAAACTTCTCAACATAAAAATGTTAAACTTTGTTGCACTTGAAGTCTGACCGTATAACATAAAGAGCAAGCTGTGATCCCTGAGGGTTTTGTGAAGACTTTGATATGTAAATGAACACCTCTCTAAGCATCAATTATTCTGTCAGAAATCGGGATACTCTTAGCTAATCACTCAGTTTGAGGGTTATAAAACTGTTATCTCAGTGTTACCACTCTTAATTGTCCAAATTTTAGTGTGCAGTGACTTTAGCATTTAAAATCAGTACATGTTAGAGCTATGTGAGCTCTTGCATATTTACCTTTCCTTAGACAAGAAATAATTAAATGCTTTTGAAAGTCTTCTAACAAAAATTGGCCTTAAAGAGTTATTCACTACTTCTGCCCTGAAACAAGGCTTTGCTCATGGAATTTGACATCTCCCATTTCCAGCTCATTTTCTAGCTCGAAATGAGAAGCGAGTCAGGTTTTTTTCCGAACAAGCAATGTTTCGTTACTGTTAATAACCACCCCGGGCCTGGCTTGGGGAACCACGGGAGAGGTCGTCCTCCCGCTGCCCTGGGAGGGTCTCGCTCCCACTTGCCCATGGCCTCCTCTCACAGAGAGCCCAATGGCCGACGCCGGCAGAGCCTGCACAACTTGGGGGCACCGAGGGCAGTCTGGGCATCGCCCAGAGGCCTCAGGCCACGCCATGGAGATCGGACCTGAGGGGCGTCCCTGAAGAGCTGGTCTGGCTGAGGGAGGACATGAGGGAGGCCATACCTACACCACCACGCCATGGCCCCCCGGCACGGCAGCGTCGCCTCACCCAGAGGTGCCGGATTTTCTCCTGTCTCCACACGTCCTTCTTCACACGTGCCTGGACCTGGTACTCACCCCTACCTCTCTCCATATTCACCCACCCACGTTGCTCCGACAGACCTGTCCTTACCGCGCAAGGCGCGTACGGCCATGTTACGCAGCGTCCCGCCGGCAAAACTGTCCTGCTTCAGCAGATGGCTTCCGTCCCGGCAGCCACAAGACCTGACCTGGCGCCTCATTCCCCACCGGTGCCACCCCACGAGTGACGCTGAGCGAGTCGCCATTTCATCTTCATTTTCTCAGCCACAAAACAAAGTATTTCTGCTTCACATAGCTCAAAACTAGCTGCCAAGCCACGTAAGGACAAAGCATTGTTGTGCATTCAAAGTGCTAAAATTATCACAGTACAAAAACTGGGTATTTGAGGAAGAATGACAAGAACAAGCTGCTTTACAGATGTCCCACATCACGGTTCAGGGTATAGCAGGTTCCTGCAAAAACCAGCTGTGGGTTTTGTTCTGGCAGATGACAAGCAAAATGCATGAAATAACACTTTCATTTTAAGATTAATCTATTATGAGATTAATCTATGGACTTAGACAATTCTGTTTATGTTAGGGAAAAAAGATTTCTTCATTCACAAAATAATCACTACATTTTTATAACCAGGGGATGCATAGGAAAGCTTTCTCTTTACATACATTTTATCAGGGCATAGAGTTTTAATGAAACTACACGCAACCAAGTAGAAAACACGTAGCAGTGTCTGTCACCACAAACCCAATAGTCTGTGCGGAATGAATAAAACCAGGGATATGACTGCCAGACAGGGCAGGAGGAGCTATGACAGTAAGCCAGTAAGACTTCTAAGGAAGTAAAAATCCTTGTACAAGAAGAATCCATTATTAAGAGAACACATTTACCTTTCAGTGTTCAAACTGGCAAGCTAATGGGACACTCAGACACACAACAGTTACCCGTTTGCACAAAATCTAAATCAGACCATTTCAGGATCAGTTTTGCCTGTGTTTTGTTGTTGCCAAATCCACTCCCAAGTGTTCCGATGACAGCCTTCAAGCCAATTCTCATTCAGCAAAACACTTAAGTATCTCCTGAAGTGGTCTCACCAGCCTCAAGGAGACCACTTGTTTAACCCTAAACCCACTCAAAACTGATTACAGATGTTTACGTTCAACATCAAGCATCTGACGAAGTACTCTGCTGCCTTAGTGCCAAAATCTACAGCCAGTGGAGGCTGCTACTCTGTTTCTTATGATGGCTCCATTTCCACACTTACAGCCCAGCATTTGCTCTCCTGGCCAGGAGCTTTGGTCAGCTGAAAAAGAAAGGGAAGGAAGCAGAGCATACAGCTGCATTCACGAATGAGCATAGATTACAATGACACATTTACATTTGCACACAATACAAGAGAAATAAATTAAATACACACAGCCAAACAGGTGTTGAGCAAGATAGTTCCTATATTTCTAGGATCAGATCAGCCTTTCCTTTGCCTGTTTGTTAATAAGTCTGCAAACGCTTTGAGAGGAGAGTACTTCGATTGCTACAAGAGCGACAATTTGTCAGCGTTACCTGAGCCAGAGAAGGAAGACAAATGCTATCAGATTCCAGAGGAAGTTTTAAGAGGACTTCTGCAGTCCATCAGTTTTGCTCAAAACCTGACTTTCTTAAGTACATTGCTCCTTTGCGCACCACAGATCCCTGAGCAAAAAGAAAGACACTATTCCAGACAACAAGATCCCAAACTTCACCACACTTGTCAGGCACACCAATTCAGGCCATGGCAGGCAAAACATCTCTAATGGGTAGGTAACCTCCACAACAAAACCTTTCAGATATTACATGATATTAGCCTTTAACTTGAAAACAATCTTTCCATTCTGCCTTACCGTCTCAAAGGTCTCCAGAACCGGAAAAGCTATCAATAATTGCTTAGCCATCTTGATCCTACAAACAACAAAAAACTTTGCACCTTCTCCAACTTGAAACCAGGCATTTTCTCACTGGATCACATAATTCTGACAAGCAGCAGAAAGGCAAGATTTAAAATAATAATAAAAATGCACAAAAGAAAAATCAAGACCAGCAGAAGACTTAAAGGTTTCTTTTAAAAAAAGTTAAAAGGAAAAACAAAGCACCAGTAAGTAAGAAACACAACATTAAAGCCTGTAACCACATATAAACCTTAGCAGAGTTATTCACTGTAAGATCTTCACCAGGATCACTGGGATTACCCGCATGGACAAAGGGAATAAGGACTCTGTTGCTCCACTGATGCCCCTGGTTACATGAGTGATTGCACATGGGCAAATCTATGGTCACACACACAGGACTCCTCTCCCCATTGCAAAAATTCACCTGTGCAGGTCTGCTGGCAGAATCAGGGCACAAGAACATAACGCCAAGGCACGCACTGCATACGCAGGTGTGTACACAACATTTAACATGCTATTGTGCTATAAATCCTTTAGAATTGAGAAAAAGGAGGAATGTGGGCTTTAAGAGGCAGAATAGCTATGCAAACTTGTTTTTCCCAGGACTGACATAGAAATTTCTTAACTCTTTTTGAGTTGAAACAACTGAAAATAAGCTATAGGCAACAACAGTGTAGTTCGTGAAACCAATCAGAAACTTTTTACAGTTAAGTGCCTGAACTTGTCCTGTCTCAGGGCAGTAAAGTACAAGAGGCTACAGCACTTCACCTGTAATAAGGGCTTTTTGTCTGAACAGCAGTGCTTTTCTCCCTAGTTTAGCACCAGACAGACTGAAGAGTTTCATATCTACTGTACTTACAGTCCTGCAGAATACATTAATAAAAGCTCAGATTTTTTAAGCTATACTATTTTGTCAGGTTACACCACTGAGTTTCTTAAGCCTTTTTTTCTATCTCATGCTCTTTTGCTCAAGATTTATAAGGATTACCTAAAATTGAGGTACATACTGTAAAAATCAGCAGCAAAAGTCAACGTTCCACTTTAATGCTCTACTGAAGCTTGAAGTCTCAAATATAGCACCAATTTGGTCAAGAGCTGGCTGAATACGAGCCAGCAGTGTGCCCAGGTGGCCAAGAAGGCCAACAGCATCCTGGCCTGTATCAGAAATAGTGTGGCCAGCAGGAGCAGGGAGGTGACCGTCTCCCTGTACTCGGCACTGGTGAGGCCGCACCTCGAGTGCTGTGTTCAGTTTTGGGCCCCTCACTACAGGAAAGACATTGAGGGGCTGGAGCGTGTCCAGAGAAGGGCAACCAAGTTGGTGAGGGACCTGCAGCACAAGTCTTATGAGGAACAGCTGAGGGATCCAGGGTTGTTCAACCTGGAGAAAAGGAGGGTGAGGGGAGACCTTATCGCTCTCTACAACTACCTGAAAGGGGTTGTAGTGAGGTGGGTGCTGGTCTCTTCTGTCAGGTGGCTGGAGATAGGACGAGAGGAAATGGCCTCAAGTTGTGCCAGGGGAGGTTTACACTGGATATTAGGAAAAATTTCTTCACTGAAAGGGTTATCAAGCACTGGAACAGGCTGCCCAGGGAAGTGGTGGAGTCACCATCCCTGGAGGTATTTAAAAGACATGTAGATGTGGTGCTTAGGGACATGGTTTAGTGGTGGACTTGGCATTGCTAGGTTAACAGTTAGACTTGATGATCTTAAAGGTCTTTTCCAACCTAAATGATTCTATGAATTTACATAAATATGTATTTCAGAAAAGATCACTGCAGTTCCAACTTTTTGAACATTGCTGGGAAATGGAGAACAGAAAAACCAACCCTAAAAATACAGTGATAATTCCCAACTTCAGCTGCATGGGAAATTTCACAGAATAACCAAAAGGAAAAAAAGTGGGAAAAGAAACCCCAAACCAAAAAACAGTTGTAACGACACCCAGTGTTGCCCAGAGGGAAACAACGTGAGTTAAATGAGCTTAGATGGCATCTTCTCTGGTCTGCAGGCACTGTCTACTCTTGACACTGGGAGGAAAGGAAAGGCTCATTCCACATATGATCTATCCTTCAAAACAGAGGAGAGCACTTGGGAATTTCTTCCATATTCAAACAGCTGATCAGTTTAAGCATGTTTAAGAAGAGGGTGACCAGTTTCCACCAAGAAGTTGAACATCTGGATTTAGTTCCTCCAGTGTTTTGCCTCAGACTTTTACATTCCACAGTACCTGAAGCCATATCAAATATATGATTTTTAAAACAGCTTTATGTGCAGCAGACTGTAGAGCTTCTTGCAGTATGCAGGGCTAGGTCACACTAAGACCTCAGAAGTCTGGAAGATGTACATGAGGAGCCAGAAGAGGCACCAAAAATGGTCATGACCTTCAGATTAGAGGGCTTTATTTTGTGTGTAAAAATACTTGCACTCATTTTATGATGGCAGTAAAAATGGAAAGCCAGATTTTTCATCTCATTCTTTAGTGGTTGAACTTTACACCCCAGTCCTGCAAAGCTCATGCTTATATGCCATTGGCTTCGGTCGGATTTCAGTATTTGCGTAAAAACTGCCTGCACGCTCAGGTGTTTTGTTGCACCTCATCTGTAAAGCTTAAAAATATATATATACACATAACATTTATTTTGCTAAAGAAATCAAAGCAGAACAAATAGCAGAGGAAGAGTCAGCAAAATCAATTAATAAATAGCCAGAGATACTGATTTGCCTTGAACCTTCCTACAGGTGGGTTGATATAGAAACACAACTGTTATTAATGAACACGTTTAAATGTAGAGAATCTAACAGCAACTACTCATATTAAGCAGTCTTCAATAGGCATAGTAACTGAAAAGATATTATCTGCCCTCCTCTCTCCTCAAAGGATGTTCCCACTGGCCACACCACTTTTCAGTCCCCTGCTTGACTCAATCAGTAGTCCCAGCTGTCTTTGCAATGTATGGGAAAGGAAGTTAAAGCACAGAAACCCAACAATCTTGTATTCAGCAAGAGCTGTGCTTAAACTGAGAAGCAGAGGATATCAAGACAGTCATGGCACATTCCTGAATCCAAACATAGCTCACACATCCAGACCAAGTTAATAATCCTATGTGCAGTTTAGTAGCCCAGATGATTAAGTTCCAGAGAGGTTTAGAAATTTCCCTGCCTGTATTTACAGAAATACACATGTGGATAGCACAGATTTGAACTTCCATGCACACCCGCAAGCTCCACGCCACTGTTGTGCTTCTATTCCTTGCAGGTGTAAGGTCTTTCAGGCACAGAAAGTAATCCCATACCAAGATCACCCCCTCAGGGCTATACACAGATTAATTCACTGTGTCTCAGTATTGATTAAGATGCAAACACCATCTTTTAAAGCACAGGTTTTAACTTGCTTCAAGAGAAATGCCTCACACGAGATTCCATCAAAGAACAGTTCTTTCAAAGTCATCATAATCAAAGCACAACTGAAATGCAGAACAGAAAGCTTCAGAATTAGCAAATTCAAAAGAGGTCAGAGACGTCTGAAGTTTGCATGCCAGCAGTAGCTTATGCTTTGTGAAATAAAACCATCTAATTACACAGAAATCACGAATCTGATTAGGAAAATGCAGGCACAGGTTCTTTTCCCAAAAGATAATCTCCTCCCTCCTCCCTTGCCATCTGTGACCTAATGTGACTATGAAGAAACTCTGCAGCTGACACCAAGCCATGAAGGTGTTTCAAAACAGATTAATTACACATTGAGAAAACTATTGCTTTACACAGAAGTCAGCTAATGAAATAAAACTTGTTTCATGTGCTGGCAAATACTGTGTGACAAAGAAAACACGACTCCTGGCATAAGGCGTCTTGTTCATTTCAATGAAGTCACATATCTAGAAGTAGGCAGCCATGCCTACACAGTTTACTCTCACAAAAATCAGTGGTGAGATGGAAACTGCATGGACGCAGAAGTTAGTGTTGGTCCAGAAAACTCTGTGAAGTACAATTCACTCTGCTTCCTTTTATGTACACATGTAGATATCTTGGGTACAGAAAATCCAAAGCAAAACACTTTCCACCACTGACTTTGGTTTATTTTTCCCTCTCCAGACTGGCAAAAAGTGGAAGTTGTTCAAGTCGCTCTGACTCAACCCAGGCAGAAGTCCTGCAATGCAGCAGCAGTCAAGGGAAAAGCTGGCAGACTTAACAAGAGGCTACAAACACCTTTGCCAACACGCGTACAGTCCAGGAACCTTAGTGCAGTCATAGGCTGCTCCCAGGTATCTTGTTCCATTGCAAATGCATTGCTTTTTAATTGTGTCTTTATGGTTAGGATGAGCAGTGTATTCAAATACTGCTTGCAGTATACACACATAAAATGACCAAAGGCCTTGGGTAATTGATTTTTAAACACTATTCACTTGAAGCTGTAAAAAAATAATATCCTTCATGAAAATTGTGTCCTTATATTCAATGAAAACAAATGACGCATTTTCAGAATCCTAATTCTGGAAATTCTAGTTGCTCTGGATTGCTCTTGTGATGTGACATTTTGAGTGATTCAATGGGAAGCAAGGATTTCATCAAATTTTGCTTAAAATGCAATTTCAGAGTTGTAAAATATATATGTATATATGTAGCTGGCTTTCAACAGAAAATTTGTTCGAAGAAAATCTAGACAAAAAGGTGAAACATATGGATGAAAGGCTTCTGTTATTGAAATAAAGTGTTGACTTCTGTGGAAAAAAAACAGCTCGACAGGCTAATAAAGATATACTTGGAGCTGACATTGGTAGATCTTCAAGAGAAATATCAGTCATCTCCTGTGTTGTTCCTTATCTCCCACACAGGCCACATTCCCTTGATTGCTGAACAGTACAACCCACAAGGTACCACAATGATTCATCAAGTAGATGGGCTATGGGGGTCAAGCTGGGAGCTTGGCTCAAAGGGAAAAATCCGAATGCTACATACACGAACGGTGCTCTCATGAAATGCTGATTTTCAACATGACCAGCAAGGGTTTTTTTTGTTTGGACTTATCGCCAAATCAAACATTTAAATAACTAGGTACAAAGAAAGAGAAAGAAGTTAGCTTTCGTGATTTTTTTAAGCTGGCAAGAGAAGGCCCAAGAGCATCTGTCCTCCCTTTTAAAGGGCTCCACCTGATAAAGATCTTGCAATAAACTGAAATTCAGCAAAACAAAATAAAAAAACCCCAAAAGACAGGCAAGCAAAAGAAGTCCCTGAACATTTGGAATGGCAGCTAGTTATGCCAGCAGGAGACCAACAGGGAGGAGGTTAGAGAAAAATGTTTCCTTTGTTCAGGCCATGAGGAACTCAAAGTTTTGATTTTTGCTTAAGGAACTCTTCAATAAATAATGCTAAAAAAACCTAATGGCAGCATTTGTCTTTATGATCAGGAACAGTCACAGTGCCACAGACTGTTACCAAAGAAAGGACAAAGACTGTCATGAACACTAAAATGTAAATCAATTCAGCTGAACAAAATGTACATTCTTTAATCAATAGGTTTAAGGAGGGTAAACACACCGCATTACATCTACATAAAACACAGCTACCACAGCTGCATACTGCATGATAATATATCTGCTATTCTGAGCACATATGTGGTCTAAGCCAGAAGTTAAGCATATCAGAAAAGCAAAGCCTTCATTATTTACAGCAGCTATGGGGTTGTGCATGGAAAATACAGACAGCTGTTGATATAGAAGAATTTGCACTCTGTGCTTGACAAACTACAAGAGGCTCTGCAAAGGCTGTCCACACGTTGCCCATGGTCTGGACATCTGTAAGTGTTACTGGTTTCTTTGCTGCTCTCACATGGCATGGTCCACCAGTAATACTTGTCTGCAGCTAAACACGGACTCTGTCCCATCCTGTTAGACACCAGCTCATCTCAATTATTCACAGCTTTGTCACCAGTCAAACGGACTACAATAGCCTAATTTACGTAAGCACAAAGTTCCGGGCAATTAAGTAAATTCCAGCTATTTTATAAACCTGCAGTACACCTCCGCCTGCCCTCTGTTTTCTAGGCTAGCTTCTCACAGCACTTCTACTGCTGACATATGTTTGGCCCTCTTCTCCACAGTGGTTTAGCAGCCTGAGCTGAGAATTGCCCACCTGCATCCTGCTAGCAACCCCTCCTCTTCTGCCAGGACTTCGGAGATTGTGTGACCCCCTAGACAAAGGTGTGACCAGCACCCAGAGGCACTCTATTTCCAAAGCTGCTTTGCTGACAGATCTTACTTACACATCCTAATAAAAATAAATAAGTAAATAAATAAACTAATTAAAAAAAAAAAAATCAAACTGATGTGTGAATTTGGAGTCATGAGAAAACGATGGGCTGGCAGGGACCTTGAGAGCTTTTACCTCACTGAAGGCAAGCAACACAGGTCTGTTGACAGCATCGTTCAGTTGTGCGTACCTGGTCTCATCAGAGTTTCCCAAGAGCTGGGATGGCTGGAGTCCTCCAGGAAACCAGATAAGCTGCATACTGGTGAAGTCAACAGCCACCCTCACACAACAGTCGCACTGACTAGTCTGCCTCCAGGCTACCTGAAAGGGTGAAAGACTACCTCAGGCGCTGGGATGAAACCCTGTTCAGATGAACACGCTTTGATGCCGCAGTGGTTTCCATCCCTGACGGCAGGGCACACCTCCATCAGGACAGCAGATCCTGAGGACGAGCCCCCACCTGTGGCACAAACTCTTCTAGCACAAAGGGCTCTCATAGGCCATCGCTACCTTCTACGCTAAGCAGAAGCAACTGGGGTTTTGGGGTTTTTTTTTGTTTGTTTGTTTGTTTGGGGTTTTTTTAGACTTTTCTCATGAAATCTATGAAACTGAGTTTATAACAAATCAAGCCTGAATTACACATAAAGTCCCACATAAACAAGATGCTTCAGGGGCTTCTTCAACGGGGAAAGGATGAGAGGACAGGGTACATTGTGGGCAGGTGCCCCATTAGATGCACTAGAAGGCTGCAAGATGGAAAAGCAAACTGGGAGTCTGAAGAGGCAAACAAATGCTACCACTTATATATGACTGTTATCTTTTAAAGATCCAGAAAAAATAATTCCTGTGAACATACTTCAATATGCTTTTTTTCCCCTTATATTAAGATATTATAGGGTCTTAAATGTAGGCCTACACTTTAGGAACAAATTGAAAAGGCAGAAAAACAGGAGGCCACTTACAGAAGGGCAATAAGGGACTGAAAGAGGTATTACTACTGGTAACTAAAGAGGTAGAACTACTAGTAACTTGTTAATTAAGTAAAGAACATTTAAGCTGAAAGTCTCCTTAATGACAAGTTCCAGTGGACCTTGGGGTAACTTTTCAAAGGAAGAGATTGAAAACTAATCCTGGTGTATTCTGAATTGGTGACAGATGGCAGAAATCTTTTTTTTTTTTTTTTTAAATGCTGGCACTGGAAACTGGCACAACTCAGTATCTAACTTTTAATACTATAGCACCAGATACACTGCTTTCCTCTCTTTATCCTTGATCCTCTCTTTACCCTTGAGTCATGTGTTATTTCTGATGCTCTGCCATTTTAAAAATATTTTTCAGATTTTATGAGGAGACTAAAAGAAAGGCTCCCTAGGAAAAAAACTCAGCTCTAAGTATCAGACACTACACCAACACTTGAAAACTACCATCAGGAGCTGCCTGTAATCCATAGGAAACTGTCCAACAAGTTCCTAGAAAACAGAAGGGGAGTGGAAAAAATGTGAAGTTACTGACTGTGATCTCCTCTTGCTCTTCAGTAAGTGGAGTCACACAGTGTCAGAAGTGACACAGAACTACAGTAAACCCTATGCTGGCAGCAAGCTCCTTTGAGGACTTCTCCCCTGTGCAACTTTTCTTTACCTTCTCTGCTTAAGTCACCACTTAAAAAAAAAAAAAAGTATCTTCTGTTGTGGCTCACTATCCTCAACTAGCTCAAGCAGGACTTCTCCCCAAGTTAGCTTCAATTTGTCAGCCTGCATTTTCTCACTAGTTACCTTCTTATGAATAAATACGACTGTAGTCCAGAAGTCTGTCACAGCATACTTTACTTCTCACTTCCATGTGAGCAGCTTCCTTTTAGAGAAATTAGAAGCATAAACATTGGTTTACAAAGTCTCTGCTCTAGAAAATTTGTTATTTTATCCACAACACCTGCAAACACCCTGCAAACAGACAAAAGCATTAAGGGCTGTTGGCATTAATACTGGAGGCCCTTCTTGGAAGAAAAATAGAGACTTCTAAGGACTCCAGGACTACTTATGCTTTACTAGTGCTTTGCAAGGGTAGCATGAAGGAGAAAAAGCAGGCATTACACTAGGGAGGAAGAGCTGAAGAACAACTCAGAGCCATGTAGGGCAGTCAGCAGGTCAAAAACTGAGCAAAGACAACAGAAAAAGAGGTGGAATAAAAAAAAAACCAAACAAAACAAAACACCACAAAAAGAGGTGCAGAGGAACTTGAAATTTAATAGCAAACTAATCAACTGAAGGAAAAAGTAAACAACTGCTGTCAAGACTTAGGAGCTAGGAATTTAATTTATTTCTGAAGACTAGTATTAAAAACAGCCTCAAAACAAACAGTATTTAATATGGAGTCCACAGCCAAAAGCACAGAAGTTGTATAAGCCAAGTGATGAGAATTGGCTTGCTCATTTTGTTTAAAATAATAAATGTTAATCATATCCTAAGGTAGATTCAAAAGTTCTTCTGCTACAGCCAGCATAAAATAATGCTGATTAGATTTTAAAGGAATACTTGAGATACGCCCTCCAAACCCTTGCTCATTCTTCATTAATATTCATGTCAGTGGCAACTCCCAATCAGAAGGATATTCTCCAAGTTCTCACTTCCACTGAAAACAAGAGGGTAAACAAGTTTCCTTCTGAAAGAGTGGTTACCAAGGTCATTTGTAAGGATATTGGCTTAGATGCTCCAGTTCCACTAATGATACATGTGTATCACAGAAGTCACAAAAGTATTACAAAAAAATACACTGTATTGATGGCTTTAGATACAACAGACTTTGACCTTTTGGTGATTCTTTCAAACTGTATCTGCTGAAATTACATGATTGGTGAGAAGCATTAGCTTTATATTAAAAATATATATATATAGCCATACTACCAAAGACAATGCTCGGAAACTTCAAATGCCCCAAACTAGAAAGTAAATAAAAATAAATCAACATAAAATTCAATTTCCTCAGTCTTTGGAACTCTAACTGCTGGTTTAAAGCAAAAAGAAACCTGGCAATACCAACATAATAACTTAAACAAAATTAATGACCCCAACACACCGAAACCACGTTTCCAGAATTACACCCTGCTCCTTCAGGAGAGGGAAAAGGGCAGTGAAAATCCACTGCCACTACCAGAAACAGCAAAGGTGACTGGAGCACCTAAAAGGGGACCCTGAAAGAAACCTTTTGGAGAGAAGAGGAGCATCTTGCAGTAAATGCTGTGGGCTGCTTCTCCTTTGGTAACCCAGTCCCAGCTTCAGCAGAGCTTCTGCACTGCTTGGCCAGGCGGTGAGCGACCTGGGGATGCAGAAACCACAAGTGCATCCCCAGCTACTGCAGGACAACAGAGACGGTGACCGTGCCTACCTCTCTCCTCCTCCTGCCTGCACCACATCATTACCAAACATCCAGCAGCACCCTTTTCCTTCTCCCCATCTCTCCCATCCTGCGAGGCCAGGAGCAGATACCGAGAGGCTGTGCCCAGCATCATGGTCCTCAGCAAGAAGGATGATGCCCTTCAGCTCCTGGAAATGCAGCGGCAGGTCCAGCCCCAGCTTCCTGACATCAGGACAGAGCGTGCTTGGAAGCAGCAGGGCTAAGCAGGGAAACGCGAAGTCGTGCTGTATTTGGTGCAGCTATGTTCCCTACGGATGGCCACGCTCTGGGTCCCTTTCGTTAAGGGAAGGCAGATGCCTAGCATTGATGAACAACATCTGGCAGGAATGACCAGCTCTAGCAAGCAAGCTGGCAGAGAGCTTCAAATTACCAAGGTCAGGGTTCACTTAACATAATTAGGATATAATCCTTTAATAGCCAGTTCTATGAATTTTAGTTGTCCACAAAGGCAGTTTAGTCAAGTTTCATAAGTATTCTGAAGATGGCAAATAGAGGCTCTCAGAAAGAACAAGCCAAACTCACAGCAGAAGAGACATTTTAAAATAACAGATTTATGGATTTGTTTGTATTTTTGTCACATGAAGTTTCTTCTGAGTGTCAAAACATTATGCAATTCAAAGAAACTGGGGACATACAGCAAAGATCAGTTGTTTTGTCTCATGAAGACAAGATAGAGATGCCATCGTATTTCTCACCGTTTCCTCCTCACAGAAGCATAAAAGTCTGAAAAACTGACTCATGAGATTTCAGGGCTTGCCATTAAAGGCAGACTGACAACCTGCAAGTTTGTCATACAGACCAGAGATACGGATGTAAAAAGGGAGCATGTCAGACACACTGGGAACTAAAAAAGAAAAAAAAGTTATTAATCCACAGAAAAAGTACTAAGCTAGTAATAATTCTCACAGAAAAATGAAACCATTGCCTAAATCGTTACTAAGAATTAATGCACTCTAAATAATGTGGAATTTAACCCAAAAATCCAGCTGGAGGTCAAACACATTAGACATATAGCTCCCCGTAACGCTCACACCAGCTCCAACCCTGCCAGCCCCTCGCACATCAGGGCCCCTGGCTTGGCCTCAGAGCCGCTCTGTCCCTGCAGCAGGAGCTGGTCCCCATCCCAGCTCTGCTCCCTGCCTCCAGGCTGCTGGGGAAGGTCCCTGTCCCACTGCCAGCCCTCATGGCACCATGACAGCCCTAACCCTGAAGGCTTCTATGTGGAAATGAGAAATTTGAAAGCTCCCCCCCCCCCCCTTTTTTTTTTTTAAATAATCAAAAAATATCAACTGCACAGTTTTCTATGTATCTCAACCAGGCATGACATTTCACAGAAAATAAATACAATCTCTTCAGCTGGGGAGCCTGCATAGCTTTTGGAAAAAGCCTCAATGATTTGGACCACCCAGACACAAACAAGAAATCAAATGCTTGGGTTCCTTGATTTAGTGCTCTTGCCTTCCATTTCAAATCTGATCCCGTGTCATTAGAAACGGTGAAAGATTTGACACAGATTTCCACTGCAAACAGACCAAATAATAACCAAAGGATCCACACACTTGCCTATCTACAAATGGGCTTTTGAGTTTTGTTGATTTCTTTTCATGATTTAAAGTTTCCCTTCTTTCTTACGAAATTTTACTATGATATGCAAAATTGGAAACGTACAGTCAGTTCCACAGTGTGGTGTGTCTTGTGTGCAAAAGACAATCTGCATTATTTCCCCGCTGCTTATATATAGTCCTGTACTGGGCTTGTTACATCAAAGAAAATGGGATGCTACATTTCGCACAAACTGCTAGCAGAAGGCAAGGGGTTACACAAGCTGTACACGGCAGCTATCCAGTCATCTGCCTCTCACCGCTCTGCCCTTCTGCAGCGGACAGGCTCTTCGGCATCTCGTATTTGCAAAGGCACCAGTTCAACAGCAGCCTGATACAAGCCAACATTTGCCAGTAAGAAATCAGGCCGAGGGCAACCTCCAAGACCTCACAATAAGCTCCCTGGTTCCAACTCCCTCACCCAGCTTGCTCTGAGAACAGAACTCATTTTCGGGGAAAAAGCAGCTATATTACAGGTTGTTTTAACCACCCCTCGACAACCTGCCACCTTGGCAAGAAGCTGTTAGCAGGACCAGTCCATCAGCCAGCTCCCTGATGTACAGCTTGCTCAAGCCTTCAGAAATTTTCAGGAGCTTGTTAACAGGGCTGCAGCACTCTCATCGCAGGTGGCTGACAACTAAAAGCCCAAAAGAGATGCAATCCTGTATGAACTTGTAAGCTGTTGTATACCGTGGAGCCTGCCAAGCCTTCCTCCTCCCCTGCTCACACACGCACAGTATCTCACTGCGATGGCAGGGATTCCTCACAGCTCTTTCCACAGTGGAAAGTAGAAGTGACTAAGTGACTAAGAATTAAATAGGACGGTTTTAAAAGAACAGTTTGAGAAATATAATCCAAAACACAAACTGCTGCATCAGCTCCTACAAGGGCTTAGGAGGAGGGTGATGAGAAGATCCTGCAGTTTGTTGAATGGTACTGGTGCACAGGGCTTTCCAGCTGAACTTTATTTAAGTTGTGCAATAACTAATCTATGCAGCCACGAGGTCTTATTTATGTCTTCCCTTTGCGCACTTCTGTTGCCACTTGTCAGTTCCACTTATCATGGTGTCTTTATCCAAGAAAGACTGAGAACATTTTGGAGGGCATGGCTTCCTGTGAACTGGAACCCTGAGAACCATCAGGCTCTAAACCACAAAAAAACATTAATAATACATGAATTTATTCTCATGTGTCATGTACTACAATATGAATTTTTTCTGTTCCCCGCCCTGCCTTCTCATTGTCTTTGTGCAATAAAGAATAGCTTTGTTAAAGGCAGAAGAGTAAAGAGAGACCAGGGTTGTGCTTTAGAGACTACATTCACCCACTGCAAATAAATCAAACCTCATTTTCATTGTGAGGGGCTTACAAACATGGAAATATTTTATAACTCAAATGGAAATTTTCAATTTCTTTGTACTGATCTGTTTTGGCAAACCAGTTTACTCTTCCCACAGGGAAATCGGCTATAAATCAATCATATTATCTTTCTGATGAGGTACAAGTTATCTTTTATTGCACACACAATATATGTGGTTTTTAATGTATGTTATAGCTAAAATGTCTGAATCATTTTACAAGTATGCCACATATTAAAGATTTCCCTACAAACTGCCAGACAAAAATATTGCAAAAGGATGATTTTGGATAAGAGTAAAACAAAGGAACTTTCAGGGCTGCAGTGCACATCCTGCGCTGTTACTGGTATCTAAGAGGTCTGAAATGCCTTGGAGCCATCTAAAGATAGAGTTTAACATTCTTTTTAATATTCTGGTTTTGACATTCAGTTTGAGAGAGGCACAGAATCCCCAGTTGGAAGCACTTCTCTTAAAAACAGAGCCAAAAAAACAATTCAGGTGTTCGTATTTTCCAAAAAGATGACAAGTTGTGAGCCAGTTAACCACCGCAAGCTTCTAGTGCGCTGGTGGAAAGGGCAAAAAGGTATCAGTGATATCAACAGCACTGCTGGCCATTTATACAAAAGTTGCCTTCCCTTACCACAGAACTACTCAGGATTTGATGCATTTGACTGGAAATTTTCTTAAACTCAAAGTCAAAGCACGTTTTCAGTTACTGTTATCTCCCGTTTCTCCCAGACATGTATTTCCTACCTCGTTACAACAAATGTCAAGTAACAATGAGAAACTCAAATTGTGGTTCCTGATAGCTACCAACACGGAAACACAGCCAGAAGCTGTAACTGAAGCAGTAACTAGGGCAATAGAAGGACTAGCCAGAAGAGCACACAGGTATGCCCAGAACCATAGCCAGGCACACGTCACCCCTTTTCAGCTTTAGAGACACCCAAGAGCAACCTCTAGCAGTTCCATAACTAAACACACCCACATGGTTTTACTTAATATGATGCACAGCACATGCAATAGTAATAACAGTACTTGCTCTTTATATGAGTGTTTTCAGTCAAAGCTCTCCAGACAAACTATATTACAAAGGGGATGCAGACACAGCCTAACCAGCTGCCTTAATGTCACAAAAAGAAATCAGTGGTACAAAGTTGAAGCAAACTACCAGTCAGATGCCTTTACAAAAAACACCTTCAGTGAGACATCCCTTTTTTCCCCCTTTCCACATGGGGCACTCACATCCATTCCTTTCCCAGAAAAGTAAAGTATGGGAAAGACCTTTTTGTTATTTGTTGGGTTGGTTTTTTTATTTAAACATTTCACTGCCACCGTAACTCAGCACCAGGCATATTGTTTCTGCTGTCTGCCTCTGGGCAGCTTAGAACAGTGAATGTCTGCAAGCCAACATGTTTTTAATCTTCAAGAATAGCTAGACAGAGGCATGTTAATTTTGGCCTGTTTTACTTATGAGTGACACAATATAACTAGAGAGCCACAATGGATGGACTCAAGACAGGCAGATTTGAATCAAGTAATTACTTTTAACTGCATTGCCCTAAAGTTGACAGTTCTAAAGAAAAATGCAATTGGCATAGGCTCATAACTTCACTCTGAGGCAGGAGTTGGAAGCAGCATCTCCCCCCATCTGGCCAGTCAGTGTCAGGAAGCCTGACGAAAGACCTCTGAGGGACACCGGGATGGACCACGGACCCCAGCAGGCTAAAACTCTCACGGTACAGCCTAAAAGGAGACAGACTTTGCTAAGTGACTCATGTTGCCAGCCCACACTGGTTAAGTGTAGGTTTCGGGTAAACCATGCAGCATGACACAGCACCGCTGGAGAAGCCTGAATACATGACTGCTTTCAAACTGCAATGCTATTCTTAGTGGATATATGTACAACACGTCTAAATCCAGTACCCTAAACAGCAATGGCATTTCCTGAAAAGAACAAGAAGAGGGCAAGAAGTAGGGAAGAGTAAAATCAGATGTCTTCAGTCACACTGCTCAAATTGTAAGAAAGCCTGTCTCTTCAGTGTTGTGACAAATTTTAAATTTTACACGACTGGAAAAAAAGGGTTTCCTTCTGTAACACCACCACAGTAATTTCAGAATCTTCAAAACAAACTTTCCTTATAACACAAACTTCTAAATCATCCAAATTGCACATGTCAAGTATTCTCACACATGTATATTTTTATCCACTGCAAGATCTGGAGCAACTGACAGCAGTAACATAAAATTTAATGTTGTACATTTTCCTGCAAAGCTGCAGAAGTTTCTTTGAGCCTCCCTGAAGGACACAGCTGCATGTCACAATTCAAAGACATATATACGCATACGTAGATACTTACCAGTTTCAAACAAACGAATGCAATCAAGAATCTTTACGATATGTATGTTGCATGTTTTGGTTGTGGGAGGTTTCCCACCCCCCCCTTGAAAATAGCTCATAATGACCCGTCTCAGAAGAGCAACCCAGAACACGTATCATTTCAAGCATTCTCATTTCTTTTTGAGCTCTGTGCACTGAGCAAAACTTGGTCTCTCAGAGCAGCTAACCTAAACTCCACTGATGGCATCTGTCCTAAGATGAAGACACAGTTTCATTGAGTAAGCAAAAAGCGTGAAGTTATACAAACTGCATCTGCTCAAACGGCAAAAACCTTTGCCAAAAGGACCCAACTGCCCCTGGCTTGAGTTGCACAGGCTGGCAGAGGCTCAGTGCTCCTGCACAGCTGGGGATGTTTCCCTCTCCCAGCCTGTAATTTGCCCTGCACACTGCTGGGAGGGGAGAGCAGCTCTCCCAATTACTGAGCTAACCTTCGACAGCTGAAACCAGGGCAGCAAAGACCTACAGAAGGCCAGCTGAAAGAGACAGCACCATCGAAAGCAATAACATGGGACCTACCCTCGTTGCTTAATTCACACCAAACAGCACAAGAGGGTAAAGGAAGACATCCTAGATAAATTTATGTGAGCCATGTCCCAATTTGGCCTCACCAGCAGGCCTCCCCCTCCCCAGAGGCTTGCAGCAACTCGCTGCCAGATCACACATGAAGCCACCACGTTACTCACAGTTGGGGGGAGTCAAGAAAGCTGGGCAGCCTGCCCCAAAGTCAAGAGCTGAGTTAAAAATACGCAAGCAGGAGAGTACAAAAACGTTGAAAACTGCCGCCCGGGTGAGAGAAGAGGGGATGCTTCCAGCAACGCAAAACAGGAACAAGAGTAGGTTTGGGAGAAAGCCATTTTGGAAATCTCTCCTATACTGCAAACATGCCTGGGAGCCCCGGCCAGGGCTGGACCTGGCCCCTACTGCATTAGCACCTGAACAAACAGGGATCGAGGCGAGGGATCCTGCCCAAGGTCTTACACGCCAGGAATCAGGCAGCAGGGATGGGCAGGAGGAAGCCCAGGACAGCCGGGGAGAGGAGTAGTTGTCCATCCTGATCGGCAAAAACAGGCCACAGTTGTCTAACGTTTCCTGAAGGGAAAGCACAACACCCAAAAGGAACCAAAAAAAAGAGATGCTGTTGAGAAGGATATGAAGGAACGCAAAGTAGCTGCTTTTGCAAGGTAGCATCTGCTAAGTGCTAGAGAAGAAAGCACAAAAATAGCACTAAAAATAAAAATCGGGAGTTGGTGATGAAGGCCAGCCAGCCAAATTGGGGAACTGCAGCACAGCCAGTCCAGTAACTTCTGTTTAGGAAACAAGCAAAAACCCATGAGCAATACTTTCTCCTCAAATAAGCCTTTTAGCAGAAAAGTTGCATTTTAACAGTAGTCCAGCACCAAGGTATTTTGACAGACTCACTTCGGCGTGCTGGTAGCAGGCTCTTAACGTGCTCCCGTGCTAAATGCATTCTCCCTCCATCTTCACGGAACTGAATAGGGGGATGTAATTTTAGACATTTCTCTCAGGGAAAATCCCTGCAGCTGCCAAGAAACACTAGTTAGAGATAATGGTGGGTGGGGGAAGCATTTGTCATCCTGATGTTGCACTTGACAGAGCTTTACTCTCCATGTAAGTACTCTTTCCACATTTCTGTGCATTATGTACACAGCAAAGACACAATTTATTTCCTCAAGCACAATAAAACCTTGTCAAGATTGTTAAGGCAAACCAAAGGAAGATACTGACAAATCTGAGCTTCCCATATGTACTAACTTGGGAAAATTTAATTTATTTCCATGGGTCTCTCAAGAAATATAAAAATCCTTTCTCTCTTCATGTAAAGATATGCCAAATGACAAGTTGAAGTGGTTTCAAACTCTGGCAGAGCTCCTAAGTGGCTATTTCAAGTTACAGGAAAGATCAGAATCGTTAAAGTTAAAACCTATAATTTGGAGCTGCTTTCAAGGTACTGCAGCATAAATTTTCAGTTTGAACAACCTTAACAGTGCCCCTTAAATATAATCAATAGTTAGAAACAGTGGCAGCGAAGTGCCAGCCAGCCATGTCCTGTACACTGAGCCGTTCGTTTACTGTGCTAAAAAAATTTGAAGTGAATGCTTTGTGAAACAGACAATCCCCAGCACACCATAATTTTTAACGTATAACAACTTGAAACAGCAACTTAAAAAATAACAACCAACAAACACAGCCATTTCAGAAGCACAAAAGTTAGCCAAGTATCTAGTGGAACATGTAACTTGTTACCCCATTTGGGGACAAAACATTTGTACCTTCAGAAGTTTCACAGAAGTACCGTGAAAGACACAAAGCTCGACAATATTAAATTACACTCTGTATTACAACACAGTACACATTACAATTGCATGAAGTATTAGATTACTGATAGGCTTTTTGGACAAAAAATTAGTAGTGTGATGGGGCTGGAGGTAGGGAGGGATGGGAGTGCTGGTGTTTGCCTCTTCATTGCTCTCCACTCCAAAAAAATCACACTAGCGGGCTGGGGACCCACTCCTTGGAAACAGTCTCTCCCAAGGAAGATGCTCCTGGGACCCTGACACTATCTAATCTCACGTATGGCAGCACAGTACAGGGCTCAAGAGTTAAGACTATTGCATTAGTACCTAAAATCTTAAGTATATTTTTACACATCAGTATATTTTCATACATGATTCATCATTTGTGTCTTTACAGCACACCCATGCAAATGGTGCTCCTCACACACTCTCTGGCCTTCAGACAATTATGGTTTATCAACAGTGCATCGAGACATCTCGCAGTGTGGGCTGAAGTCCATGCCCATCCCCAAACTCCGTCCTTCCTGTAAATCAGTACACAGCAGTATTTAAGTAGTAGGCTTTTTACAAAGGCATCTCCAACAGGGAAAAGAAAGGAAGAGCAAGTAAGCCTAAGCAATTTGCCTAAGGTTATATATCAAACATTCGAGGAGTCTGAATTTTCAACCCAATGGCTTATTCAACTGAATGCCGATACAACAGCATGCCAAATCTTGTTCCCTGCACCTTCATCAGCCACAAATTTGACCCAATTGGTACCCATCCCATTCATATCTCTAAACTGAGAGAAAAACATATATTTCAGTAATACTCATTTACAACTACTGGCTTCAACTGAGAGATGAGAAGACTACAGTCAAACACACCTCATCATCAACATTTCCAAACTGTTTTTAGAATAAATGTTTTTGATAATCCAAGTTATAAGCTCAATCATAGTTTTCACAAACAAGATCCTTACCTGTACCAATGGCAATCTCAACTGCAAGTTTTTATAAACACTGCATTTATACACTTTAGATGTTTGGGAAGCCCGTGTCACATCTGCTAGCATTTACTACTGCAGCGGACCAACAATAAAAGGGATACAGTAGCTTGCAGGCATGAAGAATGACTGCCATTGACTGTTCTATTGCACCTCCTGTACCATCTCCAATGCTCGCCTAGACTTAACTGCACAAGCCATTATATGCAATTAGTTTGCCTGTGCTCTTTAGCAAGCTGTATTTCACTGTGAGAAAAGGGACAGCTGAAAAATTCACAAAAAGCACCTCTCAAATTTTTCTTAATTTCACTCTTTGTTTATGTGATCTCCCCCTTGATATTTCAGTTGCACTGAAGCCCCCAGGCGTTACTGAAGAGCTAGCAGTCTGAGCAGGCCTAGCACAGAGGTTGCGATGACCCGGTTACCTAAGGACCACTCAGAAAGAAATGCAGTGCTTTGATAATGCTTAAAGCTGTGAGGAGTTTTCAGTAGAGAATTACTACAGCTCATGAAGATGGCCCGCTTCACACAAGAAAATATGAAAGCAGCATCAGGGGATGAGTTAACATTATTGATTGATATAAACATGACATACCTGCTGTATTTGAGGTCACTTGAGAATGTCATTTCTATTAGGCTTCTCTGATGCTGGAAGTCTTATTCATACATATGCAACCATCCAGCTAGCTGGAGCTTACTTAGAGGGAGCCAACCTGTCCAAAGCACAACTCTTTGGATAAAGCTGTGGCTTAGGACATACTTATGTGCTTGAATTCACGTGCTGGTTTTTGTCTGGTACTTGGACTGCAAGCGATTTGAGGACAGCAATTGCCTCCTACATGTTCTGTGCTTAGCCAGCATGCACAACACCTAGGTCTGTGCCCACCACAAGCTCGCTATCAGCACCCTCAGATTCAGGGGACCCACGCACACAGAACTAAGCACACAAGTGGATCCTGTACGTACTTCTACACGAATTGTCACCTAAGATTAATAGGCAGACAGCAAGCTGTATTTAAAAAAAAAAACCAAACAACAAAAAAACCCTCAGCTGACACAACGGGCCCCACCCTTGGCAATGCAGAACACCAGCTGCTTAGGGCCCTGGAGACTGTTTCTTGACCATTTTGCAGCTTGGTCTGATGGACAGGAGCTACGAGTAGGAATCAAGTTAATTGCAATGCCAGATTTTTTTAAAGCCTGCCATATGACTCTAGGCAATGTTAAATATTTACTTCCTTCAGTTTTGTCCTCCTATCCTTTGTCTATTTACAGTATAAACTCAATTGGGCAAGGACTGCCTCTCTGAACGGCTGCAGCACTCGGAAGGCTCACCCACAGATACACCCCTTGCTCTACAACGCAACTTTGAGCGGTGCTACCCTTTCCACAACCAGACTTCCATCTACTCATATTTAATCCAAATATATACATATGTTACAAGCATACCACACATATACATTGTTTTTCATTGAAATAAATCTTCATACAGCTTTTGAAAATAGTTCTATAGTATCACATGGTCTTCAAGGGATTTTAATGGCATCTCTCCCCAAGTTCACAGTCCCTTCCCACCAATAGCTTGTTCCAACGCAGTTTCTTTTTTAATGCAGTATAGCCACTTCCCATTAATTTTATCATAGATCAGCTTTTCCTTTCATCTATCTACTAAAAGTGTAAAGACACAAGTACAACAGTCTTACACTGTGCAGTGCCTCTTGATTTCATCTCCATGTACCCCAAACACCAAAGAAGTGATTTCCATACGTATATACATACGTATGTATGTACAGCTGTACCCTCACCCGGCACTACTGGATGGTCAGCACTGCTCTGCCTGAGCCCAACAGGGTAAGGATCTACACTGGTCTTTCACAGCTCGGAAAACCAGAAAAGAAGAGATGGGAGAAGCTCTGGGGAAGAGTAGTAGAAGAACCTGATGAGAAGGAGTCGCTGAAGAGCTCAAAGATAGTCTCTCCCTCTTTAGTCCTTAGGGAAAAGGTTTTAAGCTTGCTTTAACTTCCAAAAGGTACATCTCTCAAACGTTCCTGAAGATCAAACAGACTTTTCTCTGAGTGGTGCCATCACAGAGATTTTGCCAGTGCATCGCAGGCTTTGAATGGAACAACATGAAAAAGACCATGGGCATCCTTCCAAGATTTGAAACTACCGTTACAGATAATACAGCAGCTGCTTCTAATGCTTTTAAGTATTTTAAGCATTCAGATATTTTTCAGTTGCCTTCCTTATGCCAAGCAGATAGTTAATTCAACGACATTTTCACAGGCGGAATACTGCCTTGATTTTCACTGCCTACAATCAAATATTGATCACAGAACTCTGTTTACAGCATGTAAATTATTTCTATTTAGTGTGGTGTTCACCACAGTCTTTGGGTTACAGAGCACAAATGTTCTACACTAAAAACTTCAGTGTTATCAAATTATGAATTCAAGAGCTGATTAGACTATTTCTGATGTTTAGATAACAATCTAATACTGAAAATAAGCATTTTGTACGAATCCAAAATAGATTGTTTGGCTTTGACTACAAAATAGTCAAGCGTCAACTTCCTGGTTAACAGTTCACTAAAGTATGTGCATGTATAATCTGTATTCGAGAAGGCCACATACACACGCATCCTATGGAGACTTTTTGAAGAAGTCTATTTTAGTTTACTTGATGGCACTCTGTGCCCAACGTGCACAGTTACACACCAACACAGTACCATTAAAGAAAATACCTATTTACAGTTTCACTACATTTCACATTGAGAATAAAGATTTGAAAGAGTATCACATTTTCTCTATTAAAAACCAACCAAACAAAAGAAATGGAACATGAAACCTTAACTTTATATTAGGGTTTACAAATACAGCTGCTGATGATTTAAGCTCCTTGGAGCCTTTGACACCAAGCATAAGAGGAAAATTGGACTTTCAAATGAGTGAAAGCTGAAACAAGCAGGCTATTGTGCAGCCAACTTGAAGATTACATGCGAAAATTAGATTTTTGAGATTGGAGAAGTTACATTTGGCCTTTTAGGAAGAACGAGAAGGACAGGATATTAGCATCCTCTGCAAACTAATTGAAGACTAACATTCACATGAACCACAAAGTAAAGCATTCAGTCATCTTCCTAAGAAAATAGAGTTTGGCAGTACAATAGTCCTCAGAGAAATGCCAGGACAGAAACTTCTGTTGTCTTTGTTGATTTAGCAACTGATGTGTCCAATACCTTAGTGTTTTGTAAAGAAAGAGCATAAAAGTGCGTTCCAGCATCTTTCGTGTTGGAAAGAAGCCACTTGAAGCATGCCAACAAAAATAAGAAAAGCTAACTTCAACTCACAAATACCATCATTATGCCATTTTATGCCCCTCCAGGCGCAGAACTACATCTTAAGTAGGGATAGCTCCTGGATACAAAAAATAGGTATCCTCAACAAACAGAGGTTCTCTGCATGCACAGCTGTGAATTGTATTAGACACCTTTCTCACCTGTTCATTGCCTGGCTTCACTGTCAACCCACGGTAACGCACCTCAATTTGAAGCAATACCCACTTACTTTGAAGGCTGTGTTCTGACCACCCAATTTTCATTGACTACACCTGTTAAACCACCACTGCATGCCAGTTTACACTAGCTTCGCTTGCAACACCCGCCAAGTCAGCAACGTTTAATCTGACAAGATACAGCTGCTTTAAAGGAGCAGGCAGACCTACATGCTGCTTTCCTTTTGCCATGGCAATGGACCTAAATTTGAGCTCATTTCAAATTTTGCTAAAGCAAACGCAAATAATTAGAAGTGAAATAGCATAAGCATACTTTTTTCTTTTCTTAATTACTAGAAGTGTAAGAACCCAGCCAGATTCACCCTTTCATTCTTCACGCTGAAAACTGAGATAAGCTTTGTGTGTGCGTGGTCACACACAAGCAACAAAAACTGGTGAAAGACGTGGAAGTGCCAAGGTCCCGGAGCCAGGGCTGGTAGATCAGACGTACTCTCGCCCCTTCATTACAATTAAGGACGACACAGAGTCTCTCTCCGAGCGGGTGCCTTCTCCTTTCTCAGTCCTCTGCGAGTTTCCCAGGAGATGCAGATGGGATGCCCCGCGCGAAAACGCGACGGGCTACCACCCACCTGCACTCCGCGTGTTTAAACCCCAAACCGATAAAAGTTTTAATCGCCCCTCAGGCTTCACTTGAGCTGACGAGCCAAGGGAAGGACGAGGCGGGGGACGACACAAAGCGCTCCGGGCGGGGAGCGAGCAGCAGCAAGGACCCCCGTTGTTCCCCCCGCCATGGCGGGACGCCCCTCCGGGCCGAAGCGCGGCGGCGGGTGGGCGGGCAGCTCCCCCCAGCCCCCCCCCCCCCCCCCGCTGCCCGGCGTGAGGAGAACGGCTCCCCCGCCGCGGGGGGCTCCCCGGCCCCCTTCCTTCCCTTCCCTACCGTCGTACGCCAGGCTGGGGCAGGCGCCCAGGGCGAGCAGCGCGGCGAGGCGCAGCCAGCAGCTCCCCATGCTGCGAGGCGGCGGCGGCCCTTCCCGGCTGAGGGCTGCGCGGCAAAGGGGCAGGCGGAGGAGGAGGAGGAGTGGGACGGAGACATTCTCCGAGCGGGCTCCCGGGCGCCGGCGGAGACTCCTCCTCCTCCTCCTCCTCTGAGGGCAGCCCGCCCGCCCCGCCTCACCTCGCCTCCCGCCGGGACCGGCGGCGGGAAGGAGCTGAGGCGCTTGTGAGGGACGTGCTGCCGACCCCCCCTCAGGGCTCTGGCGCCGGTTTGCTCCACGGTTTCCCCCCACCACCACCACCGCCCCTTCCCCGAGTGGCTCCTCCCGCCCGTGGGCACAGCTCCCCTCCGACGTGGCCTCCGGGAATGGCCCGGCGAGAGGTCTGGGGTCCCTGGCCCCCGTGTGTGCGCTGCGTGGCCTGGCTGGCTCCAGGCCCTTCTCTGGTCAGGTAGGACCACGCGGGGAAAGCACGGCGCTGCCGGCCCCCGTCCCGGGTGGCAGTGGGTGCCGGCGCGCAGGCCCGGAGAGTTTCGCGGGCAGCAGGGCAGGGAAAGGGACGGTACTTTTGCAAAATGAACGGCTCCGGTTGCTCAGCAGTTTGCAGATGGGCAGCCTCAAATGTTCAGAAACCATGAGTCAGATCCTCAAGTCATGAGATTTAGAAAAAAAGTTCGAAGTCTTCACATTTCCCATTAACTTTTTGAGCTGCTAGGGTGTTGCGGGGTCACATTTTCAGGCTTTCTTCCATAACCACAAAGACTAGAGGCTTTTTTTTCTGTTTTCCAGATGAAAGCAAATTCCCCAATCGCTCCTAGCCTATGGAAGCGAGGGCTTCAGGCAGAGCACCGTATGTTCCAATGCTTTTGATTTAAGTTTGAGATCTATCAAGCCTGCAGCTTGACTACAGCTAGACTTGGATTTTTTTTTTTTTTTTTCCCCTTTCCACCGTTAGAGGTACCATCTAATGTGCACTGTAAACTGCTGAAGGTGGGGGAAAGCACTGGCCCCAGCTAGCCTGGGAAGAGTTTGCATGCTGGGGCAGTAAGGGGGAGAGATCCCAAGGGAGTTCCAAGGGTCCCACACACCTGCTGCACTATTTGCAGCAAAGCACAAATGGGGAAATTACTAACTAGGAAGTAAAGGAATATTTCTTCAGAAATAAGGGACACCAATTTTCAGAGGGAGGATAGTCTTCTCAAGGGGAAATGTTAGTTTGGAAACGGCGGAAGAAGAGGCACCAATTTTGCCTAACTAATTTTGAGACTGGGTCAACCAGAGTGGCCAAGGAAAGAAATGGGATCTTGCTGGTAATTAGAATAAAAATCTGGGCAGGCGCTGTGTTTGGGAGCTTTCTCCAAAATGTTTTCTTCTCATTGGAGTTTTCGTTTGGATCAGGAGTACACCTCAAGTATACCTCCCCCCTTGAATCCACTACATTGGGTGCTTGAGACCAGAACGTGCACAGGAGCGAGTGCAGCTCCTGCACCTATGGGGCCTGGCTAGAGCTCCTCTTGAGTAAAATACCTGATGGGTATGGGTAGGAACGGGGTCCTCAGCACCAAAGCTTCTCCAAGTTGATCATGCTCTGTCCAGTGCAGATGCAGCTCAAGTATGGCTTCGATATTCCGGTTTGATCACCTTGTTTAAAAAAAAAAAGTAACAAAACCAACATTAGTATCATCTGAGCCATTGCAGTTTAACAGCCTAAGGAAAGATTACATTTCCACGTGAGGAGAGATTAAAAAGACTAACATTACTCTCCTTGAAAGTAGAAAATAACGAAAAAGGAGTGCTTTAGGCTATTATTATTGGCACAGATATCATAGAAAAGATTAAAGTAAAATGTTAGAAATCTGTAATAAATAGTGATAATCTCTGTAGTTAATCTGTGCTGCAAGGCTTTGGTAAAAGTTGAGCACTCGAATGTGCTGGAATAATAGAGGTACCTGAAGCAGATCTTAATGGGTGTCGTGGTTTAACCCCAGCTGGCAACTAAGCACCATGTAGCTGCTCACTCACTCCCTCCACCCAGTGGGATAGGGGAGAAAAATCAGGAAAAAAAAAAAAAGTAAAACTCATGGGTTGAGATAAAGACAGCTTAATAGGACAGAAAAGGAAGGGAAACTACAATGCTAACCACCCCCAGCTTATATACTGGGCATGACATCACATGGTATGGCATACCCCTGTGGCTCGTTTGGGTCAGCTGTCCTGACTGTGTCCCCTCCCAACTTCTTGTGCTCCCCCAGCCTCCACTGGCAGGGCAGTATGAGAAGCTGAAAAGTCCTTGACTTAGTCAACATCAGTATGTTATCAACATTATTCTCATCCTAAATCCAAAACACAGCACTATATCAGCTACTAATAAGAAAATTAACTTTATTCCAGCCGAAACCAGGACAATGGGTCAGTATCTCTTGCTTTCTCTTTGTGTATGTCCTTTTAGCTGCCCATTTCCAAAATACTGGCCTTCGTTTAGATAGTCTTCCTAAGGATATAAGGTCTATACTAGTATGGTAGCATTGTACAAGAAGGTGCTGCCAGCCAAAGTTTTAATGCAGCTGCAGCTTCTCCATCAGCTGCCCCAGTATTGTCCAAACCACAGGGCTCACAGCCCCTCTCTTGGGAAGCCTTTTCTAGCCATTTAAAACTGTGTTGTCACCGTACAGAAACTTGGTGGTGGTGACAAATCCCTGCTTGTGTGGTTAGCCTGTCTGTGCGAGAAGCGAAGTCGTCAGTGGTACGTGCAGTCAGTTAACTGCTGCTGTGGTGCCCAAATTGGTACAGGCATGCATCCCATTTGATTCACTGTGATCAGTGAGTTTTTACACTGCTTTTGTGTTGCTCCTGATTGCATAGGCACGATTCCATCCATTCAAACAGCGTAACCATGGGTGTTTTCAGGCTGTTTTTTACCATGTCTTGGCTGCCGACTGCAGGGGTTTCTGCAAAGTGTACTATGTGCATTGTGCATGAGCTCGCCTGCGATGCTGGTTTTCCTCTAGCATCCAACTCTTGGAGTTCTCGCTGCCCTGAGAAAGGCAAGAGATTTAAAAGTTTACATAGCCTGCAAGTTACAGCTCAAATTTAGATGCAAGTACAAGCATAACTAGCAGTGTGAATGTATCCTTCACGGACTGTTTGAAATTAGCCTTGTAAACATGCCAATACTGAGGTGTGCATTCATTCAGATGGAAGTTGGCTCTGGAGTTTCTCTGTGCAATGTAACTCTTAGTCTACGTCTTTGTTAGAATGACAGCTCTGTAAAACTATCCAAAAGATTGGGGCGCGATAGACAAGTTCAAGGCATTTTTAAAAAAAAATTTTTAATTTGTAACATAAATGAGATTTTTGTAGTTTTCTTAAGGGATCCTTTAATAGGACAAAGCATTTGGAAGTAGGAATGTATTAAACAAATGTCACATTTATTGAATTTGAAAGCATAGTCCTGGTCATTTTTTCATCACAGTTCAGCTTTCAATTTTCATAGAAAAAATTCCAAATATTTAAGCTTGTGGTTATTTGGAGTTCCAGGCACTACTGGCATTACGCAAGAAATGACCAGTGTGCTTTTCATTGAAGATTCAGTTTTTGACTGTTCGGAGGTAAATGAACTTTCAAACCTAAAATTAAGCAACAGTACAGGATGAAAGTATGTGAGAATGTCTTAGTTGAATAAACAATAAGACCCAAAGCAAAGTTAAGCGCTCTTGGAGACTTAAAGATATATCCTTATTATGCCAAGGAGTTAATTTAAGCACGTAATTTCTCCTCCATGCTTTTTTTAATAGCAGTTCAGAAATATAATTTTATTACTCTCTACCAGAATAGCTGTAACTTAACTACAGTTACAGTAATAATAAAAATACAGCTTTTGATGGAGGGGAGAAATTCACTAAAGTACAATTTCTAATAATGTTTAACAATCTAATAATTTTTCTCCAAGTAGTAAAAGGATGATAAGGAAAAAAACCCCAACAAACCAGCAACCCAGCTGTGTGTAATTAAGTTTTGGAAGACCCAACTAAGATTCGATTAGTTATGTTAAGAGGATGACAAACTGGGGGCCCAATCCAAACTACGGCCCGGTGTTTTTAGCCCTGTGAATAGCCTTACTGAATGAGAACACTCTAATACTTAAAATTACTCATGTAAATACCTGCAGAAATAGAGACTGTCCTAAAATAATAATAAAAAAAAAATAGTAACAATAATAATGATGATGATGCAGTTCTTCTGTACAATTCTTACAATTCTTGAAGTTTACGAATTAGTTTCTTAGGATGTTTAGTGACAGCAACAGTTAGAAATACTTATTTGTTGCTCAATGTTTGCTGTTATCAGACCCTCCTTCCAGCTGCTTGGAACTGCATCTCCTAGGGCCAATTTTTTTCCTCTGGATGTCAGCCTGTTGCGTATGAACTTTGCTAGTACGCTGTTAGCATCCCACTCTGGGGGCAATCTGGGTGCTTGCAGGCTGGTGGGGTGCACTCCAGTGTTGGCATGTTTCTGAAGCTCTGACAGAGTCCTGGAGTGGGAGACTGAAATGGAAGCAAAGATTGGGATTGACCTGCGGAGATTACGGGCAGGAAGAGCAGCTCTGCTGTAGGCACTGCTGTGGTGAGGAACTGGAGGCGCCGAGAGGCAAAAAGGCAAAAAAGAGTCGGGGGAGACATGGTCAGAAAGAGGCAGGTGGATGTGTGTCATGTAGAGCACTGTCTGGGGAATGGTAAGACAAAATTCCTCAATCTTACCACGCTGCTGCTGTCAGCACATGCCTATGAAACCTCACTGCCAGCACGTGTTCATGCAGAGTAGGTGCTACATTCAGTCAGTGCCCTTTTCAAAAGGCATCTCCGCTGCAGATAGCATGCTTGTCAAAGAGACTTTGCTCATTTTGTATTTTTAAGTGATATATTCATGTTTTCTAATAGAAAGCTGGTTTTCCTAAGATGACAGACAGGAAAGAAACACTAGAGGCCAGCCTACAAGACGGCATCACCAGCTAAAAATGTCAGAAGGATGTAGACCAATGGAAAATCTTGTTCTAGAAGCTTAAATAACAGAGATAATGATCAAATAGTTTCTTGTGTGAAATAATAATCTTAAGTTATATCCTAATAATTTTCTTATGTCACACCCAAACCTCAATGGCACAATCCTTTGCAACAATACAAAAGAATATACTGCCCTGGCTGTAGAAATAATGTATTTTAAGGAAACGAAACATTCTTCAGGGCTGCACTCTCTGCGTCTTCCATCCCTGAGCACTTACGTGCTCCCTACATCAATGATCTGAAGAAGTCTCCTTGGGTCCTCCCAGTTAATGGTGGCCTCACGCCCTCCCTTCCAGCAATGGCACAAAGGAGATGGCTAGACTAACTTTCCCTCAATTTCTTTGCTACCAACAACCTTGCTATGGAAAATTTCAATATGAAAGTCCACATCAGGCTCATACATAGCGTATACATGGTATACCTACGTAGCAAGTCTTCAAGAATACCAGTTGCCTTTTCCCCCTTCCATCTGGTGGAGTGCTTGTGTCTTAGGCAACCAGCAAACCAGAAATTTTGCGGGGGGAGACAACATTGCATTCTTAGTTAGATACCGAATGATGATGCATTAATATTTTTAAGACTAGGTTGTGGTATATCAGCAGATACATGGTTTAACATTTAACAGATATACTAAAGAACAAAACCTCTGTATTTTTAATTTTTGTAAAGCTGTTTACATCTCTTAAAATTCTGTTAATATCTCTAAAGCTTTTGATGAGTGTGACTGGAAACAGCTGTGTCTAAACTGTTTCGACATCAAATGAGAATGGTCTTGAAAACGAAAGATTTCTTTGTGTACAAATACAAGAGCAACAGTTTAGCCAGATTTAGATTTTGCAATGGTTTTGTTGAGTCATTACTATCTGGTCCTGAAAAAGAGACGGGTAATGATACAGCTTGATTAAAATGTAATTCCAACACAGTCTTGGAAGGCAAACCAGGTGTGAAGTTTGAGACCTCATCAGTATGAGATATTGAGCAAAGCAGACCTACTACCAAAGCATTAATTTCTCACCAACAGTGGTCTCATCACAGTTAACCAGGACACTATTTATGTTCTTAAAGGAATTTAAGGTGTGAAAATGTTGTAAACCCCTGCGAGTGATGAATGGTATAAATAATATAGCACTTAAAAACACTCTGAGGGAATTTAGAGATAGTTTGTTTATATTGTAAAGAGAGAAAATAGTCCAAGGATGCAGTAAGTGGTTATCATTTCCCTATACAACATTTGGGTATTTTTAAATGTGCTCAATATTGGATTTTAATATCCAACTCAAACAGATTTCCTTTCTATTGCTAATTCAGATATTTTAGGTATTTTTGGAACATTTCTATGTTGTTAAGCATCCATGCTGCTAGGTACATGTCATAAATCTGAGTGAAGTGTCACTCATTCACCTGGGGGTATTAGATGTAGAGAGTAGTGTCAGTAGTACTGGTAGTGGTAGTGTAACTACGTCACATTAAGAACTGCCCCCTTCTGTGTCAGCAGGGAGCCTGGCCAGCAATTTCAACAGAAATTGAGTACAGAGTGGGCTTCATGTGCAAGAAAGCATGTCTGATATACTAACTAAATGTCAGAAATGCTAGATGTCGAAAGCTGGACAAGTTAATGTCTTTTTCATGAGCACATTTTAAGTGAACCCCTACTTAGCTTATCAATAGTCATGTAAGATTAGCTTGTGTATACATGATTATCAGGACTTACAGTGGTTTACCATTATGATATTAACTCAATTTACTTCAACTACCCTAATGTCAACAGCATGACTTAAAATCTTCCCCAGGGACAAAGATTGGACATAGTTTGCATATTATACAACTATTTCCTGGAAGAAAAAGGAAAAAGTTGCACAAAGTTCATTTGATATATTACTATTATTATTATTATCTTTGGGTATATAAAATACTGTCAAAACAGCATGTTCTCTCTTTTCTACTTCAATCATCAGAAACTTGTATAGGAACAGTAGCTGCATAAATGAACCCTGTGCTTCCTGGAAATCAGTAAACATACATATGTAAATATATGGATGAAATGGAAATTTCAGGAGGTCAGGTACATGTTTGATCATTCATATACATACACACACACATACATATGTCTATATATACATATATCTTCATGTATATATACACACACATATACATGTATCAGTGCATATACATATACACGTATTCAAGATGCACTAATAGCACTTCTTTTTAGATCAAACGTATACCTAGACTTAGATTTATGTATCAGAATTTAACCACTTGAACATCTATGTATACACTGAGAAATAAATGAGTAATTGTATTTTTATGTCTTTATATTTTTACAAATCACTGTCTAAAACTTTAAAAATATACTATATAAACCTGTCAAGGTACCAGACCACTTCAATGCCAAAAGCGATATGCCAGAAAACATAAAGTTTTCAGAGAATTTTGAATCAGAAAATTTGATACAGAGTGAGTATCTTTAACTGCTTTTCAGGGGCCAGGGGAAGGAAAATTCCTGGCTCCAAAGGCTGGGTGGGATGAGACAGTTACACCTTCGAAGAGCACGAACTCCACCTCGTGGTAGGTTCGATGGTGAAATTTTAGAAACCCAGCAATTCTAAAGCACAATCTCAGTTGTATGACAGGGCTGTGAAATCTCGAAATAAAGATTTAAGTCGATACAGTTATCTTTGGGAAAGCAAGAAAAAACAGAGAAAAATGTACTATGTTTCTACAACGTTTTGCTACTCATCAGTTGATGAAAGCCTTTCAGTAATAAAAAACCCTTACATTTTTATCATAAGGACTGTGAATTTGTTAAAAAAAAAAGCTTTAAATTAATACACATGTACATTTAACTTGTTTTATTTGTTTAATCTTTTTTATTACCGAGGAAGACATGTAAAAAAGACATCTGAATGGATTAATTTGCTCCTGCTTCTTCTTAAGCAAAGTGTATGGACCAGATAAATGTACAAGTCCCTGAAACTCCTTTGGTGTACATCAGTTTAGAATTCATTACATAAACTTTTGTAGCATTAGGTTTAAGGGTAATTCCCATTTTAAAGTAATATTTTTCACTAAATTAGTTCACATTTTACAAAAAGAAATTGTCCTTATGGTAGCAATTTCTGTGATTGATCTCCACTTAAAAAATAATTAAAGCTTATTTAAATTAATGAGGACATTATTTACTTTATTTCTCCTTTTCCACTTCCTTACTATTCACAATAGTATCCAAGTAGAACACAAACCACATGTGCATTCAGAAAAACAAGAAAATATGTAAATATAATGCACATTGGCAGAAAAAAACCAGCTCATGTAAGGTTCACTGCAGAACTTGAGAGTAGCCCAAAGAAAAATAACAGAAACAAAAGGATCTTAATTAACTCTGGCAAAAGATGACCCAAGCATCCAGGTTATTAGTATGATGCTTCCTGTAGCACAGAGGAGGGCCCGTGAAAGAATCCGGGCACCTGTCATACTGATTCAGCTGAATCAACTTCTAGGTTGAATACAACTCCAGACACTTCTGTTATATAAAACTTAAGCAACCCTGAAGCTAGGAAAACTGATAATCCAAAGGCAAAATATAGCCAAAGGCATATTAAAATGTGTTTGTATGTCAGTGAAATTAAATAACGTTTTCCTAGGTTTCCTACAAAGATCATCTGTCCCTTGTAAAGTATTCTGAAAAGTACTCAGTTTAGAAATAATTATTTATTTTATATTTATGCTAGTGCTTGTGTATATTCATAAAAACTAAGCATATTTTAGTATGCTTATTCTTTAGTTTGGGGGCAAACACCGACCCTGGATCAGATTCATCACAGTAAAGGTTGTATTTCTTATTCACCTGGACTAAATTCTCAGAAATCAAATTTTATTTAGAGGGAATGCTGGTAATTAGAATAGTGGGTTTCTCACTTCTGCTTCTTGGACTAATTAAAAACCGAAACATTCTGCTCACCCATACCAGTAATGGGATTCATTACTCCTGCTGCTCAGTCTCCAGCTGAAGAAAAAACAGGTTGCCTGAGAAAAACACAAATATTTAGCCCATAATCATCTGTCATACCAATGTGTTCCACAGTAGCTCTGGTTACCTTATTTTCCTGTAAGAAAAGCTCCACTAGAGACTCATTAAGGTATGGATGGTCAAAGCATATAGGATTAGAATCCAAGTGAAACAACAGCAAGGACGTCCAGTTTTTATTGGGCCTGATTCTGTGAGGAGAGAGTCCCATCAGCTTACGCCGATTTCAGCAGGAGTGAAGGTGTTCAGCATCTCTCAGAAATGAAAGATTACTCCAAAGTCCCAGTTTGGCAGGATACTTACATACTTACACTACTCTTAGATACTGTTTCCAGTGGAACTACTCCCCTATATGAAATTAGGCGCATACTTAAGTACCTTCCTCAATAATGGCCTACATGTTAACTTGGAAGTTTTATTGCTATTTTTGTAAGTCAAAACAGAAGGAGGCATATGTATTTGTAAGTAACTGAGTACCCTCTTTAAAATGTGAACTTCAATATTCTTATATAGGTTGTTAAACCAAATAGTATCTTACACCAAATATTATAATTTTGCAAGAATATCATACTGAAAGTGGTACTCTGTAGACTGAAACAGAATAAAATTATTTAGCAAAACCCATGAAATGCCTGTATTCAACTTTTCACATAAAAAAATATATTTTTGTTTTACAACACTAACAGTTAAGGCCACAGAACTCCAGCAAGATGCTGATGAGCATATCAATTGCAACTATTAAAATTACCAATAAATATCAAGAAAATGGTCTGCATGTTTAAAATCACAGCAATCAAATCAATCAAAAAAGCAACCATCAACACCTCTAGTGAGTCATAACTGTTTTCAAGTAAAAACTGCACTATGTGCTTTAAGACTGTCACATTCTTACATGCTATAACAGTGTTAGAGTAATATACAAGTAGAAGATTTCATCCTTCTGTCCTGGTTAGTCACAGTTTCCCTGGAATTCTCCAATGTATGATTCTGGTTTTCATCTTTACTGTCTTCACCAGATAAATCTTCCTTTTCTTTTTCTTGTCCACTCTGTAATGGCTTTCCAGATCTATCTTCCGTTCTGCTACATACATTCTTCTGGACTGTCAGTGGCTTTCGCTTAAACAGGGAAAACTGGAGTAAAAAAACAGGTAAATAATATGCCCAAAACAGTTAGCTGTGAAATTCAAGGTTAAAAAAACTACAAAGCCTTTTGTATATACCAAGGTCAATTTAGGATGCAAACTTCTCCTCGGTAAAATAAATCATTTTTTCAAAACAAAATGACTATTTAAAAATTGTTAATGAAAAACATTCTGCTGCAATATTTGAAATGTGTCAAAATAGCACAAATGAATCAGAGAAGTTAAAATGACTGCATTTTGTCAAATTACACACTGTACAGTTTGTACAAAATCCTGCAAGTGGTGCAAAATTATTTCTGTTTCTTTCAGAGAGTCTGAGGCAAAAATATAGGCTCAGACCTGCAAAGCCCCAGAGCAGTAAACGCTTAATATGCTTCATTATAAACATGTGTGTAGTCCCATTAAAGTTAATGACAATGTGTTTTTATGTCAGTGAGACTATACACGTGCTTGAAGTTAATTGGTGCTTAAGGTCTTTGTTCAACAGGAAACACAGCAGCCAGTCTCTGCAGAAGCCTTTGGATCCTAAACCTGTAAGAAATTCCATATAAGGTACTCCTCAACATGCATATATATATAAACACAGTCTTTAAATCAATGCATGTTGGAAATAGATAAAAGGTCAATTAGCCCAGCTGCTGCTTTCAGAAAGAAATACAGTGGAAAATATTTTTAGGTAACGTCCCATAGGAATCAAGTCCTAAGTTTTCACCTCACCAAAATCTGATGGGATTAACAACCTGTCTTTTATGGGCATGCTATACATGAACAGGTGATAAGGGGCTTTATCTCATTTCTACTGACAGAAGTACTATGATTTATTTTAACAGACCAATTATTTGGACAATTTTAAGCTATTTTATCACAAAATAAAATCAAATCTTAAACAGAAGGAACAGGTTGCTCAGCAGTTTAATTGTTTATGCAGATCAGGTAAACTGGGGTATTTGTTTCAGCTTTGTAACTGCCCACTGCCGCCTTGGTCATTGGTAAAACCAGAAGGAAAAGTCAGGCCACGTACCTTTTTCCTGCCAATGATTTCTCCAGTTACTTGGTCATCGGTGTTCTCTTCAGAGTTGTTCACAGTGTGATTGTCAGTGCTTTCTTTCTCTACAGTAATATAAACCTTTATATTAACTTCCTTCTGATTCTTGCAAATTAAGAGCAGAAAAAAACGTTCTTCAAATTATTTTTGAAGTAAAAATCACTAAATAAAATGTGGATCTTAAAAAAAAAAAGCTATCAGAATATTCAGTTCAACTTCGTGCCCAGCCTGACAACAATGTTTTATTTTTTTTAATCTCTCTATATAATGCCCTTATATTATTCCCCAGGTGCTCAATTTTTAAGAACAGAACACTTATGGCAGTGACATTATACAAAATGTTTTGACTTGACACTCATAGTTTCCTCTTGCTGACAGAAAACAATGTCTTGCACACTGATTTTGAAAGTATATTCTAATTTGGAAAAGCTGACTTTTACATCAGGAGCTATGGTTCAGTGTGAATTTTATTCCATAGAAACAATTCTGGGAAAGGAAGAACTTTCCATCTGAGTTGATGTTCCTGTGTTTAAATTTTCCTATCCTCCCTGTAGGAATGATATAAATTTAGAACTTAATATCAAAACTTCCAGATCACTGGATGATGGAAAAATATTTAAGCATCCATTCTGGACAAGCTATTTCCATTATACGGTTGAAAATAAATGGCATAGCTTCTTCAGTATTAAGGCAGTGGTCTCTTTTATACCACATTTGTTATTTTCTTTCAAAAGAACAATTATAGATTATTCCAGAATTTCTAAAATAAAATAAATATTTTTTACTTGTCTTGCATATAGGGCACCCAACTTCACGCTCTCCAGCTTTTCTAAAGGAATATACAGTTCACTCAAACCGTCATCAAAACTACAGAAAACATCTAGAGTTACATCTTCAGCATCTCCGAACAGTGTTCAGTACCACATGTCACCTAAAATAATCTGTTTGTGAACGTAATGAGGAAATGTCAGTTGACAGAGATGAGAAAGACTTTTGACAAGCTTCTCTGTTGAAGTGAAGCAGCGCAGCACCTGAAGAAGTAGCTTGAGAGATAATACCAGAGCAACTACCATTACTTTGTCACTGCACAACTATAACTGCTCTTAGCAAGTAAGATATAGTCCTGCTAAGAGAAAGTCCTTCTTGTGGACTTCCTCTAATACATAACAGGGAAAAGTAATTTTTGCTTTCAAATCATTAACAATTAGTAATGGTTTATTGCCTCTCAAATTTCATCACCTCTCAAGAACTGCTTTATCAACTACTGACAATAACTGTATTGTTCAGTATTTTTATAATAGGGATTGTTTAGAAAAGTATTATCTTTTGAAATGTTTTATTTCTTTTTAGAATGTCTGTAATGATCCAATTCTTAGGAATTGTATTCTTACCCTGCTGAATGATGGTCTCTTTCTGAGTAGTCTCTTCTGTCTATAAAGAGACAAAACAATGAAATCTCTACTTTCACACTTGTTAAAAAAGAAAATGTTTCACTATTAACACCTACATATGTGTTCCTCCCTTTACCAAAACCACCCCAAACAACAACTCTGCATTTCTAAGATACCTACACATATATTCAAACTAATGGAAGTTATAGAACCAAGTGCTTTCAGAGACCAATAACTTAATAGGAGTAAATGATTTTACCTCTACAGTTTCCACTGTGCTATTACTGCTTTTCTCTCCCTCAGGTGTTTTACTATGTTTCTCTTTTTCAGATTTTTCCTCTATTTCCTCTTCTTTCTCTGTTCCTTCCCCTCCTCCTCCTGCTGCTTCTCCTTCTGGTTCTTCTTCTGTTTCTTCTTCTTCTTCTTCTTCTTCATCTTCTTCTTCATCATTGTCATCATCACCATTATCTGTCTCTTCATCTCCAGACAAGTTTTGTTCCTTTGACAAAATGGCCAAAACATAATTTTGAAACTCATGCTGCACAATGATGTCATGGTCCTCATCCTACACCAGTTAATCATACATCATAATTTGACTAAGAACAAGAAAACTCAAAAGAAAATGCTCCAAGGAGTAGATAGAGTAAGGACAAAGACAGGAGCCTTCATCTGAGGTTTGCTAATTTTAACAGATTTTAAAGAAACAGACCTCCAGTGAACATCAGGAGTGCAGCTGACTTCTACGTTTTGCTATTTGCTATTACTCCTTAATGGAAAAGCAATGAAAACAACCTTTTTTTTTTAAACAAAATACTTATTTTAAATGTTTGAAATATGCATAATTCACACAAGCAGTAGTAATTCCAACACTGAAAAAAGTCATTAAAATCTATTTCCCAAGAACATTAATGGAACAATACCAGACACAATGTTCTGATTCATCTGATTCAATAAAGACACTATAATTTGAATTTAAGTTGGTTTCAGCCTAGGATAAAACTTCAATATAGTAAAGTAAAATAGCCAGGGGTATTATAAAATAAATTTTTTAAAGTGCAAATGCTGTTTTTGTAAAAATGTGTAGAAAAAAGAACGAATTATATCCTCCTTACTCCATTCAATGACTGCCATTACTATGCCATTTATCTATTTTTAACAGCATGAAATATTTTAAACAGAAACATTCTCCCTCCCACTGCAGAAATATAAAGGTCTAAACCGAGTCCAAGATGGACTTTTGATGTCAAATCAAGTGAACCCTTATCATTGCATCAGAGTGCCCAGAGGTACTATTGCATCTTTGCATTGTGATGCTTTTCTTCTATGATTGATTGAAATATAGGTATTGAACCAGTATTTCATGTTAAAGAAACATGAACAACAAAAACACTTCTGTTCCACTGCGGCCTGTATCATGATGGGAACTGGTGGGAATGATCTGCATGCTCTTTTGAAAGTGTGGTAGAGGAATGGGTCTTATTTTGAACACCTTCGTGTACTTGAGTCCAAATGCTTTCTCCTATCTTTTGTCAGTGGTTTCCTTACTCCTTACTTTTTTGAATTTTTGCTTGTTGTCTCCATAATGAGTGTCTTCATGCTTATCAGAAGGTAAGTTGCTAGTCAGGAGGTGACCATTAGCTAATGTTTCTAGACATTGGAACACGAGGTTGCTTAGCCAAGAAAGTTAGAGGTATGCAAAAGCTTAACAGGTTAGTTGTTGTCCTGGTTTCAGCTGGGATAGAGTTAACTGTCTTCCTAGTAGCTGGTACAGTGCTGTGTTTTGAGTTCAGTATGCGAAGAATGTTGATAACACGGATGTTTTCAGTTGTTGCTCAGTAGTGTTTAGACTAATGTCAAGGATTTTTCAGCTTCTCATGCCCAGCCAGTGAGAAAGCTGGAGGGGCACAAGAAGTTGGCACAGGACACAGCCAGGACACCTGACCCAAACTGGCCAACGGGGTATTCCATACCATGGGACGTCCCATCCAGTATAGGAACTGGGAAGGGGGGGCAGGGATTCGCCGCTCGGGGACTGGCTGGGTGTCGGTCGGCGGGTGGTGAGCAATTGCACGGTGCATCATTTGTACATTCCAATCCTTTCATTATTGCTGTTGTCATTTTATTAGTGTCATCATTATCATTATTAGTTTCTTCTTTTCTGTCCTATTAAACCGTTCTTATCTCAACCCACGGGTTTTGCTTCTTTTCCCGATTTTCTCCCCCATCCCACTGGGTGGGGGGGAGTGAGTGAGCGGCTGCGTGGTGTTTAGTTGCTGGCTGGGGTTAAACCACGACAGTTGTTTCCTGGCCTGTACTCTTCTGGGTGAGTTAACTGTGTAGCAAAGTATTTTTGGACCCTACTTAGAGGCTCTCTGCCACTTTAAGCACAACTGCACACCTGAAATTAAGAATCACAATGATACCACAGATGTTCAGCTTGTACCACTTTCACTGTTCTCTTTTGGCCCACTGTCCACAGGCTTGTCTGGTGCCCTTCGCAGCTTCAAAGACCAAATTTTTAAACTTAGGATAAAAAGCCTCACTGTGCATGCCAGCATGTGCAGCAGAGTTAGTGGGAGTTCTCCACCGCATCTAGTATCTGTGCAGCACACACCACGTTCTGAGGACCGCGGTGAAACGAGCTAGCAGCAAAGATGAATCCAGCACGGAGTTCAGGCTACGCATTAACCGCGTGCTGACGCTACAGAGAGCACCTGGGAAACTGGAGGTACCCTGGTAGTACGTTATATTGCCAGCTACATATTCCAGCTCTAGAAATGTTAGGAATGAAATAAAAGCAGAAATCACCAAGTGCCATTGGTAGAAAGTCCCTTTTGTAGCATAGCATAACGGTGACCTAAACAACCAGCATTTTGCAACAGATGAATACTTCAGCTCACCCTACTGGGGAAAAGATCTCCTCCTAACAGATACCTTCCAGTATTTCCTTAACTGAGGCTTCTTCCAGTCAGCTTTCCAGTCTGTCTCTGTAACTGTGAATTTCGCTGCAAACAGTGAAAAAGGCAATCTGCTTTCAACTCTAACAAAAGAAAATAAAGCGCAAAATATCCCGGTGAGATCGTAGAATCATTTAGGTTAGTAAAGACCTCTAAGATCATCGTGTCCAACCGTAAACCTAACACTGCCAAGTCCACCACTAAACCCTGTCCCTAAGTGCCACATCTACACGTCTTTTAAATACCTCCAGGGTGGTATTTAAACCACTTCCCTGGGCAGCCTGTTCCAACGCTTCATAACCCTTCATTTCTCTCACACAGCAAGCAGACTGAGCAGCAGTGTCGACACGCACAATACCGTTTGGGGTAGAGCACACCATTTCATATTACCACCTGGTTGTGTGCCCTGGCACACTATTGTGCAGGTTCCCAGTAGCAGCGCACGAAGATGCCCAGTGGCATTCTCACTGTCATTTCCTGGGGGCTCCACACAGTGGAAAGTCATTCTGAGAACAAGCACAACCGCTGTAAGAATCCCGTCTCCTGGCATTTCCAAAAAGGCAAACAGGTGGGATGAAAATGACAGCAGGTTTCAGAAGGGGTGATCTTTTTTTGAAATGTTCTTTTTTCTTTTGTTGTTTTAGTGAGAAGCTTGATTATGAAGCTAAACATGACAAACTCTTTATAAACTTGACTTCTCTAATAGATTCCAGCATCTATGATGGAAAGCAAGAGGTAATAATCCTTCCACCTTTCTAGGAGCTGAGAAAAGGTTGCTTCTTACATATCAGTATATCTGAGGAACAATGAACAATAAAAACTGAAAATGTTTTCATCTAAACTCCTTTGGAAGTGGTGTTATTTATCATTGGCATAGTTTATCTGTAGACTTGAATGGTACCACCGCGATATTTAATACAGAAGAGTTTAGAGATAACGCATGCACAGGATTTTGTCTCTGTAAATAATGTAAAAACCCTCCACTGGATAAAATACTGACACTCAGTCTTCCAGAGGAGTATCAGATTGACATGGACTTAGACATCTGTGACAAAGCCAGAATTTTCTATTTTTGGTTCCTTCAAAGTTAAGACAGTCTTCACAGATGTTTAGCATAGTTATGGCCTATGGAAGGGATTCAACCCAGCCATTTCACACTGGAGGAAATTTAAGATTAGTAGGGCATGTATGCCTTATGTAACATGCATCTACAAAACACAGCAAAATGTGTAACTACAGCTAAATGTAAAAGAAGAGTTTAAACTACTGAAAATGTTTATCCCACTTTCTAAGCATATGTAAGTATCTCTAGATCTGCTGATATGGAGATACTGGTCAAACAGTTAACAACAAAAATACCTATGTTCCATATAGTGTGGGCAATAAAAGTAGTTAGGATTTGAGTTCTGAGGGAGGAACTTCTCCTAATTACATATTAAAGAGTCATGACATATTCACATGAAAATCAGTTCCAAAGTCAAACTGATAAGAAAAAAGCTCTTCTTCCAGTCCTCACCTTTTCAATTACATAATCCAATCTCAGAAATGACCTATACTTCTAGCCTCATCTCTAGGCACACTTGATCTCTAGCTTTCTATTTGCTGACAACTGTTTTCCTCCTCATATAAATATTCAAAACATAATTTAAGAAATGTAAAGCTTATTTCCTTTCAAAACAATTCCTCCTGCACAGATAATAAGGTGTCTAGTGAGGAACAGCACTCTAATTCTCATCAAGCTGGCAGCTAAATCTACGGAAAGTAACCAAGAAAACAAGAACTTGCTGTTTATAAATACCTCCTAGAAGCACCGTCTAGTGCTAAATTAAAAAAAAAAAATAGGAAGGAAGAACACTTTTTTTTTTTTTGTAAATTTGGTGAAAATATCATCAGAACTAAATGCTCCAAATGGCTAGGAAAGTTGTCATAGAATAACATTAAAAAAGACCTTTTTTCTGCTTCTTTATAGAGCCGGCATTGATCAGTGGGACTTAGAATAGCATTATTCTAAGAATAAAACAACATTTTAACAAAGTACAAAATTACTGTCAGCATTCTAGAATTTGCCTATCATGTGGTAAGCAGAATCAGGTGGACACATATTTAGCATACTTGAATAAAAAGGCAGAGCACAATCAGTGTGATTATCATCCATATCAACATAGTTACAGCATTTCAGAAACTCTACACCAAGGTCCTACAGTAGTCTTATACAACTTGCAAGACTTATGTACAACTCCTATGCCTACAAAATTCACTGCTCTTTTACAGCTGGATAATGGCTGAACTTCTACTGTACTGCTCTACAGGTTCTGCTTACATTGAACTTATGTATCAGGTTTGGATTCTATCATAAAGACAACGTTTCCTGTTAGCCTAAATGAAGATACCTAAATGCAGGAGTCTACAAAGGAGATAGAATCTAAGCTGCCATTGTAGTTATCAGAGATCTTTGGTGGAATTCCTCTGATAAGCGCCACTCAGACATCCTAGGAATCTGAGACATCCTTACATGGGGTTTATAGAGACCTGCATCATTCTGGACCCCAACTCGCAGCCAGGTAGGATACCCCACAACACCTAAAATCACACTAGATGTATTTGTTTAGGCAACTGAGCCATGCTCCTTGTCAAAAAAAATTGGAGCTGAGAGACACTCATTTCACCCCAAAGACAACGCCTACTGTTGTTAATCTGAACAGCTTCCCGGACTGACCGCATTTCCATTTATCGTATTTGCAGCTTACCATGGGTGTCTCTTGCTGTCACCTTATCTGTTCAACTTCTAAAATAACGCTTTTTGAATAATAACTCTTATAGCACAGTTTTATTACTGTCACTTCTGCTTGACCATTTATAGGCATGTTTTGGAGAGTTTTTACCAACGGTAGTGAAGGAGAGATGAGAATGTCATACTACAGATACTCTTTTTACTTTAAAAGATGACTCGTCTGGCCATTAAAAATAATCTCTGAAGAATCTGAGGCTACTAATTAAAGCAAATATATATATGTATATGTGTAGTATATGTATATTACATATTATGCTATGTTATATGTATATATTATATATATGTATAATCTCTGCGTTATTCTCTTTCATCATGCTTTAGGAGGTTTAGTTTCTTATTCCATTTAAATTCCTTATTCATAGAAAGATAACGCTGTAAGAATAACTTCAATAGTTTCACCTCTAATGTTGACACAGAGAAGCTGGTTTGGCCAAGGTCACACACAGAAAGTCAAAACTAGTAAAGAACATACAAGTAAAACATGTGAAATGGTTTTCATTTAAGCCTGAGGTTCCAGTTTGTTCAAGGACAAAAAAGTGGTCGGTTCTATGAAACAACCTTAAACATTTTGTACCTGTAGTATAATAAATCAGTACAGCAGAACATCAGTCTTGAAAAGATGACCTTGCAGACTTAACAGACTGCACAGATTTTGTATAACTGTTTTGTTTGCTTAATTTTTTGCATGCGTTTACATTGCTTTTCCTGTAAACCTAGACCTTCATAACAAGACATTCTTAAGGATAAATTTGCTAAGGATAAAAAAGCTTTAGGGGACGAATGACCATACTCACGGTTTTGGCAAAAGTATTGCCTCAGTGGGTATAACTGTCTTCTGCTAAAATGGCTGCAGCTGGCTTTTCTTTGGGTAGATTAATACAGAATAAAGACATTTCTTTTCCGAATGCTCTATAAAAATGTGGTCTTATGTCTACAGGAGAGAGGGGGAAGAAGTTTCACTCTGTTCCATACCAATGTCTCACCTGGTGTCATGCTCTGGCTGAAAGACAGTCTTACTGAAGACTGGAGACATGTCTCATGGTAGACCTTGCTAAAATGACAGCTGTGGGCTAAGTTTCTCTATATTGCCATAACTATTTCATTGTGGATCCCTCCTGCATACTTTATGGAAACTGAGCTCTGGCAGATGGGCTGTTCATAATTAGCATTTCAGAAGGGAAGGTTTATGGTATCTTTCCAAGCCTCCTCAAGGAGTCAAAATATTTTATGTTTACCACCACCATTTTATGTTTCTAGGGAACAAAATCTCAAAACCACTGATGAGACAAATTTAGTTCCAGATCTTTTCAAAATCTGGTGAAAACTCAGTGATGAAGAGAAATCTGTAATTACTATGTGTACCACTCGGAAATGGAGAGTTCTGGGATGCTCTGGTTTACAGAAAAGATATTTCTGTTTCTAGTTGTCCTGGAAACTGTTAAAAATCCACAGAGAAGATTATTAAAGCGAGCTGAGAATGAGGTAGTTAGCTACATGCTTCTTCCTTGGTGCTGTTCTGCCAAGCAGCCATCAAACAGCAATTGCTTAGCAGAGTTTTTAATCATTTAAGGAACAGATTTCTCCCATTAACTGTGCAGCCCATTACCTTTAGATGCCCAAAAGCATGCCGTGGCTCTCTTACGTGCCTATACAACAACTGAATGGAATACATACCTAGCAGCAGTTTCAATATGAAGTAGAAGACTTTTACTAGATGGATATCAGGTCTAAAGAGGTTGGTCAATGGGCATAATGCTGTCATATGGGACTGAACAATGCTCCCTTTGTAGAGCACTGGTAAAGACAACTAGAAAATACATTTCTACAGACTATCCTTCTTTTTTGATGCAGGACTGAAAAGGAATAGGTAGAGGAATCGTATCCTCCACTAGATATCATTTTGCTCTCCAAAATACTACTGCACATCAATGTTACTCCTGACTTGTCCATGCTGGGAAAATGCACCGTGTTAACATTTTACTAAAACAGCATTTAAAGTAACAATATTAACCATGATCTTACATGCAGATGAGAGGAAAAAATAAAAATAGATCTGTTTACCCTTTGTGGGTTGGAGATATATGGATGGGTAGGCGTGTAACATTTTGTTGATATTGACCTTGTCATGATGTCAAGTTATCTGATGTGAAGTGACTAGAAATACTTTCTGAGCTAAGATACATACCTTGTAGCTTCTTACTTAGCAGTTACAGTGAAAGCTTAACATCTTAAAACCCACACAGTGCTAGCCATTTGTCATCAGGAATTTGAACTGGGCTTTCATTTTGTAGCTATTAATATAGAAAAGTTATTAGCTCAGCTACTCTAAACCTTAGAGAAGTATCTTTCCCTTCAGTGATTACTAAAGAAAGAGCTGTCCAGTTTGATGACTGACAAAATTCAAAGACATAGGTACTCAAATGAGAGTACTCAAATGAGAGATTTAACAGCTTATTCTTTCAATTACAATCAGTAAGGCAGTCAACAAGCAAACTAGGCTTTCCTTACACATTGTCATGGAGAGAAACAGAAGAGCGCAGCTGAATACGCTTTAAAAGAATTTTCAGTAAAAAGCTGAGCCTGTCTCCATAACTTGTCTAAAAGCTAACACCTAGGCTTCCACTAGGTTATATTGGTTTCCTAATTGTTCAATTCTGTGTCAAGAGCACTTGACATGGATTACCTGATACAACAGTCCCTTAATGCTTCTGTCACGTAAGTATCCTGGAATACTAATGCAACGCTGAACTCATAATTTCAGGCACACTGCGCGGACAGTGAAACAACTGGAAATCATTTTTACATCAGGCATGAGTTTTCCATTGCTACATGTCAAGCAAAAATTGAACTTTAAAGATAGTTATCCCTTCTTTGAAACATTTTCTTCCATCATATTTACAAGTAGCAGATGCCCACATAGTGATACACTGATTAGCCTGAATATGTGATGACTAATTACCACAACAGTACTTGTGATACTTCAATTGCATCCCCCAACAGGATGGTGTCACTCTGAGAAAAATGGAATAAAATAGTGACTACATAGCTGTAAATAACGTTGTTAGAAACTGACTGAGCAGACTCATTTTTCGTTGTTGTTTTCCTAAGTCTTTTTCTGCCGATACTTTGCTACACAATATATTCAAAGCCAAACACAAGTTTCCACAGATCTGTGCACTTTTGTCACAGGCTGGCAGTGCATATACTTTGCATTAAGAGAATTAATCTGATTACATTTATTAATCAAGACTTTAGGTGTTGTTCTGAGATAGTACACTGACATTTATTACATAGTAATAGACAGTCCTTTTTTTGATGGCATTAGCTTAAAGGTTATTTCAGTTGGCTTTGGTGTAATTATTCTGTGGCTTGCCAGATTGCTGCTGTAGGTGTACCTGGAGAAAGATACATCTCTGCATTCTTGTTTCAGTAAAGATAACTACTTAACAATGTATAAAATTTTAATGTAAAACTACATTCTAAAAAAGACGGGTTTTGTACTTTCAGGTTTGTTCTAGATTTTTACTATTCACTCCAAAACCAATTTAAATAGTTATCTAAAGGATTCTTTTTCTCCAGCAATTCAGAACAATTTTTTATTATTTATTCCCCAAGATAAATCAACATCTGAAATAGCTCAGATGCACTACAGCTTTCATGTACAAAACTGTTATCTTCTCAGAAAGGTCCTGCACATGGGTCGGGGCAATCCCAAGCACAAATACAGGCCAGGCGATGAGTAGATTGAGAGCAGCCCTGCAGAGAAGGACTTAGGGGTGTTGGTTGATGAGAAGCTCAACATGACCCAGCAATGTGCGCTCGTAGCCCAGAAACCCAACCGTATCCTGGGCTGCATCAAAAGAAGCGTGACCAGCAGGTCAAGGGAGGTGAATCTCCGCTCTCGTGAGACCCCACCTGCAGTACTGCGTTCAGCTCTGGGGTGCCCAACATAAGAAGGACATGGGCCTGTTGGAGCGAGTCCAGAGGAGGGCCACGAAGATGATCAGGGGGCTGGAGAACCTCTTCTATGAGGACAGGCTGAGAGAGTTGGGGTTGTTCAGCCTGGAGAAGCGAAGGCTCCGGGAAGACCTTATAGCAGCCTTCCAGTACCTAAAGGGGGCCTACAGGAAAGCTGGAGAGGGACTTTTTGGAAGGGCATGTAGTGATGGGACACGGGGTAATGGCTTTAAACTGAAAGAGGGTAGATTTAGATTAGATGTAAGGAAGAAGTTCTTTACTGGGAGGGTGGTGAGGCACTGGAACAGGTTGCCCAGAGAGGTTGTGGATGCCCCATCCCTGGAAGCGTTCAAGGCCAGGTTGGATGGGGCTTTGAGCAACCTGGTCTAGTGGAAGGTGTCCTTGCCCCTGGCAGGGGGGTTGGAGCTAGATGATCTTTAAGGTCCCTTCCAATCCAAACCATTCTATGATTCTAAGTTTGCTTTATTTGGAGAACAAATAAATAATATCAATTTCCAGGGTGAAAAGGGAAAAAAAAACCCTAGGGAACTAGAAAGAATTTTTAAGGTGTTTTGTGAAGAATCATAAAACAAGTTGGAGACTGTTTACATCAAGTATTATCTCTTATGGGCTATTTTATATAGTAACATAAATACCCTTTAATATTCAGTCACTTGGAAATAGCATACCAAAATAGCTCCTGGGTACTTAAGCAAAACACATGAAATATAATGAGCAACTCCAGATCAGAATATGTTGATATTATCTCAAAAACTTAGTGTGTCTCTGGAAGATATTATGCTGCATAAAATTAATTCTTAATGCTAACAGACACAGAGAAAAACAAACTTGGGAATATTAGCCCACACTTGGATACAGTTTGTGTATTTTTCCGAATACTTATAGAAAATTTTTAGTGTCTGGAGTTTGTCATGCAGCTCCCACGTATTTGCAAATGAATGAGGACAGTCACTACTTGCTGCTTTTATCGTGCCACATAGTTTACAGTACTGCATGTCTCTCCAAAACCCTGTGCTTTTCGTTGAAATCCTGCCTTAATCATGCTGATTATTATTCAGTGCTTAGATAAAAATATGAGCAAAGGCAAATTTTCACCAATAACACCACAGCATGCAGCAAGGTTCTTCCAGATTCTCTGTTCTCCATACATTCCTGAAAGGGATGTCCCACGAGTCACTCCTAAAATGTCCACAGCCTGCAAAACTGGGTCTCTCAGGGGAGATCCCCCATTTCAAAATACTCTGATGTGAAAGTGACAATTTCTGTACAACCATCAATAATCTTTAAACCCATTCTCATCTTGTATGGTAGATTTTTCAAGGCACACCCAGCTTAGTAACACAAGTCCCACCAGCCTCCCCATGCAATTGTTCTCCACGACATGCTGGCACTTGTGAAAGTTCTACCCCAGCTATTGGAAAGCCGGCTTTAAAGCACAGCTTAACTTCTTTCTGTACTCTTGATACAGGACACATTCAGGTTTGCCTTGTTCTTTTTCTCCTCAGAGATGACAATGAAGTGCCTAGTAAAAGAGATTAAATTTTGCAGTGGTTCTGCTGCTGTGTTTCTAATTATGAGAGTCATCTTGTGCCTTGGCTAGATGCTGGATAGAATGAAAGTAAGTATTTTAAACTTCCTGTAAGAAAACCAGCCTCTGCCAGGCTGCCTCACGATCCCAAACTCCTATTAGATTGGTCATTACTGTTGACTTTCCAGCTGAACAGCACAGCACAGGCTCTTGTATTATCATTGATACACAGGGGAAATATTACTCTTCAATACTACTGTGATCGATCTCCTTACAGGTACAGGTGCAGATAAAGGCTTTGTTTAATATAAAATTCTGCCTAAAGCTACCTTTGTTTAGCTCTCTCTCACACTCTCAATATGAAATCACAAATACCTCACACAAACCACAAATGCAACTCTGATTGAAAGATGGGGTACTCATGACAAATTATAAAGCTCTAAACCTGTAACGTTAAACCTGGGACATTCCAGCAGACTGCCCTGCAAACCACCTCAGACAGAAAAAGAGTCATGTCTGATTTTTCAATGCTGGGGCATTTATGAAAGCCAGAATGGTAAATATCTTTACACTTGACATTTCAGGGCCCTGATAATAAATATTTTCATAACAAAGTATGGGGTTTTGAGATAACGGTATTAATATTTGTTTAAATCATTATAGCATGAGGTTGCCAAGCAAAGAAGCAATGGGCACCATCACAAATCCTTAAAAAGGACAGCGATTAAGTGTACTTGCTTTTTCTTTTGGCAATAGAAAAATAAAGCCTCTGTAGCTCTCAGCAGTGCAATTTTCTGATGCCAAAGCTATCTCTCCAAAATCCTTTCAATATGCAAAAGCTAACCTCTCCTCTCTCCATTAAAACATATGAAAAAGCGTATGAAAATATTACAACTCAGTGAGTGACTTCAGATCACAGACACACTCAGAACTTCACTGAGGACAAAACTATAGGTTTGCTATTTGTGCAAGCAAAATATTTGCTCAGTTGCTCACAGAATGCCACAGTACTAAACACTGTTGTTTACTTGAATTGCAATTTAAAAATTAGTTAAGAATTTGCCCTTTTACATTTACTCTGCCCTTTTTTTGTCTTTTTACAGATCTGACAACATTCTTTTGTCTGAAAATCCTGTTATTTCTGAGCTTGATTCTACTTCCCATAATACTCATTATAAAATTAAAGACAATACACAGAAGTTCAGGTGCATTCACAGTTCATAAATCCAGCCTATACGCACAAAGAAAAAACTCAGACTGCATTAAAAAAGATGCTCTGCATTTAATCACTCTCATTTGTTTTAGAGTATTTAACAAGACTTTTGCTAAATGGCTAGATTCACACCACAAATTCAATTAATAAAAATAAAAGACTGTTTGCTATTCTGAGAGGTAAGATCTAGAAGGTAGTGTCATCTTTGGAGAAAGTAAGCTAAAATTTACTTTAAAACATGGCTAAAGCTAAGAAAAGCTATGAAAAAAAACTAAAAGCAATGGAAACAAAAACTGAATGTCCTTTTCTGCAAGGCCCCATTCTAAAGAATAACCACGTACCTATCCAGAGAAGACAACGGGACAAAAAATAGTGAATGAAAACCAGACATTTTCTGTAGTTTGGAGAAAGACATTTTTGTTATTCAGCATCAATTATGCAAAGAGAACTATTACCTGAATAAACATTTTGATATTTTCAGATATATTGGAAAAATTTACGTGCTGAAATTTTGCAGGCATGAGAGAGGAGTTGGGCTACAGCATATTTAAAAGTAATCTAGAGCACCCTCATCTCTCACGGGAGCTGTGTGGCAAGAGCAGACTTGCACTCCATCCCCCGAAAACGGGGTATGTGCTTGTAATTCACGCCTGCTATAAAAGGCACTATGTGCATGTGTAATTCTGCGAACATGTATGGGAGACTGTGCAGGGGAATTAAAAGTTCTAAGAGCTGCAGAAGGATGCTTAGAAATTCGCAGGTGCTTATTAACATTTTATGGATGTCTGGTATTGCTACCTGCTGTATTGCCACTCTTGATCTTGAATGTGTAGTTGGTTGATTGCTAGTTAACTGTTATTAATAAATCAATAAACCACTTTGATCTTGATTTGATTTAAACCACATAGCTGAACAGTTTTTTTCACATGACAATCATGAGGGAATAAATCGTGAAGGGGGAATAAATGCTCTTTTTTCTAATACAAGAATACAGAGACATCAAATGAAGGTACCAAAAAGACAGATTCAAGACAAAAAAAGGAGTTACTTCTTCAAACGACGTGTAAAGTAATCTAAGAATTGTTTGCCAAAACATGTACTGGATGCTACGTGGGTTAAAAACCGATTGAAAGAAATTCATGGAAGAAAAATGGCTATTAAATATAATAGATACATCTGCTGAACCACAAATTATTGAATATACTGAATGTATTCAGTATACTGAATTATTACACAGGAGAAGTAACGCTACATGTTTGCTCTCTCCTTGTATGTTTTGCCAGGCATTCACCAGTAGTCACGGCTAGCAAAAAGATATTGGACTAGATAGACGTTTGGTCTGAGCAGTTGTCTGTTGTTTTCTCTCTCTATTGCAGGATTTTTTTCCCTACTAAAAACTAGTTCAGGAGTACTTCTGCCATGTTGCTTAAGCACCGCACATAAATCTTTTTGTATCGCATAATAAATACCAAGGACATACTGAATTTCCACAAAACCGCAAGTACCAAACTTTATAAACCAGTATGAGTCAAACTAAATAAAATTCCACTCGTTACGCTAATGGAGTTCCAAAGTCCCCCCAAAGCCCAGAAACATTGGCACAGTGCACAATTTATGTAACCATTCTGTGGAAAACCCTTAGAAGTGCTGGAGTAATGCTCTGCTTTTCCCCTACCACAGGAATGATCCACAAAACAATAAAAAAATCAGTTCTCAATTCAATGAATTTTCATCCAGACAAAACAACGAAGAGGAGATGCCCATAACTTGGCTTCCTTTACTCTCCTGGGAAGCTTTATGCTATCAGTGCATGTTAAGGGCGGAACAACAAATGGTCCCCATTTGCCTAAAGATTTAGATTAAAAGCTACAGCCAAACAGTAAATGAAGAGCCATTCTATGTGGAATTGGAAATCACTTGCTTCAAAGTGCTCCTACTCCCCACCCCCCCCCAGCAAATATTTTTCACAAGAAATAACAGATTATTTTCACAGCACAGTTTTCTTCCAAAGCTGAATTTTAGAATCGCAAATAAGTAGATGTCATATCCAAGAAACACGTTTTTAGGCCTATAAAAATACTTTTCAATATTACTCTAAATTTAATCACAGTAACATCCTAATCTTTCCTTAGAAAGATAAAATAATACAGCTTAGCTCCACTTAGTTTCAGAAGTAAATGTTTTCACAGCAGTTCAATGACAATGCAGCACTTCTGCGAAATAACTGAGGACTGTATTGTTAGAGCAAGCTGTTTTCTTGGGAAGTGCATTTAACTGTTAAAATATTCCACTCTATCAGAATATGAGGATACTTACCCTATTCCAAAGACTTACACATGCTGATGTCAAGACGATGTATTCCAGAAAATCCCAAAGCTTGAAACGAATTTCACATGGACAAAATACAGTCACTGAACTAATGTTTTGTTATAGTTAGGCATGGCACGTGGCTGAAAGTGATCTTAACTTCAAATGTGGTATATGGAAGGGGTGACTGAGGTAGGAAGGATCAAACTGGACTAGAATCTACTGGCAAACTATTAATCTACTACAGCCTTTTGAAAAAAAAAATTCTGGAGACATTGTGTCAAAGATAGTTTAATGCCAGTATCTTACAAAACAACATTAAAAATGTTTCATAATCTCAACATCAGTATTGATTCCATTAACTTTTTTATTGAATGACATTTACTCATTTTGATTCCTTTTTTCTGCTGTCCTTATTTTCAAATGGGATTTAAATAACTATTTTTCTAGACAATGTCAATACTGAGATCTGCTTACAAAAATTTCTCAGACACCCATTAGCATAGTATTTAAGTAATAATGCTGTATGACGAGTCCCCATCCCTTCTTTTGCCAGTTTGACCACTAATATGTGAAACAGTAATGCAATATCTTACAAAAATAATTTGCAAGATTTGTTTGTGTATTTTAAGGAAAGTCCAGAACATTGTCCTCTTTTTGGAGATCACAGATGTGATTTTTAGGAGGGAAAAACACAAATCTCATCCAGTGAGGAGAAGCTTAGGCTCTGATCCTGAAAACATAATATACACTTCACACTGCAACAAAATATTTTCCCCTCCTTGAGAACCTCAGAATTAGATGACTAATGTAATGTAGTCTTTTGTAGGCAGATATAGAATCTTTTGTGTATTGCACAGTATAAACAAGTAAATAATGTTTTACAGGTGTATGTTTTCAAATTCTTGATTATATCTAATCACAAAATGTGATAGTAAAAAATTATCCCTAAACAGATGCATTCTGACTCAAATGTAATCTAGGCCAGATTCTGAGACTTGTGTTTGTCTTTTTGCACATAATTGTGTGCTGACACCAAAATAAGAAGTCAACCTTAAGGCCTTTAAAAAAGCCCAGGCCACCATTTACCCAGGCCTCCACCTCCATTTACCTCCCACCTACCGACCCATGTCAATTTGGCAACTTGTTCTTTCTTTAATTTAGACTGAGTACTCAAACATTTTACCAATATATGAACAGAAGAAAAGTAGGGGGAATGAATATGGAGTGATACCAAAATTTAAAATAAGTATCTTTGATGATTTACTGACACTCCTTTCATATAAGGCACCTTAACAAGTAAGCTATCCTGCAACTAAAATTGATGTATTACCTTAAGAAATCTGATTCAAAGGCAAAGAAGATTACACTGTTACAATGTATAATTCATGTTGTCAGCATGACATTATAATTTAATTGAGGCAAACACATTTTGCCTCCTCTGCAATTATTTTTTTAAATCTGTCATACATGATAAAGATGATTGTGTAAATGACTGTATCAACAATTCATATGATTTCTCTCACAAAAGCTTCCCAAAACTAAACATTTTCTTCAGTCTTTTTCAATAAATTGGCACTTAAAGTATATGCATAATAATATATTTTGACTATATTAAAAAAAAATTTTAAGTAATAAAAATCAATCTGCCATAGTTCCAAAGTTTCCTGAATAGGCTTAAAATGCATCTCCAGTAGTCTATGCTACTTTAGTGTTAAATAATGAGGTAGCACATTGTTCCAAAATTGTTCTGAATTATGTAAACCATTTGCTACGTGCTGTTTAGACTTCATTTTTTGTTTAGAGCTGTTTGGTAAAGCAGTACTTCCCGTCTTCTCTGACTTCCTGGTTTTGCTTTTCTTTTGTGGAAGCTTATTACTATAATTTTTTCTTTTTCCGTTTACTTTTTTCTCTTCCTCTCCTTCTTCCTCCTCTCCCTCATCCTCTTCTTCCTCCTCTCCCACATCCCCTTCCTTCTCTTCTCCTTCTTCTCCCTCTCCCTCTTCCCCTTCTTGTTCCTCCTCTCCCTCTTCCCCTTTTTCTTCTTCTCCTTCTTCCTCCTCCCCTCCCTCTTCCTCTTCTCCCTCTTCCTCCTCTTCCTCTTTTCCCTCCTCTCCCTCCTCTCCCTCTTCCTCCTCTTCCTCTTTTCCCTCCTCTCCCTCTTCTTCTTCCGCTCCCTCTTCTCCCCCATCTTCTTCAACTCCCTCTTCTCCCTCTTCCACTCCCTCTTCTCCCCCATCTTCTTCAACTCCCTCTTCTCCCTCTTCTTCTTCCTCCCCTACTCCCTCATCTTCTTCCACCCCTTCTGCCTCTTCTTCTTCTTCCCCTTCCTCTTCTTCATTTTCCCATCCCTCTTCTTCATTTTCCCACTCTTCTTCCTTCTTTTCATCTCCTTCCCCCTCCTCCCCTTCTGCTTCTGCCTCTGCTCCTTCCTCTTCCTCCTCATCTTCTTTTTCATCTTCCACTTCATCCTCCCCCTCTTCTCCTTCTTCTTCCACTCCATCTTCCCCCACCTCCTTAGTCCTCCTATTTGCATCTTCCTCTTCCTGTTCTTCTTCGGGTACCTCTTCTTCCCTCCCTGCCAATGATTCTTCTAACTCCTCTTCTTCACCCTCTTTGTCATTTTCATTCTCCCTTTCTTTTTCTTCTTCTTCATTTTCCTTTTCATCTTCTCCTTCCTCTTCTGCCACTACCTCTTTTTCTTCCTCCACCTCTGTACCTTCACCTCCTTCCTCACTCTCATCTCTTCCCTCACTTTTAACCTGTTCCTCCTTTTCTTTTTCAGTGTCTTCCTCTTTTGCATACTCCTCCTCCTCCATATCCTTCTTTTCTCCCTCACTCAGTGTTTCTTCTTCCTCCATCAACCTGCCTTCCTCATCTCCTTGCTCTTTGCTGTCTTCCTGATTAATCTCTTCTGCACCCTCATTCTCACTGTCTCTTTCAGCCTGTGATTCCTCTCTTTCATTTTCCTCATTATCTTTTTCCTCCTCGTTATCTTTTTCCTCTTCATCTCCTTCTACTGAAACTTCATCTCTATCTTTTTTAACCTCACTCTCTTCTTCCTCCCCTAGTTCACCTTCACTGTCAACTGTTTCATCTAGTTTTTCTTTTTCATTTTCACCCTTTTCACTGCCTTCACTCTCCTGCTCTTTATTAGATTCCTCCTCATTCTTAATTTCTAACTGCCTGTCTTCATCAGATTTAGCTTCAGAGTTTGTTTCTTCCTCATTCAGGCTTTTTCTATCAGTCTCTTCTACATACTCTTTCTGATTGTTTGTAGCTTGCATCTCCTCAATCTCACTGTCTTCTTTTTCTAAGTCCAACTCTTGCACTTTTTCTACTGTTTTCATTGCCGTCTGGACCTCTCTGCCTTCATAGTAGTCCTCTTCTTTTTCCCTACTCTTAAGTGTGTATTTTGCAAGATCATTACTACTTTCTTCAGTTGAAGACGATGACATACTTACAGCTATTTGTTTCAAAAATTGATCCTTTTTTTTAAACCGTCTCTGCTCTTCACTACTCTCTTCTCCTCTGATGCATGTTCTTTCACATTTATCAGATTTTTCAACAACATCCTTCATTTTGTTTTGACTTTCTATTGCTTCTTGACTTCCTTGCTTTTTAACAGGATTGTATTTTTGTACAATTAATGAATCAGTCTGGGGCCGATCCCGGGATGCAGAAGGAAGTACATCTATTTTAAGGGATTGCTTAGATTTATCAGCTTTTGACTTTTTATTGGAAGAATTTGTTTTTTCAGTCAGAATTTGTTTTTCAGTAGGAAGATTAAAAGTTACATCCTCTCTGACAAATTCAGGATTTTCCACATATTCTTTTTCCCTTTTCGCTAATCTGCATTTGTCCCTAGTAATCTGTTGGACACCACTTTTCAAAATACTAACACTTTGTGCATGCTCTGATTTACCTTTCATTTTATTTTTTTTGGCCACAGGCTTCCCTACAAAGGCACTACTTTTTTCTAAATCTTGTCTCGGTGACTCTAAAAGTGATGACTGCTTTTGTAAAGAGCCAGAGTCTAATTTTGAGGCCTCCTTCATGAAATCAGAATCCTTGTTTTTCAGCCCACCCTTACCATCTCTTTTCAGTTTCACATTTTTATTGTTCTTCTATTCCACATGAGAAGCAGAAAATTAAAAAGAAAGAAGGAAAGCATTAAGGACAAATGACAGCAAAAGAAAAAGGTTACAAAAACTTCTGAATAAGAAGAGAAACAATTTGTGTGAGAGGACTAAAAGATAGCATAAAAGGTAGAGTATTTCACATGAAATGAATTTACACGTGCGCACATTAGAAAAATGTAACATTCTGTTGATGGTAAATGTACTACTACGCCTTTTTCACTATCCAAGCACTCGAAGTGAATGCAGTAAGAACTGTGCAGCCAGTACATGTCCCATAAGCTAGAGCACATGCAATGCATGAGGCTCTGTGAACAAAAGGAAAGAACTACAGTTCTCTTACACCTTCCTCCACCTTTCCCCTTAGGAAATCTTCTGATGCACTCACTGTTACGGTCTTTCTAATAAGTTTGAAAATCTGTTGTCTTTCTGCTTTAAATGTTACACTTACTAACAAATTCTGCCCAATAATTTTTTAAATATAAAATAAAATTATAATGAAAAATACCAAAATGCTGAAATGCTGGGATCACTTCAGGAGTGAAACAGAAAGATAATACAGAAGCATTTTAACTTTATAATTAAAACCAGTATTATTGCTCCTTTAAATATACTCTATGGTGATTATCTGTAAATAAAATCTTTACTTACATTGTGTCCCAAAAGTCAATTAAAAATTTTAGTATCAACAAACCAGCAGAAATGTATGTTGTCAGCTTAAGTTGCAAAGTGTATATGATAGTCTCTTGCTCCTTAAACTGGTGAAGTATTATATACTGTTATCTCAAACTATGCTGGATATGAGCAGTGCTATGTGTCTGCACAAATTCTCCCTGACTTCAGTCAGCTTCTTAGAATTTTACCTCATGGATATTCAGAAAATTAGCAAGAGGAGGCCTATAAAATTTGCCTAGCTTTTTTAAAACTCAAAGCAAAACAAAAAGTACAAGGATAATACAAGAATTATTGATCTTTTAAACATCAGTATAAGTATACTTATGTATATATAATTAGTTACAGTACCTTTTGTTTTTGGAGTGGTGATAATTTTAAGGACTGGTCACTGGGATTCAATTTCATTGCATGTGTCTGGAAAAAAAAAGATCTCTATTAAAAAAATAAATATAACTAACAGGGAAAGCATCATCAAAGCCCAGTTCTACTAAACAGAGCTATTATATGAACACTTAAATATTATTGCACAGTCAGGTTGAGACAAATCTATATGATCACTCAACTCACCTTTTTCACTTCTACTCCCTCATTTACTGCTTATAAAGAGAAAGAGTGGTAACCAGCTTAGATGTCAACACCTAAACTGCCTATAGAGACTGAAAGCTACATGCCCTCTCTTACAGCCCACAAGCACATTTTAGATCCACCTTCCAGTCGCCCTGAAGTTGTGGCTACAAATATAACACCTTATTTCCTTATCATCACAACCTTCAACTTAACATCCAGTGATGCAACAGCCTCAAAAGAACATGTTTAAAGAAACATTACATAGCAGAAATTTTCATTGGAATCTAATGCCTTTATCTCTTCTACATAAAGCAAAAAAACCCAAAAGGCAAGGCAATGTAGAATACTACAAGGTGGGCAATTAATAGTGAGGTTTTGGTCAACCCTACCCGTATACTCCAAATGACAAGATAGTGTTCTCCACTGCTGTCTGTTAACTGCTTATGGTTTAACCACCACATTCTTTTTCAACACAGTGAACATGGACAGTTCTGGTTTCCGACTCCCAAGAATTTGTATCATCAATATGATATTAAAAGTTCTTCCCCCTCTTGTCACACTTGTCAATAAGATGTATGTTGCCACAGTTTAGAAAAATTGAAACAACTATGCTGTAACAGATTATTTTCATTTAGATTCAAGAAGAACAATCATTTTTCTTTGTGTTTTGACAAGTTTGCCTGACAGACTTTTTTCAAATTTACTGTTTCATTCTGATAAATGTTTTAAAATTGATTCATGATAGGTACAAAAAGAAAAGGGAGGAAGAAGTCTAGCACATAAAGTGTGCAATATGTTATAAATAATGCCTCAGTAAATTAATGAAGGCCACGTTGTGCATCATATCTGAAGACAATTTTTTCCTTGTAAATGAAAATAAAGTTTTATAACTGTTAAATAAATGGTATGCACAAACAGATTGTTAAATTACTAAGCACTGTTAAGTACAAACAAGTAATAATTCCTGTAAAATGTGCAATCCCTCCAGCATAACTGACAACATATTCTGAGCTGAGTCCACAGTGAGTTGCTCTTTTGTTTCCATTCCATTGAAGTTAAAAAAAAGACAAAAACCAACAATCTTTCCAGTGCACTGTGTTAAGGCCAGGACATGCCCTATCTGCCGAGAGAACAAAATATTTTGGGAAGGTGTACAAGTGATAAGGTGAACATATTTTTTAAATAAAAGAAATACATAGGAACATGCTTACGGATCACCAAATAATCAAAATGTCTGCCTTTTGGTCTTCCCTTTATTATGATACACCTGTACTAAAAAATCTCTTCTCAGAATAGGAAAAGACAGCGCTCTGCTTCATTTCCTGCAATTCTCTCTCTTGGAAATCATCAAGAAGAGGAAGGTCAGAGATAGAGACCACCATGTGGTATCTAGCATTCTTCTCCTTTCCTTTCTGATATCCAGAGCTAAAGCGTGAGGAGGCGCTGCACTATTGAACTGCCTCAATCTCATATTAAAACATTACTTGGAAAATGAAAACAAACTTTAGCATTGGATAATGATGATATGAAATGCATGGTCATTTAACAGTATGTCAGTACTTCCTGGTGCCACATATGACATTCTGGGCTAGCCAGGAATTCTGTACTAGAACTTGAAACACAATTTAGCTGCTTTATTCTTCCCCTGCATAAAAACAATTGAATCACAGATTCATTAGGGGAATATATTACCATATTTAGGATGTCAGTTGTATCTCCAAGGTTTCTGTCATTATTTTCATTATCGGAATCTTCTTCTGCAGAGCCTTCTCCACGTTTATCTTTTTGATGATTCTTTTCTTCAATGTAAAATAGAGGGAGGTAAACAAATACCATAGGAACAAGGAATATATAGCAAACAGAACACCCCACTCTTGTAAAAGAGAGATTATGTCTATTTTACTGACATAGGACTGACACACAAGACCCAGCAGAAACACTTCCAGCTCCTTTTCATCAGTATTAACATTAGAGGTAGCTCAGTAATCTGGCCTCAGTGCACTGTAGATCTCTGACCATTTCTGCAGGCTTTCGAAGCATAAATATTATATGGGACAAAGATTCTTTTGGATAATCTCTTCAATAATAGTGTACCAATTAAACTAACTCAGCTGCAGTCATATCGCCTACGTTGCACATTATCTGTGTAATGGATGGAGAGACAGTGAGTTTAACTCCAATGCAGCATCATTAAAATGCACCTACATCATTTTCAGGTTCACCTCAAGTTCATCAGGTATATGAGCAGTTTCATATGGCACAAAACCTGAGGTTTTAGGCCTCAGAAGGTAATTCACATTTCACTGCATTGCTTTCCTGGAACCAGAAATGCTAATGGACATGCTGGCAGCTTTACAAATAATCATCTTAATTCTAACTGAATTAGTTACTTTCAAATTAGATTTGACTGTCCAATAAATCTGAGCTAACTTTTACACAGAAGCACTGCATTCTGCACTCTTCATCATTGCTCTTCCCAGGAAATCACACATGCCCAGGAACCCAGATGAAGTCCAGAACTGCTCTAGAGAATCTGTGCAAAAGTCCAGTGCAGTATCAGTATCACTGGTATGCAGGCTTTTGCATTAGCTAGAATATTGTAAATCCTTATTATCTTAGATAACAGAGAGTGAAGAGTACTTTTGCATTTCCAAGTGAAGAAGAAAGATCCTGTAAGAATTAGTAGACCTCTTTTCTTATCCAAGGTCTCTTGTAGGCCTTCCTGTGTCTTTAAGATTGTTCCTAATCAATTTTTTTTCTGCAATCCTTCTTCCTTTTTGTGAAAATTGAGAAAGCAGTTACTAATCTTGTAGTATTTTTGTGAAGCCCTATTTCTACAGGCTTGAGGAACCACAGATGCAATTTAGAAGTTGTTTTTCTTTCACTCAACCCTCTTCTAAATCTTTAAGCACATTTTCCAAACATGAACAGTATGAGGCAATTTCTGGTATGCATTTCTCAACTTTCATGTCTGTATGCTGCCAGACCCTCTTGAGGTAAGACTGAAATTAAACCTTCTTTCACGTTCAAACTGAGCCTTTGTTTATGAATGATGAGAGCCAAACTACAAAATTATCAGAAAACAGCAGCAAGATGCGGGGACACTTCACCTTTTTCATGGTCTCTGTCCTTCATAGGTTCAGCTTTAGGAAGACTTGTTGCAGAAAAACAGAGTGGGCTAGTGTTGCTAGTCACAGGCAGTGAGGATTTTAAGGAGCTTTCTCCCAGTGGAGGCAGAGTTCGTGCCATTCGAATAAACTGTTCTGGTGACTTTTCCTTTAGAAGATTAAAAAAATATATATTGAGAATAAGAGTAGAAGAATAAAATGTAAGCAACCTCTCAGACTTAACAGTGGTATTTTCTTTTAGTTGATGATACAGTGTTGTAACTTTGTATACAAAGCATAAACACAATTTCTTTAATATTTTAATTATTTATAGTCCTAAAAAGTGGAGAGGTATATAGTGGGATATTTTAGGTCGTTTCTACACAATAATCTCAAGCAGTCTTAAAATGTAGACAAAGGAGAAAAAGAACTTTGATTTTTATTTAAAATTAAAATACTAGTCTCTCCAATAACACTGAGGCATTTAATCCACAACATCAATATCTTTTTACAAAAAAAGTGTGGTTTTGTGGTAGAGTTAGTTTTCAGACAGGTAAGTGAAATGATCCAACTCATTGTGCTGTTCAGGGAAATCACATGTGTAGTGGAGATAAAGGAGAAGAAACTACTATTTTAAGTAGCTACAGGATCTTAGGATCATTTTTAGCTGATTGTGAAACTTTCTCCTGAAACCAGGACAATATTTTATAAACTATCAACTTGTTTAATATATTCAAGGACTCAGAGGGAACAACAAAAAGAGTCAGGTTCTCGCTCTTTCCAAAAAATATTTCTAAGGTATTTTTAAAAATGCAAAGGAACGGGCTCTACATTTTAGAATTAAAAAAAAATACAAAATCAATTTGAGTCTTCTTCATAGAAATAAACAAGTAAAATCTGACCAGTACGTATCTTTTACCTGCATCAACTTTGGAGCCAGGGTAGACATTCAGTCTTCTTTTTATACATTAAAATTAAACACGTATTTTAAGGAGATATATTTATCTGCTGGGTATATGCTGTGATTTTAGCTTTAAAAGTGATTTTATTTCCTAAAAGAAGTATGGCAACTCTAAACAGCTCTGAATTTACCCTCTCTCGACGTCGCATTCGTGCTGATGTTAGTTGTAAGGTGTTTGTTAGTAGTGAGTCTCCACTCATTTTAGAGATAGTAGCAGTCAAATGGCTTTCATATAAATCTTCTAAGAGTACTTCTTCAGATCCTTTAGGTCTTGGAGCAGCAAAAACTAGCATGTGACAACCACCACAAGCAACCTACAGCACCAAAAAAAGGTCTGACTATTTCATTTGCAAGTATCAATACAAGGATACAAGGATCTCATTTTCTCACAATCATCTCTAGGGGCTTAGATTCTAAGAAAAACATAGTAAAAGTGAGATTAAATTGCTTCAAATTTAGCTCCTAATGACATTACCAACATAAAAGTACTTAATTACATTTATTAATGACTAGTGATCTATGTTCACGTCTTCTTACTTAATACAGTGTATTTGTATTGAACAGAACACAAGATAGGTCTATCAAGTTATTGATACAGGAAAAAGCAAAGGTATTTCCACCAATTTTCAAGGGATTTGAGCTAATTATTTTGATGCAAGTCAAATGTGGGCAACACTGATAGCTTCAGTGATACAAACCTAGAGATTTTATCACAAAATCCACAAAATGTAAAGCAAGTCCTACACCCTCCAACAGACAAAGTATTATTACATAAAGATCAGAGGTTTCACTTTTAAAAAAGTTTAAAACTCTTACCATTGCTGATAAAACTTCCTTAAACTCTAATTCCAGTAAATAGACAGAAGTGATCAACAGACTTTTGTCCCAAATTTTGCTCAAGATTGAGTCATGTTTGCATTTTTGATGCTGGCAATTCTGTCACATTTATTTCTTAAACACTTCAAGAAATAGATTAAAACAATGTCCTTAAAAGAAAAGAGTATTTCTGCTTTCTCATCCCATTTGGATTCAAAAAAGCAACTCCTCAAATTTTCTTAAGGTTTAAAAATGTCCCACTGTACAAATAATCATTAAAATTAAAAAGATGACACTCTGGTGTTTTCAGAACAGATATTGGTTTCCCCCTACTGCCAACAGTCGAAGAGCAACAAATATTTAATTTTATAGGCTACCACAGCTCTATAGACCAAAACGCTATAACACAACACTACTGAATAAAATCCTAAAAAGCAGTCTATAAACGTAATCCAAGCCAAATACATTCTAAACTAAATGAACAGTGCGGTAAGTAAATATAATTTCATTTTTCTTTCAATTTGTCTTGTCTACTAATTAAATGTTATAGAAAGAAATAATTCTATAATGAGATTTCAACTCTCATTAATAACGTGTTTCATAAAAAGATAAATATTTTGATGTTTGAGAATCATGAACAAAAGTTTTACCAAAAGGACTGTGAACCTCAAGAAATTATAACACAGAGTGGGATCAAACTGATTTGTAAAATTCTCTTCTCCAAGGCCTAACTTGCCGTGTCGTCCATCTCCAAAAGTAAACATGAGGCCATTCTCTGCATGTGGAAAAAAAAAGATGTTATTAATAACAAAGATTCAATACAAAACCAGGACAAAACCATTACAAAGTAACAGGTCACGCAAGTAAGGAATATTTCTCTTCCACAAGCAAAACCTGAACAATTATTTTTAGATTTTCAACAGATGAATATGATCAAAAAATATGTATACTTCCAGGCGAAGTACTGAGATAAGAGTTAGTCTAGACAATTTGTAAAAAAAACCCCAAAACAACAACAACAAAATAATAAGATTTAAATTGTATAGAAAAACAAAGGCTTCTAAACAAGAATACTTGTTAGCAAGGCATGATTATGAGGTTATAATTCCCCGGGAGATACCGGGTACAGAGCAATGCATGGCATGGCTGTGAATCAGAAATTCCTAATATCGAATCTGGCTTTCTCACTAGCTTAATTAACCTTTAGATCTAGTAAGTTTGTATATGTCTTCTTCTACTGCTCATTTTATAAAGAAAGCTTTTACAGTATAATAGAGTCACTGGAAGTGCATTTCAGAATTTTTCACTTACATACCTGCTATTACAGCAGTATGATTTTCCCCACATGTAATGTTACATATTTTATGCCTCCTCAAGTGTTTCACAGACTTTGGTACTGAAGTTTCAAAAATAAAAGTACCATGTCCCAGCTGCCCATATTGTCCAAGTCCAAAAGTATATACATCCGTCTCTGAAAATGTATAGGCAAAGTTAACAACAAATATGCTGGTAACTATATATATGTTATAATCTGCTTTCTATTAGCCAAATGGTAGTCAGATGACATCAGCATCAAAAAAGCAATGTTTTATCAATTAAAAAAATGTACCAACTAATTAATTACATTTATCAATTAATAACAAAATGCAACAAAATAAAAAACAGGAAATGAAGCACTAAAATATATACAGAAAAGAATTTGGATGGTTCAATATGCAATATATTTTCTAACATAACTGCAAAATAATCCACTGATCACATGTACACAAAACATCAGCTAACAAAAAATTTATGGGACTTTACATACTGCAATTAATTCAAGACCACAATGTTTACATATATGTGCATTTTCAAGTACAATAGTCTCATCTTAATTTCTGGTTACCTGCACGTACACTGTATGACCCTAAATTTAATAGACTAGACCTCTTTAAACCAATACTAACTTCTGTGTAAGAAGAGACTGGAACAGTAAGAGAATACGTTTCAGTATTCTGTTCAGCTACCAAATCAGGCCTGCATTAAATACAGAGAACACTATAATTGTGTTATCTTGTGACAGAATAATCATCTTTCCACATTTATATTTTGTCTGTTTAATGGACTGTCTGTGCCAGGAAAAAGAATAAGAGCTTCTCCAAAGCAATAAAGATTCTTGGTGTGTCCATCCCTGGCACTCCATCACAACAGGGGAAGACTGTGAAGCTTGGAAATCTTGATGAGTTCACACTTGAAAAGGGAAATTCAAAGACTAAGGTTTTTTGGGGAAAAGGAGTTTTCCTAGAATTTTATTCCCTGCCTCTTTTTCTTCTGCATGTAGGCAACAAAGGAAAAGCTAAAGAAGTACTACTTAAAGTACTTGAAAAACTGTTATGAAAACCTGGGAAAGACTGGGAAGGACAAAAACTATTCTATGTCAAGCAAAAAGAACTGAGACTTGGGAGCAATATATCATTACATCATTGTTACGAACATGGTGCACAGCATGCCTGCTCCTGCTGCACAGATGCCATCAGGACAAAAATCTCACCACCTTCAAAAGCAAGAGAGGAATGGGCATCCACAGTGGAATGTGTGGAATGACAACAGACAGAGAATCTTTGGGGTTTGAGCACTTCTTTGTGTCAAGGAAACAAGGCCACTGGAATAGCAAAGTAAGTTTCAGTGCCACAAAAGTAGTTTATACTGTGCGACCAAATTCTCAGAGCAGCCACAAACTGGAGAAATATTAAAACCAAATTCTGTTACCATTCCCTCAAACTAATCCTTCACTACTGTCAGGGAAAGAGAAAGCAGAGATCAGACCAGATTCCATATTACTACAACAGTACACTTACTAACTTATGTTGAACTTTCCGATTTCAAAGGAACCATGATGAAATACTGTAACGCTATGGATGGAAAAGTTCTTTCTAGGAAAGGGTTTGCCCTTTCTGCCCCTTTTAAATTGTTCCATGTTAAGAAGTTATGAATTCACACCATAAAAAACCCCCGCAATGTTCTCACAGTTTTTCAGATTGTAGATGAAAAATATTGAGTAAAGCTGCTTTTTTAATTTAATGTAATAGTAAAGCTCCCTCTGCTGGAAATTTTAGTGCAAGAAAGCAACACCACCTCAGGATCTTTAAAAAGTAAAACAAGAAGAAGTTTTCTGTAATATCTAGACCTTCTGCATAAGAATCAAGAAACTACACCTGAAAGACAGGAGCTTTCTCTAAGTGAATCAAAGTCCCATCTTCATTTTAGTAAATGACCTTCTCAGCATAGCCAATTCCATAAATTCTGTTTAGAAGTACTGCATTTATCTTAATATTTCTTTGGAAACTGGCAGATCTTGTCATTTTCAAATTATATGGCTTTATGCGATTAACATAATTATTTTGAGTGAAGTTGGAGGTTCTTCACATTATCTTTAATCCTAGCTTGAAACATGCAACGCCTTTTGCATTTGTGTTTAGAGGGAGATGTTCTCAAATGCTAACTTTAAAAGTACAGGAAACTATTTTCTTTCCTCTGTTTCTACTGACAATGAGGAGAACAGGCCAATCCAAAGCCAGGTTAGAATGCCTTTATAAGAAGAATGATTTCTTCTACTGCCGCTATAGACCAGGGGCACCTAAATTTTGCTCCTCCTAAATTTGCTTATTAGTCAATTATCAAGGCACAGGAAGAAAAAACTTTGCACCTTTCTTAAATGATTCACTGGTCTGGTGCAGAAGTGAGGCCAAACCTCAGTAATGATCTCACTTAGCAGAAATGAGGTGTTTCCTCCAATCTGTCTTTATAAATACATGGAAAGAGAAGTCTATGGCAAAGCAACCTCATAGACTTAGTGATAAAATGAGAGAGGTGAATTTCATCATTCTGAACTTGAATTTTTAAATTAATTTGCCGACACCATGAATCCAAAAGGGGATATAGCCCCATTGTCACCTTCTTCGTACTGTCCTCTGTCCCAGTAAGGATATGATCGGATGAGACAAATAAAACGTACTGCCAGCAAAAGGGCAGATCTCGTTCCCCCATTCTCTGTCTTCAGTCCCCACTTCCACTGCCTCTGCTGTCCACCTGGCTATGTGGTGAGCCAGCTCAGCTCAGTAAGCCAGGTTTTGGGGGGTTTTGCTGATACAGTTTTCTGTGGAATGGTCAAGGCAGCACCAGAGTGGTACAAGGGGAGAGGAAAGACATATGGCCACAGCAGCAAGAGGGAAGCAGCAGTGCCTCCAGTGCATCAGTGAATCACAAGGAAGGCTCAGCCGTGTTAACAGCAGCCAGAAGAAACAGAACTCAAGCCCTGTCCTGGCCTCGAGGAAGGAACTGCTGCCTCCACAGCAGCAGCCCATGAGAAGGGCCCTTGAAGGATGAAGAGAAATGGTTGCAGAGCTTGCACAGAACCCAATGGCTTCACTGTTCCAAGTGACCTCCAGCACTCAAGTGCTGGGACTGCTTCTCCTTTACTTCCTAGATTTTCTTTTTTGGAAGAACGGGGATATTTCCCTGTAACTGTGGATCTTCCACCTTTGCAGGCATCTTCTGGAGTACATAACAGTTCTTTAATCTCCATGACCATTGTCACTATAAATAAAATAGTCCTAGGCAAAAGTCTATATAGCTTTCAGATTTTTTTTTTTAACACGTGCTATTTGCTGAAAGAACTGAGTGAGCTCCAAGAGTGCTTTTAAGATTCATACATTCCTTGCTATGTATTTAAGGCTATAGACAAAAATCCACGGAACAAAACCAGAAACAGACAGGTATGCTTATATCCCTCCACATAGATTCATTTTTCTTGAACATTATTATTATTATTACTACTACTACGACTACTACTACTACTACTACTACAACAACTATGCCAATGGGCTATTCACTCTTACAGTAGCTTTATTTTTAAACAGCTTATGCTGAAAAATGTTACTGTAAAAATCAGCTGTCAACACAACACTCAGTTTTACCAGAGCTAGTAATTGGATTTGGGGATTTCAGTATAAATAGTATACAGACTTAAGAATGGTTTGAAAAATCTAGATAATCCTATATGGTTTGAACAGTCAGTTCTGTCATGAAAAGGTAGAGCTTTTTCATCCTTTTCATCCTCTGTCAAAAGGGTATCTTGACTTTCTTTTCTTTTTAAAAGACCTTGAGACAGAAGATGAAAAATCCAACATTTTACATACTAACGCACTAATGTGCTGTATTGTTATGTCAAATGATCTATTCTCGAAGGACTGCTTCACTTTTTCCTTTGAAGAGATATCTTTGCCTTCCCTCCTTTCAGAGAATAAAAGGAGGTAATATATCCTTTTATAGACAGGATTATTCCCAGAGGATCTGTCATCATCTGAAAAAAACTGTAAGATATTAAGGCCACTCCCAGTCATCTGTTTCTTCTTCTCCAATTTCTAGATTCACAAGTTATTATTATTCTACCTTTTAAAAAGCTTTATTGAAAAAGTACGCAAATTGAGATTTCTGCTCTTTCATAGTTCTTTTGAAAGTGATGATACAAACAGATTTCATTTTCAGTAGGAAACATGTGCAAGCATTGTGAGTAGTGGATGCATTTTTTTTAGTCTCTGAGAGAAGTCATCTAGGATGACGATATCATCTTCTTGGACTGGCTTATAGACTGTCATGAAATGAATAGGTTTGTGTTGCTACAGTGAGAGAAAACTTTTGCATGATAGAATTTTTAACTGTGATTCTGTTTATTCTCTAGAACAACTGCAAATGTTAAAGGCAGAAGTAACAATAAGACTTGTAAAGAAGATGATTTCCAATACCATCTTCAATATTTCTAAACCCTTGTATCTTTAAAGTTTTTTCCCAAATCATTGCTCTCAAGAGTTTAATTTTTTGTTCTCTAGGAAAAAAAAAGAGTTTCCCATTTTGGAGTTTCAGAGAAAAAAAAAGAATTATTTTAATATATACTTTCTACCATTTACTCTGATACTTGCTGGAGAGATTCCAAACAGCAGCTTGATTTAATAACCCAGATAACAGTGGTTCTTACCATATAAAATTACCAATAGAATAGATAAGACAGTCATAAAAAAGAAATCAAATGAAGTGCTTTGGAATAGACTAATTATATATGAGAGTCAGGAAGAAACTTGCCTCATATTCAGTAAGATAACTGGATTATGCTTTCTTCTAATTTGATAAACCCTAAGTAGAACTGATGACAAGAAATGAGCCAAGATGTGCAACAGTTTCTCCATATGACATTTTCTCCTATCCTATTCCTGTGTTAAATGAGATAGATGAAACAGGGGAATATACAATAGTCAAACACTCACTTCTTATTGTTTAAGACTGAAATGACACACACCCTGAAAAACTGGAAAGACCCCGAAAAGATGAAAACCACATCAATATATATTGTTACTAAAGCCAAGCAGCACCCATCTTCATGGAAGACAATACATGAAATTCAAAGTATCTTCAAAATTGTACTACTTTCTTAATTTAGGAAAGTGAGCTTAAAAGAGGTATAGATGTTTCTGCTCCTCTTTAAAGATATATCCCTCATTAGAATTCTCAATTTGTGGTCATGCCACTTCATCTCGAGATGCAATACACCCTTCAGTACTGATTTCAAGTTAAGTTTCTGGTGCAAAGCCTATAATGCATGTATGCTACACTCACTTTTCAAATGATTACCGTGTCCAAATCTAGCTCTTTTCCCAATTTTTTCCCCAAATTTTGTTTTGAGTCAGAAAAATTTCTGTATGTCAACACTCTTGATGAAGTATCTTTCACTTGAGACAGTATGTCCATTATCCTCTACTCTTTTGTTCAAAGTGTTTTAGGCAGAAATTCACAGCTGTAGCCTATTTAATAATAGCTGAATCCCATTAAAAAACATCTATCTGACCTTTCGCTCTTATCGCAGCAACTATTAATCTTGTTGGAGGATATACTTTTCCTCTTCTCTTGACCCAGCTGGATCTTCTGGCACACACCACTTTGATCATCAACTGCCAACTAAGCAATCACCGAGTTCCTTATTTGCCTTCTACTACAAAATCTGTTTCCATAGGCAAGTAAATCTTACATACTAAGACACTGACTTACTATGGTGTTTTCTTCACTATGTTTGGTTTTTGGCATTTGGTCACGCAAGAAGCATGACCAGCAGGTCAAGGGAGGTGAATCTCCCCCTCTACTCCACTCTCATGAGACCCCACCTGCAGTACTGCGTTCAGGTCTGGGGTGCCCAACATAAGAAGGACATGGGCCTGTTGGAGCAAGTCCAGAGGAGGGCCACGAAGATGATCAGAGGGCTGGAGAACCTCTCCTATGAGGACAGGCTGAGAGAGTTGGGGTTGTCCAGCCTGGAGAAGAGAAGGCTCCAGGAAGACCTTATAGCAGCCTTCCAGTACCTAAAGGGGGCCAACAAGAAAGCTGGAGAGGGACTTTTTGGAAGGGCATGTAGTGATAGGACAAGGGGGAAATGGCTTTAAACTGAAAGAGGGTAGATTTAGATTAGTTGTACGGAAGAAGTTCTTTACTGGGAGGGTGGTGAGGCACTGGAACAGGTTGCCCAGAGAGGTTGTGGATACCCCATCCCTGGCAGTGTTCGAGGCCAGGCTGGATGGGGCTTTGAGCAACCTGGTCTAGTGGTAGGTGTCCCTGCCCATGGCAGGGGGGTTGGACCTAGGTGATCTTTAATGTCCCTTCCAACCCAAACCATTCTATGATTCTATGATTTATATTTTGCCTCTTTCTTCTAGCTCTTGTACAGATTTCACCATAATGATGGTATCATCCAGGTCTACATCTCCCTACTAAATCTCTATAACAGTCATTTGTTATAATGAAATTTATAACATGAAATACCATTAGAACAAAATATCTATTGGTTGGCTTCAGATTTATGGTTAAAAATAATCAATAATGATAATCAAATTCCTTCTGCAGAACTTCACTTTATAACCTATGAAATAATGCTATGATTTATACATTTGCTGGCCCAAAATTTATGGTAATTTTTTTCCTAATAATGATAATCTGATTTAATCTAAAGAAATTTATTTTATGACATAGAATACTGCCAGGGTAAGACTGTATGTTGGTGGAAGAAGAGAGACAAAGGCATTGAAATGTAGACAAATGTTTGCATTATTTCCTGGATTGGCTACTGTTATTTCCTCTTCATAGTTTTCCCAAAGGAGTTTTAACCTACCCAGAATCTTACAGCTTGACTCATCATTACACATAACCCTTCCCAGCATATCACTTCCACCTTTACTCTCTCCGGTGGCCTGCAGTACAATACCACATCATATTACTTACAATCTCCCTCAGCTAGATTTTCAGTTTATATTTTAGAAATTTTGGTTACATAACCTTGAAGGCATGCCACCAGATTGACAAGAGATTACTATTTAGCATTTTCAAAATACAGATTTAAGGACTGATATCTATACATCCTACTTGTTTTTATAGCTTTTGCATTTTGGAAGGAGATTAATTACAGGCATATTATACAGCTGTGGAATTCATTACAAGCCAAAGCTGATATTTTTTAAATCATCTGTGGGAAAAGCCAAACTTCCCTTTCCTGCTTCTATACTACTATAGTTCAGGATAGAACTTGTGGAAACAAATACCTAGCAATGCTTTGCATATATCGCTTTGAAAAGCTAATTTACCATTGGCACACAACTATTTAATAGCACAGTAATATACACCATCTTCCAAGTACTATACATACAACCCTGTGAACTAATATGTAACAGTTGTATTTGCTGATAGTGATAACTTGTACAGTATGTTGAATGTCTATAACTACTAGTTTTATATCTATGCTAAAGATTCTGCTCAATGTCACAGGCAAATTCTGTATCACAACAAGAGATATTTGATCCATTTAGGCATCCAGTAGATTGTGCATCTCCACCACTATTAACAGACAGCTCCTTGAGAAGTGACTTCCTAAATACACTCCTAAATATTCAAGGTCATTTAAATTTACTACAGAATGGAAGCTTTCCTCTACAATTTCCCCTCCCACACCAATACCACTTTCAAGCTCCTTAGAGGAAAGAAACATCAATCATCCATGTTGCACAAGGAGGTGCTGGCTTGTTGCAATTCCAGTAAGAAAGACACTCAGACTCTGTAAAGTATCTCTTAAAATCCTATTTATTGGAGCTAAGACTATAAAGAAAAAGAAGATAATATCAATGATCTTATACCCCTCTAGATGCTGGGAATCCTGAGCTGTGTGGAATTGAACAGGCCTCCAGCCAGGCACAGCATGCTACACAGATCCCATCTGTGGAAGGTTACACCATTTTGGTCATTTGAGCTCATATAGGATTTTCTTAGAAGCAAACAACTCTATTCATCATTTATACTGTCAAATAAAAAGGACATTCACATGGGAACTTGTTGCTGAAGTTTTAGATAAAGGGAAGGACATGCAAGTGGTGTAACCAGTGGTACCAAGTAGGAGCTGCCTGTAAGCTCCTCTATTACAATTAGCTGGCTAAGTTTATCGTGTAGCCAAGGGATATGCACAGCACAGCCCTGAACGTCAAACTGTATGTGCAGCACAGCACAGGCCTGCACTTAGGTTAACTGTTACATGGATTTCTACCTCCTTGATGTACAATGGTCTTCCAGTTAAGATCGCTACAGCATCTTACATTTCAGTGGGATGTAAATTCTTTAAAAGTAAATTGAGTTTACTGATAAAGTTACAGGGCTGTAAAAAAGCCAGTTAAATTCCATACCTGTCAACACCACTGTGTGTTCTCCACCACAGGCAACCTTATTAACCTTTTCCATAATTCCCAGTACAGGCTGTGGGACTCTATTGTTCTTCAGCTGTTCAGGCAATAATCCCAGTTTCCCATTCTCGGGTTCTCCAAAAGTATAGAGCTCACCATCTCCTGTGAAAATACAGAACAGACCAGGATTTCCAGCATGCACTGAGAAGCAAGGATGGGTTGTCAAGGTCACTGCAGACACAAATCAGTAAGATAGAAAAGTGTATGAACATCATGGGATAATTGAACGTATTTGTATAATGTCCAAACAGCTGTGCAAAGCAGTCTGCTTTGATGGGACAAGAAGGGGCTAAATTTTAGCCCCCTCCAAGATGAGAACCGCAATATTTAGCCTGCAAGGAATCTAACCAAGGGAAAAACAAAACCATATACGACCTGCTTCTGAGAGGCTGTAATTCCCTCTGTAATCAGTATTTATGTCAACGGAAGTTGCTTGTAAGAATCTCAATTACAACAGAAAATCATTTTGCATGGAATTTTGATGGAAAATCCACACTTCCTTCTTGTAAAACATAGAGAAAAAAGAAAAAAAGCAGAGTAAATGACATGAAACTGTGTGTGGTCTGGAGAGCAAGGAAAGGGCTATATATCCAACAGGAATACAGCAGTGGTTCCACAGTGGTAACTCTACCAGAATTAAGTTCAAAAATATACTGAGAAGTCCTTAAAGATCTCTTCCTGTAATTTCTTTCTGATCTGCTACATAATCATACAAGACAACCCTTCTCATTCACCCAGAATTTTTAAGAATCCAGTTCAAAAACTGTTTAACCCCAAATTTGGATAGTTCATTTTACTTTCAAGTTTCCTTTGTTCTATCTTTTCCAGTCACTCCCTTTCCTTTTTAAGTGCTACGTAAGTCTGAATTACCATTCAAGACAGCATTCTATATATCCTTCTACCATAGTTACAAACGGAACATGTAAAATGTACTTTCCATTGCTGTATTTACAATTTATCTGCATCTTTTACATTTATCTACATTTTACATTTATCTAAATCTTTTTTTTACAGTTTAACTCCATCTACATTTCTCATTTTCTGTGCTAAGGGGCCCCCAACTATTCTAATAGATCAAAGTGAGGTTTAGGTAGAAAACATTTCCTCATTGCCAGGAAAGCTTCAAGTTAATAGCTGAGTGTTCTCCACTCCTGAAAAAGATTATCTGTGGAGTAGTGTCCTCATAACAAATTGTGGCCCACAATCTGAATTTGAAATTACTTACCAAAAAAATCACCATACCCTATTATGTAAGAAAAAGTTTGGGTTTTAATCTCAGCTGGATATAACAAAGCACAAGGATAAACAAAACTCTCACACGCAGCTAGTCCAAGACAAAGACATGTTTAAACTTGTGTAGGAGCTGCCTGCTAAAGGAGATTCGAAGAGATAGCTACAGTTACATAAACAACATAACAAACCCCAGACGTATACTCCATTATTAAAGCTTAGTCATCAGAAGCACCCATCTACAATATTTTTGGAAACATGCAGATTTGTGCTTCAGTACAAAATGTACTTTTACTTTCAGAGGGATACATTTAGTGTTCACAAATTTACTTTTACAGCATTTAGAGGCATTACTATTGCATGATGCACAAGTATCTGAGAGATTCTTATTCAAAAGCTATAAATTCCTTGCCAACATGAAAGTTGGGTTGACCTTAGAAATGCTGGTCTTTCCCCACAGACAATGAAAACAGATGAGCTCAAAGAAAGTTTCAAAGCTGAAGTCTTATTTAGGTGTTCAGAACTAACCATTAGAGAATTCCATCCCTCTCTGCATTGAACATAGGCAGAGCATAAGGAAACAAGCTTCTTACTAGTTTTCTGTTAGCCTTTGTGAATATTCCCCCATTTGCACAGCTGCTACATTTGTTGCTTTTTCCTTGCACTTAGCCACAACTTAAAATTTGGGAATTTAAGGACAATGGCAATGACCAAAAAAAAAAGCCTACACAGAAATAGGAAATATGGAAGAGCTAAAAGTAAACCTATGAATAAATATGTAAAGTAGAAAAAATGAAGCTACATATACATTCTAAAAATCAAAGTAGATTAGTCAAATTATTAAAAACACGTTAATAAAAACTGAAGGATACAATTCAAAATGAACTGAAGTTTATTAAAACTTTGGCATACCAAGCCAAGACAGGAAAGGAATTTTACATTTTTGAATTTTTAATTCTTATGATGAGGTCAAACTGGTGTCAGTAAGAAATGTGTCATTTTTATTGAATTTTCCTGAGCTTTACTCTGCCAATACATTCATTTAAAACTTCCTTTTGCATGAATAAAGAATTTCAGGTTGCAAAAACGCATCTTCATTTTGTGTAACTATGGAACAACTAGTTAGTAATACATTTTTATTTAAGTCATCTGGTAAATCCAATAGATAAACTAGATTCAAAATGTTTTTCCTGGAAAACTCTTTTGATAGTGATGTATATTTTTTTTCCTTTATGGCACTTCGCTCTTCACTCATTTGTGCTACAGAATGACTACAGCAATGGGTGCACAGAACAGAGCAGCACAGACTGCTTTTGCCAGGACCCTCCATCAAAAGGGTTTCATTCTGAAAACCCTTAAACTACTATGTCTTTTAATAAAGCAGTGCTTCTCCTCCCATCCTCTCAGAGGAAGTAATTCTGGAGCAGTCATGCTGATCTGTGATGTATGTTACCTTTGGTATTGACAATCCACAATAAGCAAAAAAAAAAAAAAAAAAGGTCTAAATTGTAACCTATTTTCTTCAAAGGAAGCCTAAGGATAGGTTTTAAATGAATTTTAACTATAGGGAGAATATGAAGTATGTCTCTTATTTTATGGCAAAGTTCATTCAGGACAAAAAAAAGAGGTTATGCATTTTTTAAGATACTTCAGCTTCAAATTAATTTAAATGCAGACATTTATCAACTTGAAAATTCTGAAAAAAATGTATGACATACTCAAAGAGCAAAAACTGTAAAAACGACTTCTTTCATAAAGCTGAATTCCTGCTTTAAATGGAAAATAAGTCCTAAGCCTCAACATAAAGTTGCAAGCCAGCACTTCCACCAAAGATTTAGAACCTAACTTCGATGGCACAATGCTTATTTGTAAAGCATACAAGACCTAAGAAATTTAGACTCTACCTTAGTCAAAGAAACCCCAGACTATTTTATATGATTTCTATATTTTGCAAGATCACTTCTGCCTCTCACAAAGGCACAGATTCTTCAAGTACCATGCTCCTGGGCCACTAAGGCTAGCAATTGGACTTACTATCTTTACTGAATGCTCTAACTGTACAGAAGGACAATCAGGGAATGACAATAATACAGTCTTACTCGGTGTCAAGCTTCCTGCAGGGTTTCACAGGGCTCAGGCTATTAAGAGTAGCCACCCACAATCTATTCACAGAGCTCTTCAGCAAGACAAGGAAACAGGATAGCAGCTGTATTTCCCAACTATCATCAGAGGTGTAACGCCATCCTCCCAGCTGTCCTTATTTTTTTCTATCATTCTGACATTTTCTTTCCTGCACACACAAACTACCCCGATATTATAACACTCCATTTACCTGCATGTATCTGTGCAGAAATACCTTTGTTGCATTCTTCTACACTTTCTTCCTAAGAAGTGTTTTGCAGTCATTTCAATCTGTCTGTATTTTTTAAGAAACGGGAAATTATCTCAGCTGCAGAAAAGTATATTTAATTTCTTTTCTAAACTAGGGACTGTGTTCAGGCTTCTCTGTTCAGTTTGCTTTTCTGTTTTAATTCTGATCTTTATTCTTATACCTATGTGCAGAAATAGTCTGAACAGGCTGACACTTTCAAGTTATTTGCAGCAGCATCAATTTCTGTTCTAAAACAGCATCCCAATTAACAACAAAAAAATCTACTGCGATGTGAGGTTTTCTGTAACCAAACAAAAAGAGTTTTTATTAGGGATTCTAAGTGCAAAGAAAGAAAAAAAACAACAACAAAAAAGAACCCTGTATTTTTGGAAGGTAAGTATTGTTTTAATACTCTTGGATCTGCCATATATTTCTAGAAACAAGCTGATAAACCCACAAAAGCACTTGGGAGTTAACTACTTATGCAGTTGTCTTTGAAGAGACCAGCACTTCTTTTTAAACACTAGTGCACTGCAAATATTAATCCAATCACAATCTAATTAATAGGATTAGAGATTCAAATGGCCAAGCTTCCATTGAGTTCCCAAACTAATCAAGTTTATTACATTTTTTCAACTTAATAATCAAGCTAACAAAGATAAACCCATTTATTAAAGCAATTTTTGAATACATTACACATCCCTTTAAGGCAAATAGTCTAAAAACTATGAAGAATAGCTATCAAGTGTAAAAAGAATCCAGTCAAACCCAGATACATTTTGAGTACAGCATGTATGCAGTACATCTGCATTTTAAGGGCATTTATGTACTGTGTGCACTACATCTGCATTTTAAGGACATTCCGTTCACAATTTCATTTTCTCCTCTCATATGAGTCACATACTCATGTGTTGAACTTTCCCTAGTGTGGCACATTTTCTGTATCACTAAACTTTAGGTCCCAGAAGCATGTCAAGAAAATGGGCAAGCAATTGGAAAACTATCCTTGCCCCTCAAAGGCAAATGCACATACTGCAGATGAGAGAAGATATGAGACCTGGCTGGTGGCAAATGAGAGCAGTAGACAAAAGAATTGGACCACTCTATGATCCCTTGAATAAATGAAGAAAAAAAAAAAAAAAGTAGTATTTATTCAAGACCAAATCAGTTGAAACCACCTCAAATGCTGAAATTCTGAGCATGGTAGTGCTTGTGGAATGGATGATCTTTAAAACTAGTCCTTAAAAATAATGACAAAATACATTAAAAAAAGGAATTCAAGGAACCCACAAAGCTCTCTACAAAAAGACATCTTCTCAGTGAGATTCTATCTTGACCTTGCTTTCAGTAACAGTTCAGGCAGGGGAAACACCAGAAAAGGTCTAATATATTAAATTCCTTTCTGGCTCCACGAATCTAATTCTGCTGTAGACACCAGAGTAGTGGTTAGATACACTGGCTTTTCCTGCTCTCCATCTCCTCCAGCGGACAAATGAGCCATATATGCTTGCCAAGCTTAATGCTTTCTGAAAAATCGTCCCCTCTCGAGTGAGTGTGGTCAAAGATTAGTCAAGTAAAGATCTGTATATGGACCCAAAATCGTTGCTACAATCTTTCAGCTCGCTCATTCTCTGTTGCTTTGTTTGAGACATACCTCTAATACAGGGACCTAATGTCCCAAGTCTGCAAAAAGAAAGGAAAGGAAACAGATATTGGGAAAAAGTCCTCAAGAGGGCTGGAAAGTATAAACTTAAAACTGCTTTTCAGTGGAAGTCTTTGAATAATGCAAAGTGAGAGGAAAAGGGAGCAAATAATCATCTTTCAAACATGGAGTAACCAGACCAGCTTCCTAATTTGCATATGGAAATGAGCTAGCCATTGCCTGTCCTTGTGCGTAGTCTAAATTTTTTAAAGTGTTTTTTATTAAAAATAATTTGGGGTATATTCTGTTCTTCTATTCTACAACTGCTTTTGGCATCAGGGGGCCCACATGTACATGGTAGAATACAGGTGACTGACATGTTTAGTAGTTCAATTACCGTCTGCAAAGAAGGCATTCTAAAAACCAAACTAAGAAAGGTGACAAATCATCTTTTTGGAACTACTAGACAAGAGAAACTTCAGGGGTGGGGGGAGGGTTGTAGAACTGAAGTACAAATTCAGATGACTGAATGCTGTATGATTTCCATAAAACATGCTTTTATCTACTAAAGGTTTGCATCAGTATTCCACTCTACTTTTCATGCACATTGCACTTGGCTTTACAGTAGTTAAACACCTTAAAGACAAAAGCCTACTAAAAAATCTTTTTAAAACCAGCTGTTTCAAAGAAATAACTTTAGCTTAAAAAAAGAAAAGCTGGAATCCATACTTCACCACTTTTTTTCTCAATAGTCTCTTATTAATGATCATCCTGCCCTGGAGAGGGCACTCTGTGACCACACTATGTATTCTAGTATCCTCATTAACCACCTTTTAGTTTTAACCCAGATATGCCTGTGATCCTAACAGTTTGCTTAGCCAGTATACAGCTTATGTCAAATGTAAATATATTAAGAAAGGGAACCATGTGGTGCCATGCTCATCAATTCAGCCCAATGTACCAAGTCCTGCATCTTGCAACTATGTTTTATTATTAAGGATAGTATATTATTTGATGCTTTTTTATGCACAAGTCATGTTTAAAAAGTCAAAATGTAGCAATTCCATAGTATTCTAATAATTGATAAGTTATAGGTGTTGAAAGCATTCTATTAACAGTGTTTCTCCCATTTCTTCCATAGTAACAGCAACCACAATCTAAAAAAGTTCCTCTGGTATATTTTATTGATGTTGATGGAATTAATAGAGATTATACACTTACCTGAACAGCTCAAATTTCATTTCTGGAAATACAGAAACACTTTCTTCTCCATCCAAATGTATATATTAAAAATAACACTAATCACTCTAAATTCTAGTATACAAGACAAAACCATACAATAAAAATACATGGAAAACTCCCTGTGCTAGGCAAACTGTTAAACATACTTCAAGGCATAATTCAAGGACTAACTGGCAATTCAGGGGAAAAGAACCCTATCCCTGTAATATGAATATTCCAAATACTCCATAATTATCTAGTTTGCTATGTTGTACCACCCCTCAGAGGCAGAATACTGAGGATGTGAACCACTGTTCTGAGCCAGTCTAGCAAGTCCTACAGACAAGTGTTTTCCATAAGTGAAAAAAGAATCCTAATAATGATATTGAAATCTTTGTGGTCGTAATTCTTTACAAACTTAGGAAACAAAAGATAAGAAATTGATGTAAATCACTTGGGTAAGCAGCTCTTGACAAGACAATGAAACAGAAGGAACAAACTGACCTAAAACTAGGAACCAGAAACTTTAATGGGCTGGTTGCCCAAGAAGCTTGGCTATACCACACGAATCAGCTAAAAACGTGCCCTTTAGGTGAACTTAACTAATTATAATATCAAAACTAAACCTCTAGAAGTTAGAATACCCACCTCCACCTGAAGACCCTCACCTACGGAGCTTGTGCAGGAAAATTAAGAGACACTGCACCTTTAAATGAAGATGAGGCCATTATACTCCAATCAGCTTTAAGATATGGAAGTAATTATGCTAATTTACAATGTATAAATGAATGACTGTTTTAGTGCTGGGTGTGCCAGCTTTGCGGGGATACCCCTTAGCACCCCTTTCTGTGCAGAACCGGCAATAAACAGCTAATACCTCGGACTCTGTGTGTTGCTGGCTTGCATACCAGGTAAATGATCCCACAAATTCTGGGACAACAATAATACTAAAAGAATCACCTTTTTTTAAGCAAAATCTTTCAACAGCATAGTGCCTTGACTTCCTTCCTAACTAGGCTATAAGAAAAATAAGGTAACTACATTTGTACTTAAAACAGGCTCAACTTGCAGAACTTCCAAATTCATAATTTAATGGCTAACTTCACAGCTAAAATAATGTGTGACTATGGTATACTTAGATTAAATAAATAAGCTTTGTTTTTAAACACTGTCTGGATATACACTGACACTAGCGCAATAGAAGATCAATTCAGTAAAAGTACCTGTATGTCCAACGCTAAATTTCTATAGTAGTTAAATTATCAGTCAAATAAAACTGTCAGCAAGGGCCCAAAGGAAAAGAATTAAAAAATATTCTTCCTTTCATCAAAAAAGAGGCTGTCTGTATGTCAGTAGTTTCAGCGAGACAGATTGAAGTCCAATTTGTGGAGGATTTGCAGATACTAAGGCTGAAAATTAAGATTTTCCATCTCACACCGAGGCCTGTTTAAACAGTAACAGGTTCAACAACTCCCCATTTTCACAGGTGATAACCAGTTCATCTTCCTATTAATATTTTAAGAGGCTCCATTCTTCTTACTCAGCTGCCACCCTAACCCTTTTTTCTCATCCCTCTCCATTAAAAGATTCCACTTCCTTAGAGCACTTGGCACACACTGTTCTCTTCTCGCTCTTAGATGCCTGTCCTCAACCCCTCCTCTAACGAAACCTTTTGTCATATCCCACTGCAGTCTTGTCAGAGCTTCAGCTCTTGGCTCTAAGACAGTAATACACACCTTCTTACTATATCCTTAAGCAAGGATCTTTTTTTTTTTTTTTTTTCATTTATTTCAAGTCCAGGAAGCTGTAGATTTCCTGACAGGTACTGATCAGTCACAGGCACTTCATTCGTTTACTGTAATAAAGCGTCTGTAATAAAAGTTGCACACTACCAGAATAACACCTAATTAATATTTGCCCACCATAGGAAGCTCTCATTCTGTTAACAGCATGTTCTCAGAGAACTATACAGATATCGTATGTGGAAAAGTAACATTTATCGAGTAACCTGAGAAAAGTATCTGATGGAATAGTTCCTGGGTACCCATTAAAAGCTTTACAATCAAAACTATTGATCCTTTGAAATCTTTGAGTACTCTGAGGGGACTAAACTGTAAAGCTTAATAAGGTAAATCTATATGGTTGAGAGGAATTCATGGCTGCTCATATATAATACCATCAATACTGAGTGATAAATTCACCCGTACTGGCATTATTAAAAAATGAGTGGCATTATCACTTTGGAAACCAACAGAGAGCCAGGAAGAGAGAGATGGAAAGCAACAGAGAGGTGGGTTGGTTTGGAGATCAGACACTGGCTCACTGTAGCGTACACTTTTCCTCATATTGTATACTTACTGCCTGTTTAACTGACTTCAAAACTTAAAATTTAAGACGTAACATCAAACTTTGACAACAATCTTGCACTGCTAGTAAATGAGATTAATTTTTCCTCAAAACATAGTAAGTCTATTCACTATTTATATTTCTAGAGAAGATGAAGATGATTATTTGATCATCACAAAAAAATGAATAATCTCAAGGAAAGTTGGATTATTGAAACCATAGTATTAATCCACAACATTTGTCATAATCTTCATGAAAATAAAGTGTGATAAGACAGTCAATCTTTCTAATGTACTTTTGCACAACAATGTGCAAATGCAGAAAATTAACTGCAGTTTTTTCTCACAGTATTGTTAACTCAACAATAATAAACAATTATATAGTAGATTACATACAATTTTCCCAAAAAAATCAGTTAGGACCACATTTTAGAGAACCTGTCTCTGCCAAAATCTCCCAATGAGATACAAAACTACACAGATGACTTTCTGCCACATGGCAGTTTTTAACATCTACAGCATATCTAGTTTCAAAAGTAATGAATGCCTCATTAGCTACCTTTACAAAGACAATATGAGAACCACTGACTTGTCTCCACTCACTGCTATTCCCATTCTCTTACCTGTTATCAAGGCAGAGTGATAATATCCACAGGATACAGAGGAAACAGGTTTTCCAACATCCACTTGACACGGGACACTAACACAGGCTTCATCAGCCAAGCCAATCTGACCTTCCGAATTGTCACCCCACACAAAAAGCTGCCCATCCTCTAAAATGAAGACACAGATAGTTAACAGATTTGACACCAAAACTAACAAAAAGTTAATCTACCCATTTAAGAGCATTTCATAAACTCTGTGTATGATACTACTAAATGTCATGATCTCAGGGACATAAAGGTATTTAGCACAATGCAACAAAACAGTCTGAAGTAAGAGGGTATCCCTTAAGCTTTTCAAAAGTGACACAGAACTTAGTCGTCAACTGATGTTAGACCATAAACAGCAACAGGAAAAGTACTATGTAAAAACATTCCTTCAAAAAGAGGGAGATTGAGCATATAAGACAATTCAGTTGCCAGAGGTCAGTATGAAAATATTACAGTGAATTTAAGGCATCTTCTCATTTCTAGTAGCAAGTCACCACTTTCTCATTCTTCCAAACTTATTGTCTTTTCTGACTCTGGTACACATCCCACTTACTCTTCCCTTATCTTTCAATTCTCTTCTCAGGTGATTATACTGCCCAGCTTCATTTTGTTTTCCTTAAACTATCACAACAGCTGTTCCAAGTTTATTAAGACCAGCCTCTGTTGACACAAAGACCAATGGTAGCAGTAAAAAACAAAAAAAGGTAGTGAACAACATGAAAAATCTCTAGATTTTTCTAGAAGAGATGATGTCTCCTCTCTGCATATTTCTTATTGGTGGGAAGTGCTACTGAGATGCTGTTGGGAACTAAAATAATTCAAAGCTGACTTACGAATCTCAGGAGAATGTTAGCAATTGTCACAAAAAAATACAAACCAAATGAGCAGGCTAGCATCTCTCATACAATCTTACGCTCTCTGTCACATTCTGAAATGACAACGTCAATTACTTACCCTAAACATGTACAGAAACAGCTGCTTTGTAGCAAAACTTGAGAAATTACATTATAGGGTAATAAAGGACCACCCATCCAATGGCTGAAAGTATTATAACTGTATGGACTTCAACATGTCGCAATTGTGTAATTTTGCCATTGGAGAAACAGGTCACAGGTTAGGCCTCTCTCAGAATTAGTAATGACACAGAGGTATAGCCTGTACCAGTAGACCAAAATAGTTGCAGTAAGAAGTGGAATTAAAGAAACTTAGTTTTTGTAAGATTCATGCTTTGTAGCTGGCTTCCCTGGAAATGAACTGAAGATTTTTTCCATTTTGAGGGTATTCATACTGTCTCTCCTTCGTAAGGATTCCTACTAGTACAGGTTGAGCTCCCATTGCAGGCCATCGCTCATGGAAAAGGTCTACTTTCACAAAAATTGTAGGAAGTTAATAAGACTGCCTGCCCTTACCAGATTGTGTTGAAATAGGCAATTGGCTATCAAAAAATTACTATGGTTACTAGGGAAAGACGACAGGGAGGCATAGAAAATACACCCACATATGCAGACAGAATGCTGGAATACATGTTTCCCTGGAACACCAGGCTGGACACACATAAATAGATTTTATTAGCGGTTGCTCTTACCAGTTACTGCTGCTGAGGTGTATGATCCAGCTGCTAGCTGTTTGATCTTGTGCTGGTTGGTAAAAAAACTAATTAAATGAAATGTGGTCCTTTCCTCTGTGTCACCTAATCCCAACTGACCTTCACTGTTACCTCCAGCAGCATACACATTTCCTTTTTCTGCATACAGAAAAGCACATGTAATACACAGAATGAAGACATTCTCATCAATGGTCAGAGAAACTGGAGCAAGTAATTTAATTTTCGATGGAAAAAGATTACATGAAAGTTGGGGTCTGCTGCCCTGAAATATCCTCGAGTTGACATTAGCAGTTTCTGTTGTAGCTAGCAAGGAGGCTTTCCTGCACATGCTTAGACGAGAACTTTCTAAAGGCCTTACATGTACTTAGACTGACTGCATTTCCCACCATTCTGGAGACTGATCTAATCAGTAAATATAATTTGAAGTTCTGCAAGACTTCTGAGAAAATGACTACTAGTAGCCCTGGCAGCCAGAAGCAGCTTCTTCCCCAAATAATGTGTATTTCAAGATAAAGCGGGAGAAAAATGGTGAATGATGTCACAGGCAACAAAACTGAAGTCGTATTAGTACGTAAATTAAAGAGATGCATAACTTGATAGTTTTGAGTACTGTGAATGAAATATATTTGTGCTTAGGTTTTTATTAGAAATATTTTACTCATTTTAATATTTAAATCACTTTTGATTTAATTAACTAGGTCTTTATTTTGTTTTAGAATCTTAAAGTTTAAGTTAAAGCTGATGATTGATATTTTCAACTTAAGAGAACTTTAAGATTTATATTTTTTAATTTTAGTATGTTTCACATCTAAAGTGCTCATCTATGATGAAAAAGATAAGGCCCATTAATAACACAAATCCAGACACAAATGTGATAAGCAACTGACATACAATTTATAAATGGTCCTTGCTCTATAAATGGCCACAAATTATCTAGCCAGTGTGTACACTAAAAGTGACTAATATTTACCCTGTGCAGTGTTGCATACTCAACTGTTATTAAAATGTTCTGGTTTATTCTAATAGTCTTATTTACAGTGCTCAGGGTCTACACATATATAAACCTCCTAATAATCAAACAATCCTCTTTGTAACATTACTGCAAGCTAAAGGATTGCAACCACAAAGATGGCTATTCCATTACATAAATTTTAGAAGCACGACAAGAATTTGCATCAATTCTCTGTATACTGTCTCTCTAAAAATTTATTTTTTAGTTTAAATTTACAGTTTATTTATTTATGGCTTAATAAAGCAACTTGTCATTGAAATAGCAGAATATCTTGTCTAACCGAAACGCAACAAAATTTGAAGACTTGAAAACATTTGGTTCTACTGTATTTACTCAAATATATAACTTCACACTAATAAAGATAAATTATTTGTCAAAGGACAATTCGAGTACAGATATATAAAAAATACTAATATACCTTTACAGGGCTTAAATGAAATATTTGATAATTGTTAACCACACCTCAAATGCCAGCAAGAATTTTTTTAATCTGTCTATTGCTAGCAAAAATATAACATTATTTTATAAATGCACTGGCTCAGAATAAATCAAGCATTCAAAGAACTGGATATCAAAACCCCAAGTTTTAATAGTCCCGTTTTCATTTATTTTTCCTTCCTCAACACTCCTGGGGTTCCTAATGTAATTTTGCATGAAAGCAAAGGAAGAAATCTATCTTTAATATGTATATAATATAGGTTACATACCTGTGTAAACTAAAGTGTGGTTTCTTCCACAAACAGCAAGTTTTGTTTTTTCTGGTTTTAAAGCTATGAATTAAAGCCAAAGGGGGGGGAAAAGTTATAAGCAAGCTGATAGCTGGTTCAACAACAAAATGTTCTATGCTCTAGAGGGAGCTCTGATTTTTTTCACATTTTTATCAACAGAATGATTACAAGATTCGTTGCCCATCTGAACCTAGCACATAACTTACTAAATCAGGATTCCCCCAAGACAAGAAAACAGATATAGACCTTAAAAACTTATAGCTGACGCTCAGGTTAACTTGATGATGGCTACTTCATCCTAATGCCACATTCCCCAGAATTTACCATTTATGGGATATGCCTCAAAGAAGATATCAAGTTGCAGGACAAAATGCATGCTTAAAGCTGTCTTCAGTTTTCATTAACAGTACTATTCTTAAGTCCCTCTTATGCTTTTCTCACTATCTTAAATTTTTAAAATCATACTGTTCTTTTGTCTTATCATCCCTATCTTCCTTCATTATGCACAGCTACCTTTTTTGCTAGACTTTTGGTCTGCACTGCCCTCTTACTGATCACTAACTTCAATTGCTAAGGACAGTCCTATCTGGACTAGTGCCTAAAATTTTTGCATATACCATCCTGTCTCAATTTCAGCTCAATTACCACCCACCCATTGCATGTACTTCTCTGCAATCTAGGCACTGTGAAAGACTGGGAATGTATGTGAGAGGAGTCAAGAGTTATTTTGGTGGGAGAGAGAAAACACAGAGGTGCCTTTTCTCCCATGGCAAGTGCACTCCATTTCACAGAGGAAAAAAATCTCACTGACTTTTCCATCCTCTCTCCAACTACTGATCGTTGCCAACAATTTATCTTCTCTCAGCCATGTCCATGTGCCCTATACAGTGCTCTTAAAACAGCATTACTTTTTACGTAATCTATCTTTAATTGCTTTTCCACTGCACTAGTCCATGACAAAGCCAACAACCATCATCCCTTTCAGAAACCCTTTTTCAGTTCTTCCAAATCAACTTTCACCAGCTCCATAACATTCAGATTAAAGTCCCTTCTACCAAGTCACTGAATAAATCTATCTACTTAAGCATGAACCATCTCTGGTCTATCACAGAGACACAAACATAAATTGTCCAAATTCAGGTTCCTGCCTATCCTATCCAACACCCACCACCACCACCAGGCTGGAACCATAACACTTCCAATGCTGGCTTCTTCCTACAATCTTAATTTGCTGCTTTATATCCCAAAACTCTACCTCCAACTTCAGAGATGATCTTCATCAGGTCTTCAGAAGCCTGTGCTCCCCAACCTTCCTCCCACTTAGGCTAATCAATTGTATTTGATGAGCCACGCTATATTTACAACGTTGCTGGCAATTTTTCATAACCAATTTCATTAGTGTCTAGTCAAGTCCCAGAAGATATTTTCTCAGAAAACATGCAGCCACAACCATTTGGATACTGAAATGTGTCCTTGCAACCCCATTCCCAAAGCCAAGTGATGACTGAAATCTAGTCAGAAAAGCTCCAGGACCTTCTTCTACTGCCTACTGCCAAGAGAAGAAAGATACCTGCCTTGTGACTTTTTTCGATGGATGCCAGGTCTGGTTTGAATTGCTGTCATCTTCTCTTTGTCTTTTATTTGCCATTGCAATTTGACAGTAAAAAAAACCCCAAACAACTGACACCCAATCCATTTAAGCCAAGGGAAGAATCAATCTCTCACATGGCTGATAGATGATGTGAACCTGAAAGTAGCTGCATTCTCCCTCTGAAGTGAAATACAGAGAGGAGCAGATAAAGGACAGCAGAATAAACTAAATCAGGAGGAAAAGAGTTTGAACAAGCAGGATAATTTGTTTTTAACAATAAGTTAACAGATCGATCTGCTGGAAGAAAGGATGAGGATGACCATTTAATGGTGAAAAGAAACGTGTTAATGGGATAGATCTGACTTGACATAAGTAAGGGGACAGGGAAAAAGTATTGACTTAGTTTTGTTTGACAAGATAAAACCAGCCAGGAAAGATCAAGAAGATAACAGTGCAATGAAAACATATTTTACAACACATGAAAGAATATGGGCATTTATTTTACTGCTTACATATAATACAATAATATATATATTACTGCTTATATATAATACAAATATATTAACATTTATGCCCCCTCGGGCACTTCTTATACTTGCTAAAAATGCAGTAGTACTTGTAGAAAGTTCCTGATAGATTTTTTCATTTATAAAGGTGCTAAAACAAAAGCGATACAAAGGTTACACAACGGTGTTGGAAGTCTGATTTCTAACACATAGACAACACTGCAGAGACCAAGCATTTGATTAATGTCTTTGCAGTCACAATGAAGATGTGGTTTGTCAGAAAAGGCAAATACTACATAAAATGACAGCCTTCAAAAAAGACAGGATTTTATGTATCTGAAGTAATCTTCAGACGCAAAAGGACCCAGAATCTGGAACTGATGAAAAATCAATCAGGAATCCTTTTAAGCTACCTTCATGAGCTTGTGCAGTAATATGCTACACATGATAAGTAAAGAAGGCAGAAACAGTTATTTTGGAACTGCATCTTAGGAAGTGCCTTCTCACAAGGGTCTCCTTTCAAAAAGACAAAAAAAGAAAAATTAAACAAACCTTTAACACATGTTGGTTTGCTGACAGTGTTCTTTGATCCCAGTCCTAATTGGCCCCAGTTGTTACTGCCAAACATGTATAGTTTACCATTCCCTGAAAAAAAAATGCACAGTCAGAATCCATACAAGTGTTTGAATACCTCATTCAAGACAAGATGGTCATTCACACACTATGCTATTTATTACTTCCTTTTTAATGTAAGGTTTAAGATTAGGCAGTACAATATTTAAGTGTAAACAATAATTAATGTCCTCCTGATTTTTCAGTACAAAAGTAGTAATTCCATTTTTTAAGTAAGAAATCCCCAGCCAGAAGAAGAGACAAAAAGCAGAACAAACATCATCTCCTTTAATTACAGGACAGATAAAGTGCTCTTCAGAAAATAAAACGTTGTAACCTTGGACAGACCCTGCAGTTCAGAAACCACAGTATCTATAGGCCTACTTGTAAAACAACAGCACATTTAACTGAGCACCCACATCTTTTGCCCCAAAGACAGGAATGAATAATGCAGCTATATAATTAATACAAACACAATTTTGTAATCAGCTTATTTCACTGTTTCGGGGGGCAGATATTTCTTTTACTGCTATATGTCTTCTCTTAAAATGATTTACAAATTTGCACTCCTACAGAACATAGTTTCTGATAAAATTTCAAATGTGTCCACAAATTGTATTAATTTGTCACCCTGCATATAAAGAAGGAATGCATAAAAACACCATGCAGTCAGAGAGTTTTGTAAACCTAAATGCAGACATTAGATTACAGATCTTCAACAGGAGCAATGCTAGAATCATATTTCAGAAACTGGTATGATGTGTCATTGAACTTGCAGGTTTGACCATTACAAAAAATGAACTGTTGCAATTCTGAATAACCAGTGTTTTTTTAAGAGCATGGCATATGAACAGATGAAACGTTTGTCATCAGGCATGCAAATTAACCAAAACTGACTACTGACAATACCTTAAAATGAATTCATTTCAGTTCAGTTCAGTTTTTAAACTATTACCTTTCGTAAAGCTGTGAAGGTCACACCCAAAGATAAAACCCTTGTTCCAACAGAAATCTTTGCAAAACAATAGAAACTAATTTGTCAAAAACTCCGGACCTCTTACAACCATTAAAAGGAGTTTGTTTACTTTTGATGAAGGTCTGTGTGAGTTAGACTCCACCACAAGGCTGTCACATAAACAAACTTTGTCACCCTAGTCATCAACTATTATCACATGATTGCAATGCATAACAGCAATTCCACAAAATGATGCCAAAATATTATCACTGTTTGTACTTCAGTAGTGTAGGTTCTCAGTGAAGGTTCTGAATGTGATTTACCGAGACCCTGAAACATGATATTGAAATGTTTAAAATAGAACAAAAATACTTACTCTGTTAAAAAAAAATCCATTTATTTTCTTAAATATAACCACATAGTTAAAAAAACCCCACCAACAACTAACAATAACTATTATCTAAAGTCCCAATCAAATTATTAGATTTGACAATTTTTGGAACATGGGGCTATGTGTCAGTATTATGTCTTTCTAAGAAAGCTGGAAGGAGAAAAAAGTCTGAGGTCAAGTCTACACTCATGGTGTTTTACTAATAGCATTTATATCACTATCCCGATTTTGATAATGCAATCACGTCAAAACACATGCAGAGCTGTCTGTCACTGAAAGCCAAACGCACCTTAAGAGAAAGAATTTTTATTAGCAAATGGCATCCTATATTGGTATATGCTTCCTTGTATCTTTGGTTTATACTTTCTAACTGCCTTTATAAGAAAGCAGTACTCCTGTGGGAATATGATGCCAAGCTGCCATAATTCAATTTAAGCACATTTTCTTTTATCCATTCAAAATTCCAACAGGTCATGCTTTTCATCCTCTAATCTGCTGTTTCTTATACCAGTCTTTAAATTCTCAGGCATTGATTGCTTTCTAAGTCAAGGAGCTTAATAGATGAGAGGAATTTTTTTACATTCTTTTACAACTGAGTGACAGCCTTTTATAATTTCAGGCTTTCAACACTTAGCAGTGTAACAGAAAATAAGAAAACTGCGAAGCAGGTAATTCAGACAGTGAATGAAAACTAGTAGGCACTACAGAGGAACCTAAACAAATGCCTGTAATGAAGCAACATTTCTGGGTCTGTACAGCAAATCAGGTTTTGGGACAGACATGATGCAATCTAAGCTGGCCAGGAAACATGATGCAATTTTGTATGCAAAAGGCCCTATTTTCATAATTGCATACTGAGATATCTCCAGTCATCACCACAGATGCACTGAAGTGAGAACTAATTCAACAGCAGACAAACAGGCAAGGATCATATTTCAAAACTTTGCAAATTCAGATTGCTCTTGGTTTTTTGCTTCCGCTTCGGTGCTGACATACAGAGATTGTGGCCATCTGCCAGCTGGAATGGCTCACAGAAGACGGGTCTGGCAGAGTAAGATTATGACTCTGGGCAGCAGAAGGGAAACAACAGGACATAAAGAAAGGGACTACTCAGACTATTTTGGTGATGAAAACAGACTTGCAACACCAGTCCCTACCTTTATCCCGATGTAAGACTAGAGTATTTCTCCAACATATGTATGCATTGGCATATCACCAGCAGATGTTTCACCAACATCAATTCAGGGCTATTAGGGAAGCCACAAGATGCTTACAGCTTTAGGAACAGAGGTTTTGCGAGAGACTTCAGGAAGAGAGTGTCTCCTAACCAGTACATTCCTCATATGAGTAGCTGCTATCACAACTGTGATTCTTGGGAACCCAATCTGTCATGTGCTCCCCTGGTTCATGAAGTGCTACTAAAGGCATTCATTCAGCAGCTGAATTATTAAAGTATATTTATATATATAAAAAAATTATTAAAATTAATATACAATTCAAATAAATCTCATAAAAACGGGAATGACATCGGTTTTGTTAGGCAAATCATGATATTCTCAAAATAAAAGCTTTATTGAGCAATAAGAACAGTCACACTTAGGACATTTAGTATCACACAAACAGAAACAGCGCAGTACATTGCTTGCTCCTACACATTTCAAAGATCAACACAAACATGTACTAATCTTTCTCATTTTCCCCTTGCAGTTGATGCAAAAGATACTGTGCCATGTTCTGATGGCCTGCTTGTAGGCAGAAACAATAGAAGGAAACTGGTGTCCAAAGACCTGGAGAGATTCCAAAGTCTCTGTGGTGTAAATTCTTTAATGTTTAATGCCTTACAAAACTCAAAATTATGAGCATACTCTCTTGTTGTGGTTCCATATGTACCTCTCTTCACTCCTACTTTTACACTTGATACTTCTTTCTTTCCTTCTACCCTCTTGCACTGAGGGCTTCATTTCTCTCCAGAGCTCTGAGTTCAGAAAATGGGTCTTCTGTCGTCATCATTTTCCCCCTTGTGAACAGGATCAGCCTCTTTGATCAAATGTGGGCAAGCTGCCTAGGACACTCTAATCAAGGCAAATAAACAATAAGACAGCTGTTAACTTTAGGAGTTTTGTAGAAAAACTTAATAGAAAGGTATTGGGAGGAGATTCTTAAAAACATGCGCAACATCACTTACTTCACACCAGCTTCCAACAGGATGAATAAATTGGCTTTCCAATGCCTGCAGTTACAGAAGATGCAGGGAGTGGACTGTCAGTATTCTTGGGCAAAAAAAATATAGAAATGGGGCAAGAAACATTATTAAACATATTACAAGTGATGCTGGAAAATATACTGCTCATGACTGTGTTAAAGAACAAAAGAAGACAACTGCTTAAAAAAAATTCCGGCTCAAACATTTTAATGAAGATTGTGCTAAAGGTAGAGAGCAAATGAATAAACAAACACAAATTTCAATCCCAGACTCCAAAAACTGGAGAAGAAAACGTTTCTCCGACTAGCTCAGCAAGCCAACTCAAAGTCAGAAAGTAACTATCACTGGTCCTTTCTATTCCAACATACAGCTACAGTATGTAAATAAACTTTTGGACTCTAACTCCTGACCTAGAAAGCCAAAGAACAAAGTATTTTACATTTACTTTACACTTTTCTCCCTAGAAGTCGTATAGGAATATTGATGCTGGATTAGATGAAAGCAGTATTTGAAATTTTCTGAATATTTTGTTTGAACGCTAAATATTAGTTCCTGTACATTTTCTTCATTTGCATTCAGTCAAGGTTCAGTGTTCGATGTAGCTGTCTCTCCAGCCCAAAACCAGCTTTAAGGAATGTTTTGTATCGGTTTGGGTGATTGTTGAGACATGTTAGTGTAAAACTGATATATTTCTATTAGATTTGAATCTACCTCATATTCCCACTGTCCCCGGCATACAGGTCCCACCACCTCTTCCAGGGGGTGGAAAAAAAAGGATGGGGGAATTTTGTGACCTGTAAATAAAGACTGAAAATAAAATGAAGCATGCATTAAGACACACCTGCTTGAGATACTTTTCCTTCCTCAGTGATGTTTGTCTTTTATCTCTTCCAGGTCAGGTTCAGCTGGATTTCAAGAAGCTCCTGGTTTCCCACAAGGTCTGTACCCCTCTCAGTAAAGTCATTATCGGCATGCACTTCTGGACCTTTTATTCCAGGTGTTATTGCAGTTCAATGCCATTCACGAAGGGCTGTAATTCCACTGTATCATCCAACTCCATCTAACAGCAGAAATGCGAGGTGCACACGGGCATGCACAGGTGTGAAGAACAAATGAGGGACAAAGGTTTTCTGTTTCCCTTCTTCACTTTTTTGTACGGCTCTTGCAGTTTCTCTACCTTTGCTCATTGTTGATCAGTATTCTACCCTCTCTTTTACCTCTAATTTACAATGTCCCAAAATACTTTTTGGTCCCAAAGAAATTTTGTACTCATGCTTCTACAGTTCCTTCTCCTCAAAAGCTTTGAGAAAATAAAGATCTGATTAACTAGAAGCTTCTCTGGTGACTTATCGGCACACTACAACAGCAAAGGCCAGCTACAGAGACATTTTTGAAACACGCTGCATAGATTAAAACAACAGGGAGAAGGGGAGATAGTAGAGAAATGATGCTGCATGCAAACCTAGTTGACTGCATGCAAGTTGACTTCTTCAAAAGCTTTATCTAAGTGGCTGCTATTACAGTGACATGGGAGTTAGGGGACTGTTGCTGATGAGGGTAACAGTGCTGGCGCAGGCACATGCTGGGGGAATGCAAGGAGGCAATTTAAATTGACTAGTCTAAACTGAGAATTATACTAGTGTTATTTCAAACTGGGTGTGGGCATATCAAAGGATATATAAAAAAAAAATTTTCAAAAGGGAAATTTCATAGTGTCCCAGGCTACATTCTGACTAATTCTATGCAACAGGCAATTTAATAGAACTGGTTCAATCCAAGAAAAAGTGTCAGGTTTTGTTCCAAATAAACTATTCATGGATAATTCATCTTCTACAAAGTTAGGCTTGAAAAATTAATTGTATAATTTCACAAATTCTTCAATGAGTATTGTTTCCATCATTTCAAAGCAATGAAAATAAAAATTAATACTGCTCACTGTATTGATCTGAGCTTCTTTGAATGCTTTGGCAATTTATTTCTGATTTTAGTAGGATTTTCTGAAGTTTTTGGAGTTGCTCTTTCAAAGGTTATTTTCAGTTGACAGTTAACAGTAATTTGAATCTTCATTTCAGAGATACAGTTTTATCTGTTGTTGCAGGCAGATTCCTAGTGAACTTGTTGACCGTGTTCAACAGATACTGTTTACTTCCAGGATACAAACCTCCGTATTTTAAGATTGCCTACTAAACACTGTCAGATTCACAAGAAACATTCAAGCTGAACAAAGTCATGCTTACTTTAAATCCTGTGCGATACATTCAGTTATTACAGATTCCCTTATGACAGTTCTTGGGCATGTCTTGTGAAAACGTTCAGTGATCTCACACTAACTTCAAAGGCATCCGATAGCTCCCACAGAACAGTCCTCTGTCCTCTCCACAACCTCATCTGATATATTACCTCAGGATTCAAATAAAAATCATACTTTCCAAGCTGTCCAAGTATATAACCTTTTATCATATACTCCATTTCCAATACTGACCTGTAACAATAGCAGTATGTTCATCTCCACATGATATAAGTACAGGCTTGTCATTTTTGAACCAGAACTTGCTAGGAATATCTTCTGCAAATTTGCTTTTTCCAAATGTGAAAACAGCACCTGATTCTGAAACACAAAAAGATAATGTCAATTTTAGTGAAAACAGATTTTGCCTCATACATTTTGAAATGGTCAATTCCTATTAATTCAATTGCACATTTTAGTTTCCTATCTTTTTCTTTTTTTAAAAAATGGCTGAAGCATTTTATTCCATTCTGTTTCACCAAGACTACTTCATTTTCAGGCTCACATTTTAGTCCTTGTGATTCTTCTTAGCTTCCATGAATTTCCTAGCAGAACAGGTATTGTTGTTGGTATATTGTGTTCTGAGGACATAATTTATTCTAAAGTACACTAATGTACTTTATCTCTACCCTCTAAGAAAAACTACTAGGTATATAAAAGAAAGAATAAAGAACTCTGAATAACTGCCCCCAGAAAGTAAAATAAAAAGCTCATCCTGAAAGCAGGTCGGGACAAAGAGTTCTCACTTACGTTTATACTTGAATTCAAACAGGTTTTCCAAATTGCATTAGAGAGAGAGACACACACACTGTAAAGAGGTGACAGGCTCCAAACTGACCACTCTTCCTCACCCATCTGAAAAGATACATGTGCTCTAAAAATGTCCCCCTAAAATCAAAACTCTCAGCCTTCAAAACATGGGTTGGCACAACAGTCTTTGATCATCAAACCATGATCTAAAAAAACCCAAACAAAACGACCCCAAAATAAAGTCCAGACAGCTCTTCTGCCCTTGTAATCTGTCTAGTTTTCTCGATTCTTCCCACTTTAAAAAGTGTCAGTAATATTGTTTTAAAACATAGAATGTTAACTATTCATTCACCTTTTGGTTAAGCATGTGGCTTGACGCAGTAAATATTAATTCTACCGGAAAATAAACGAACTTACAAGTTAAATAATTTGCCAAAAGCCATGCAGACAATGTGGCAAAGCACAATTAGACCTTCTATTTTAAAATGTCAAACCTTGTGCTTTAAGCATAGAGTAATTTTTTGAGAAAAAAAACAAAGAAAAAAACCAAGCCTTTGCCTTGCAGACTTTTTGTTAACATGTAAGCTATGATAACACAAATACAAACAGTAACACTGGACTGCTTCTGTAAAATTACATATAATTTGATAGTAACATTGAATCATCTTCGTGTATTTACTTTCAATGAAAACAATCAATAGTCTGCACCCCAGCTCCAAAACTGAAAGTTCGCTCTTTCAGTTTGATATTCATTTTGAAATGATTCTTTAATGCAAAAGTTTCCCATATTTGCAAATGACACGTTATTTTACGCATCAGGTTCAGCAGACACGTATAAAATTGTATTTACTACCCCTCTAGATGTGTTTCACTGTTTTATTAAAAACAAGCCTTGTGCAGACAAATTCAAGCCTTTTTAAAGAAAGGGTTGAGTTTTTCCTCATTTTATGCAGACACACCTACAACCACAGACATGCTAGAAGGCATCTGAAAACTCTATTTTAAGTGTTAATCTCCAGCCAGACAGCCAAGCTGCATATTTGAATGCGCTTACAGTGATCTCTTTGGCCCTCATGCCAAAGTAGAGCTCGCTGGTTCATTTCTTTTTCTTTCAAATGCGTTAACATGAAAGTATAATTTTTTTTTAATTCAATGTATGCAAAAAGCAGTTTAGTCCACAAACATCCTTCGTACCTCCAACATTTCCCAACTGAAACCGAAGCCGTCAGCTGGGAAATTAAATCCTACCAATTCACAGAATTAAACCCCATACAACATAAATGAGGTTTTTGCTGTCTCGGCACCGAGCAAATGCCTAACAATTACCGTAGGTCGAGCCGCGGAGCAAAACTCATTTACTAACTGGAAAAAAAAAAAACCAACCCTGCCTACTTAACGCTGCACTACTATACCACGCCGGTGACGACAGCACGGTTGCCCCCGTCTAATCTCTGACGTCAGCGTACGTCTTTCTCCCCAGACGCCGGAAGACACCGGCCCGAGCCGGCGGCCCGCACCGGCAGGCCGGAGAGGAGCCGGGGGCGGCCGCGAAGCGCAGAGCGGGGCCACCGGGGGGGGCCGCGGCCGTTGGGGCGCCGGTGATGGCGCCCACAGCGGCCGCTGCCGCGGTTGGGGGGGGGGGGGGGGGGAAGCGGGCGGGGAACGCCACAGGCGGACGAGGTCCCCCGACCCGACCCGCAGCTCCGTCCCCTGTGAGGGACCGGCAGCACTCACCGGGCACCGGCAGCTCGTCCTCCTCGGCGGGCTCGGCCATGGCAGCTGGCGGCGGGCGGCCGCCCCCGCGCCCCATGCACAGCGGCGGCGGCCCGCCGGAAGTAAACAGAGGCCCTGCCACGGGCAACGGCCATAGAGAGCGGCGCAGCGCGGGCCGACGAAGCCAGCTGCCGGGAGGAGGCCCGGACTGCGGGCTGGCGGTGGGGTGGGGGTGGCAGCGCCCCCTGGTGGCCGGCGGGCGCCTGCGGTTCCCGCTCCGCCATCTTGACGTTCCCCTCAGCCGGCGGCGGGTTGTCCGTGCCTCCCCACGGACGGGGGCTCACGGGTGCTGAAAGGAGGGAAGACTCACCTCCCTTGAAAGCCCCTTGCGAGACCCCTCTCCAGCAGAGCGTGGCTTTCCTGGCACCGTCCCGGCATGGCCGGGCATCGTTTCTGTCTGCCTCCTCTGTAGGCTGCCCCTGCCTCCAGCTGCCCAAGCAGCCATCTCGCACTGGGGCTCTGCCTTGAGCTCCCTGCTTAGCCAAGCCAGGCTCCTGATACCTCTGCTGGCTTTGCTGAGTGATTGGAAGGGCTGCCCTGCCTCAGCCAGGTGAACAGAACGTAAATCAGAAACTTTATTCTGTCAGCACCGCGGTTCTGCTGTCCTAACAGACAAGTTTCCTCTATTTGGTGGTCTCTCTTTCACCAGCATGTCCCTGTAAAGTCTTTTGATGGGGTGCACGAGAAGACGTTCAGCTACCCACCCAGCCAGGGTCACTTAGGTGATGGCAGTTGTGCAGACCCCACTGGAATCAAGTCCAGGGGCTTGTAGCCTTTTAACCATATTTAATGCGCAGTCCCAAACTCCCAGTGGAGCTTTTCCCTCCATTTTCTTGCTGTTCCTGTGTGTTTCAGATATGCCCGGTCATCCCTTGCCGAAAGAAAAAGCTCTTGCTTTCAGGATGATGTACTGCAACAGAGGCAGCTGGCAGCCTGGACAGCCAATTTAAGCCTTGTTTTATGCAGAGTTTAATCAATACAGTTGTTGGTGCGTAAGATGAGGTGTCCATATAAGTACACACAAAGAAGGGTGGCCACATTTTCAAAAGGGAACAGCAAGTGTTTGTGATTTTTGCCCCTACACAAGGCAGGGATTTCATCTCATTGAACCCCAATATCCCTCTGATGCTTTCTGCCCTAACTGCTTCTCCTAAGTCTGGAGCACAGGGATATCCAGCAAAAGCTGTTCAAAATAAAACTGAGCAAACATTGTTTTGTGAAGTGATGCCTGAGATTGTAGTTACCAGATACTGTGGTTGCCAAGAACATAAATGGGTTATGAAATGATTAGGCAGATTCATGGGAAGAAGGTGTCTGCAGCAGGGTTTTAGTTTCTATGACTGTGGGATCCTATTTGAGGATCAGCATGTCATGGTTTAACCCCAGCCAGCAACTAAGCACCACGCAGCCGCTCACTCACTCCCCCCCACACCCAGTGGGATGGGGGAGAAAATCAGGAAAAGAAGTAAAACTCATGGGTTGAGATAAGAATGGTTTTATAGAATAGAAAAAAACCCTAATAATGTTAATGATAATACTAATGAAGTGACAGCAGTAATAATAAAAGGATTGGAATATACAAATGATGCACAGTGCGATTGCTCACCACCCGCCGATCGACGCCCAGCCAGTCCCCAAGCGGCGATCCCCCTGCCCCCACCCCGCCCAGTTTATATACTAGATGTGACATCACATGGTATGGAATACCCTGTTGGGCCAGTTTGGGTCAGCTGCCCTGGCTGTGTCCTGTGCCAACTTCTTGTGCCCCTCCAGCTTTCTCGCTGGCTGGGCATGAGAAGCTGAAAAATCCTTGACTTTAGACTAAACATTACTTAGCAACAACTGAAAACATCTGTGTGTTATCAACATTCTTCTCATACCTAACTCAAAAACATAGCACTGTACCAGCTACTAGGAAGACAATTAACTCTATCCCACCTGAAACCAGGACACAACATCTGGTTGGGAGAGGTGGAAGCCACCTCACAAAGTGGGACAAATGTGTCTGCTGGTAGGGTGGCTGACCCAGTAAAGAGGTCTTTGAACAAGGAATGATGGGGAAAGGACAGAGTCACCAGCAGCGTCTGCGAGTGGGCAGACGCTGAGCTCCTAGAAGTCTTCATTGGCCACCACTGAGTGCAGAATGGATGGGAAAGGCTGTTTATAGAGTGGGCATTTGGTTCTGGTTTTCATAGAATCATAGAATTGTTTAGGTTGGAAAAGACCTTTAAGATCATCGAGTCCAACCGTCAACCCAACACCACCATGCCCACTAAACCATGTCTTGAAGTGCCTCATCTACGTGTTTTTTGAACACCTCCAGGGATGGTGACTCCACCACTTCCCTGGGCAGCCTGTTCCAATGCCTGCCAGGTATTTTGGATGCCCACTGCATGCAGACGAAGCAGAAGTCGTGCTGGCAGTGGTCCAGTCACGCCACATTGTCCCAGGTGTCCAGCCATATACCGCTGGAAGATGCAGCTGTGGGCATGGGGGGGTGCAGCAGCTTGGGAGCTGCTCCCCCTCAGAGGTGCCCCAGCCACTCTACAGAAGAGAGGCACCGAGGTCAGGCCTTTCCTCGGGGTGGGAGGCCAGGGGGAGCAGATGAGCTGTGAAAGGATATTGACCTCCCAAGGTGTTTCTTTCAGGTTGATAGGAAGCAGCATGGGCACTCTTGGTGCCCGACCCCACAGCCACTGCTGTATAAATGCCTTTCTTGCCTTCCCCTACCCTGACTGTTGCTTCCCCTCAAGAAAGGAGGTGTCAAGGATCAGTCTCCTGCCAGCTCAGAGACGAGAGAGGCCTTATGTTCATATGAGATGACTGTATCGATATCATTCCTTTATCCTAATCTACTTTTATCTTACACTACATTATTCTCTCTTCACCAATGTGTCTTAACCCATGTACTGCTATTACTCCATTTTCAATACCAAACCCAGGAATATAGAAACACGCCAAACCAATTCAGTCCTGATTTCAAGACTGAAGCATTTTATGGTGTTGAGATGAATGAGTCAGTTTTTCACATGGTAGCACAATGAGCCCTGGCAGCCCGGGGGAAACTAGCAGGAGTGAGGGGTGGCTCTGGGGCTCTGCACCGAGAGATGCTGCTGTCACCCCAAATTTAAGAGAAGTGCATCGCACCAACAGCAATGCCAACATTGGTCCAACTCTCCTCCTGCGCCTGGTGCTGCTGCTCGCTCACAGGAGCTTAGGAGGGAATTGGTCCACACACGAACTGGGGTCGGGCAGTCCCTGTACAGGGGCGACCTGGCAAAGGGGCACTGGCACTGTCCCCTCCCTGTGGGGCTGCCGGATGAGACTAGGGGCCTTGGCATCTCGACCACCTTTCTTTTCCCTGCCGTCTTTTCTCCTGGGTACCACTGGTGACACACGCTCAGTCCCCAGGGGCTGGGCTCGAAGGCCATGGGAGTCATTTGCCAGAGAAGGGCAACTAAGAGGGAAACCATGGCCTGGCTTCATTCTCTATGTGCAGCTCTTCTGGCTCTTTCATTTCCTTCCCATTCATTTCTGTTGGGTTTTGCTTCTGCCTGACATTTCCCCTGGCAAATGCTGCGTTTTCCAAACATCTCAGGGTTGGTTTGGTCTGAGGGGTCCTGAACAAATCCCACCAAGAGCTATCACCCTGCATGACTTTTTCACGGCAGTCTTTCTTTCTGGGGAAGTCACCTTTTTTTCTGTGTTTTAATTATATGATTCTCACATCGCAATTTCAACATATCGCCTTCTCTGACAGATATGCCATCACCTTGATTTACACAAGTACGCTTCTCCTTACACAGAGGAGGAAATGAGAAAGTAATGGTCATATTTCAAAACCACCTACAGTGCAGGTGGCATAAAATCTTATCCGACAATTATATCTGAAGGTAGAAATTTAAATGAAATCACTTTAGTATTTAGCAATTGACCAACATCGGATTATACAGCAAGCAGTTTAATGTAAGGAGGTCTGCAGGCTGCAATATTTAAGTTTCTGGGCCTCACTGAGGGTTGCTTAACACTACCGTAGCACAACTGAAAACTCGGTCCAAAAAAACCCCAGGAAAATACACATTTTTTTAATGTAGCCCTTCTCCATTCTTCTCAGGGCCCTGAGGGCACAAATAAGCCTTAACGGCCCTGCCGAGCCCCACACCCGTGGGCCCAGGACCCTCATTTCGGCTCAGCGCGGGGCCGTCAGTCCCTGCCCAGGCCGTGCTAGGGCCGGGGAGCCCCCACGGTCACGCCGCCCCGCTTGTGCTGCGCCCTGACAAATCTTCTTTTGCCTGTTTCTACTCGCACGTGCTCCTGTACAAATATTTAACAAACACGACATTGCTACAAAGTGGTATTGACACAGGTATGATATGATGGGCCCACAGCAAAGAGCACAAACTGCGAGTGGTGCAACGGGCCCTGTGAGAAATCTCTATCTGTAGAGTTTGACCAAGGAAAAGCTTCGGTGTCAGCCCACGCCAAGCCCAGCCCTGGCTAGGACAACCAAAGCAAAGACTTTGCTTCTTGGTTTTCCCTCGTTTGCACAGCAGCACAGCTCGCTCTCTGCTTCATATGCCTTTGTTTCTCTTTACCTTATTTGTGGGACTGAGAGAGTCTAACGCGAACGGAAGATGCTGTTTAATGTGAGGAACTTCTTCAGGATGGCAAAACTAACAGGGGCCAGCAAGCAGCTGCTGCGACAGTTTTGGTAAGCTTATCCTTTAGTTTTGTCTGGCGTTCAGTGACATTTAGTCAGAAACCTGGAGACAAAAGCAGCTGAATCCTGTGAAGGAGTGAGTGTTTCAGAGAAAGGTGCTTTCTTTTCTGTATTTTTAGTGCCCTTTTGCCTCCCAGGGCAGCAAGTTCTACATCTTCGGGAGGCTGGAGGATTTTCCCTTTTAATGTCTGTGAAATGCTGTTAATTCTTTCTGTGGGATTTAGCAGCAAAGTCAAGAAGGAATGTTTCTTCTTGAGGTCAGTGTACGCTGCAGGTACTGTAATCAATAAATAACTATCTGAATAAAGTACAGGAAATTCTTATGCATTTAGACAATTATCATGGCTAGTACCAGGGGGGAAATTGTCTCCTTGAAGCTGCAAGGTGAATCTCTACTTCGGTATTTTTTTGTCTCTATATACACTGGAGGTGTGCAGGAAAAGCATGACGTGATATGAGGTTCGAAGTTAACGGGGTAGACCTGGCTCCATGACCTGGCTTTGGGTTCTTTCTTCAGCCGCATAGACGTGTCTGTGCCCCGTGCCTTTGTACCTGTATGGCAGTGTTTCAGTAAGCTGCTTCTCATAGAATCGTTTCGGTTGGAAAAGACCTTCAAGATCATCGAGTCCAACCATCATCCATGCCCACTAAACCATGTTCTGGAGTACCTTGTTTACATGCTTTTTGAATACCTCCAGGGATGGTGACTCAACCACCTCCCTGGGCAGCCTGTTCCAATGTCTGACAATCCTCTCAGTAAAGAAATTTTTCCCAATATCCAACCTAAACCTCCCTTGCTGCAACTTGAGGCCATTTCCTCTTCTCATGCTTGTCACATCTCCAGAATCAGGTTAAAATTAGACTTGAAACTTAATTCCACATCTTCCTATGTTTTTATGTCGGCGTCAATAAGAATAGCATTAACAGTGTTATGTAACAAATTATTAGTGCTAGAAGACAATATATGGGAATTTCACATTCACAAGAATCCTAATATGCAATAAGTAATTTTTATTTATCATTTCTACATTACATCAGATGAAAAACAAATATTTATCCAAGTTCTGTGATTTATTTGCTACAGTTTTAAAGTGGTGATAATTTTTTTATGGATTTTGGGTTTTCACTGCTGGCAACTTCCTCTGCTAGATGATAAAAAAGCAAGTTTGGAAAACAACTGCAGTAAAGCTGGTTTTCCAATAGAGTCACCCAATTTGTTAAGCTTCCAACATAATGTTTGTTATTTTTAGGGGTTTTTTTAACATTATATCATAATGTTGGCGTAAGCTATCACCACTGTCTATAAGCATTACAAGTTAAGCACACTGTGGTTGATACTGCAGGATAACCTAATATCTATCAGTCTGTGCTAATGGTCCAAAGCAATTGCTGTCCTTGCTCAAAAAGGAATAAGCCAACTGCTTGACCATGCAATTCTGCCTGTTACATTTTAACTTTGGTATGTTGTCTCATGATCCTTCTCTGGAATTTATTTGTCCACTTCTGCCTCTCTTTCAGAGGATGTGGACAACAGGGAAGGGAACAGGTTTCTTGGAGGTCATAGCAATAAAACAGAATGATCATGGGAACATAGAGGTCAGGAGCAGACCTCTAGTCCAACTTTCTGCTTGTAGCCTGACAACAGCATATGAGGTCAGCTATGTCTTTGCTTAGCCACGTCTTGAAAATCTCCAAGGATGGTAATTCCAAATCCTCTCTGGGTAACCAATTTTAGTGCTTCACTATCTAGCAGTGCAGAAATTAGAGGTGGATATTTCTCAGTCCAATTCTCAATCATGCTGAGTGGTAAAACAAGACCAATGAACAGAAGTTTTTGCTTGGCAGGTTGAGATTAGACAATCTCTTACTCCCTGGAAGGAACTGTAGGCTGCAATTAGAAACTCAAGGAGCAGCACCAAAGCTGCTCTGGAAACAATGCAGCAAAGGAGAGTAGAGTGAGAAACAGCAAGCAATTGCATAGATTTTAAAACAGGACAAGTATTTTTTTGTTCCCCCAAACTGGATAGAGTAGCTAATCCCTGTTCTGAAAAATGATAATAATAAAAACGTCACAGTTAGGATACTAATTTCCTTCAGAATATACACATTGAAGTTAGAGCCAATCCCTTGAATATCAACTAAAAGAGCCTCGGTATTCAAGGCTGGATTTCAGTAGCTTAACTTGGTAGGCTGTTTTTCATGCTATGGTGGAAGCTGCCTGACCTATGAATGCCCAGCCTTTCTTATAATGTCAGGTATACTCTATTCTGCAGTAGTTTAATGTAGAAGTGCAGGAAATAATTTTGCTAGCTCTGTAACACCCACTTCAAATTAAAAAATGGGGCATTTGAATGTTTCCAAACTGTTTCTAGGTTGTTTAACTCAGGTTGGAGGCAAGCATGGGGACAGAAGGATAACACTTATAGCAAAATATGTAACTTTATTTTACTAATCATTGCAATGCTATGAAGGTTAGTCTTTATGGCTTGGAGATGTGCATTATTATTTTAAATGGTACTGCTACAAATATTTATCACTTAACTCACACATACAGTTCAGACTGTATTTCACTTAAGAATCAATTTTCAGAGACTCTCCAGGAAAATAGATGGGCAACATTACTCTAAACTTAGAAAACAAGAAATCCACTCCTTTATCTGTGTGGTACTACAGAAAAGTCCAGCCCTTCTGCAGTTTGGGGGCTTGTGCAGAGACTGGACTCTGATGGTGCACATTGATGGGCATCTTTGTGGTGCTTTGGCTTAGCTTAGTGGTGGATCCTCTGGCAGTCTGCATAATCTCTGGAACACATTGCCCTGATATATGATGGCATATGCTGCGTTCCAGCAATATTAATCTGTAGAGCATCTGCATGGGCTACTTCTTCATACATTCTCCATGTTTCCACTGTTACACATAATCCTTTTCACTGTGAAAAAAGTCTACTTAGTAATGGCGGTGGTATAATGTGTATCTAAAGCACTTTTAAGGTGTCCAGAAGGAAAACACACAGTATTTCGATATCTTCAGTTAAAGAAAAAATTCTGCTACATGATTTGAAAAGTTGTGCAGTTTGTACTGTGATATCAAACGGACAGTAATAATGTGTGGTACCATTCCCTTAAGAGCTGCTTTCTTCCTCCAGTTTCAGTTGGAGCCTGTGACACAAAATTCTGCAGAAAAAGTCTTTTCTTCCAGATTTAACTAATAGAACTCCAAAATCTTTAGAAGCCATAATAGGCCAATCCATTACCAGGGCTTTTATTCATTGGAATTAACAGAAGAATGAACAGAAATTCTGGGGTTTTGCCCTGAATTTTCCTAGCTGTGGGCTCCAGGGCTTGGCTATTCGCAGGTGCTGTAATGGAGCCTGGCCTCAAAAGTGAGCTAGAGGGAAGCCTACTTGGGAATACAAAAGCAGAAGCTGCACTCATTCCATTTGTTTGCATTGCTTTGGTCTCCATTTCATCAGATCAGTCTAAAACCGCTGCATTTAATTAAAAAGACATGTTTAGCTTGTACCCATCCAAACCTTAGCAAGAGTACAGTGCAGGCTGTGTTGTGCTAAGGAGCGCTGTAGGTACGGTGTCAGAGACGAGGCTAAGCTGCCACTCTCCCTTATTAAGCCCTTCCTTTCTCTGTGGAAACACAGGCTTGTGTGTGACTTTCATTAAGACACTTCATCTAAGCTAGGGGAAATTTGATCATATAACTTCTGTGGGTGATTATCAACATCCAATTTCATGTGACTCTGAAGTCGTAAATCTGGCTGGAGGCCAGAATACACTGAATAAATAAGCTGCACATGCCCAGAACATCTCTTGTGTGGTACCAGAAGGACCAGAGCACATGGCTATTTTGTTGGGGTTTTTTACCCTTTTCCGCAGCGTAATCAAGAGATTTCATACACATTTATAGAAATGCCACCATTTGTATCGGTGGGGGTGAAGCATGGCAAGTGTCTACTCATCCACAAAGCACAAAGGAGGGAAGAAGAACACCGCCATCCGTTCCTCGTATTCTGTGCCCCCAAAGGGCAGCTTTGAGGTCTACGCGTAAGCCATTTCACCAAGCCCTGAATGGCTTTATGCATTTGGGTTTATTTGATTAGGCAGCATGCAGGCAAGTCGTATGCATATCAGAAGGTGAGAGAAACTACATCTAATGTACAGTTTATAATACAATTTGAGACACTGTTACAGTGGTGATTGATATAGTACATAGTGGCATGTTGTGTCTGTCTGACAGTAAAAGTTATTTAAAGTAATTAACACGGTCCATCAAGCTGATCCAGCTGGGTCAAATGAAGGAAGTGGGAGAGATTTCAGTACAATTTAGCGTTGAATGACAAAAAGTGTATATTTTTTACTCTTTTGACACAGGTATGGGCCACCAGCTCAGATGAATGTTCATCTGAAAGGTCGTGACCTCATTACTCCACAGAACTACACAGCAGATGAGCTGAAGTATTTGCTGTGGATGGCCTCAGATTTGAAACAAAGGATAAAGCACAAAGGAGAGGTAAAATGCTCTAACTGTCATTTAGGTCACTCAGATATTGAAATAAATACTGTTCTGAAGAATATTGGGAATGAGCCGTTCAGCTGTCTTGTCCTAAACAACATCACCTGAGCTCTTAAATACTGTAAATCATGGGCTACAAATCAAAAAGCCTTCCTGTAAAGTGTTCAGAGATAGTCTCTAAATACTTCAGAGGACTTTGCAAGTGAGAAAGTTAAACACCTTTGCACAGCTAACTCCCTGTTGTCAGCTAACCCCATCCATCGACACATGGTGTACATGCAGCACTAAATGCAGGAAATGGAAGACACTTCCCTGCATGGGATTAAATTAGTATCAGAGTTCTCCTTAATACTAGCTCAAATTCAGTGCCAAAGTGCAGTTGCTTTTTGCCCTTAGAATTACTTCTTTCCCTTTAACCTTTCCACTGCTAATAAATTCCTTGAACTGCAGGAGAACAAAGCTATGGTTAAGAAAACACCTGTGTAACTTTTCTAGTGCTGAATTAAAATGTAAAAGAAGTATTTCACACTGTACAGTGTATAGTGACTATAAAATTGAAATGCCTTCAATTTTCATGTTCCAGTATTTGCCTTTGATGCAAGGAAAATCTCTGGCCATGATTTTTGAGAAGAGAAGCACAAGAACAAGATTATCTGCAGAAACAGGTAGGTCTGAGCAATGGCACAGTTAGATTTTATATGAAGTTGTATACTGTGAGTATGTACTGAATAACGCTGCGTAATTTTGTATTTAGCAATTTCTACTCAGGAGAAACCTAAAGTTTGAAAGCAAAAATAGGAAAAGAATGGTAGCTAATTGTGTTTCACCTTGCATATTAATGTCACAAGCACATCGCTTTAGTCACTGAAATTTTGCCAGATCATTCCAAAACATGATAGATCAGAAATAAAGTAACAGGCAGAAGTAAGCATTTCTGGTGTAAGCTCCTAGTTGTACTGGCAAGATGCACATTTCGTAACATCTATTTTAGTAAGTGTCACAAATTTAATTCTGTGCAAGCTCTAATAAGTATTTTTCTAATGTATTATGCATTACTGTTGTCACATTTCAGAGTATGTGTTTAGGCTGGGAATCATAGTAATGCCTTGATATAAATTAGGGAAAAAAAATAACGTGATTACCTACAGGGGAAGATAACTTCATGGAGAGACTTCAGGGTATTAGCCTAATAAGATCAGGCACTGGAACATTATTCTTTTAGGATACAGTCCTGCAAACACTGAAACACATACATATCTTTATTTACATGGTAGTTTTTCTGAAGTCAGCGGAAATAAATCATTCATGTGCTTGCATGTTAGCAAGGAATAACTATGAATTGGTGATGCATCAAGGAAGGAGAAGCTTGCCCTTCCCACACTGAAGCTGACCCAGCATCCCTTAGGCTGACTTATCCCTAGTGAAGGGACAGGAAACTTGTTGAGCATTCACATTTCTTTACGATGTGTAAGGGATAAGGTAAAAATAATGGAAGGAAGAAGCAGATATGTTAACTGCCAGCATTTCTGAATTTGCCTTTGTATCCTCTGGCACAGCCATTTACCTGCTGATCCTGCTCTTTATGCAGACTTCTTGTTGCTTTCTGTTTTCTCCAGATAAGCAGGACTTATGAATGGGTTTCTCTTGTGCATTCCTTCTCTATGAAGACCACCCACCTTTTAATTCCAGAGTTTTTAGTCCAGTTTCTAGTTGCCTGCCATACTGGTACATAGGCAGATAATGACAAATTCTCTGAATCTGTTTATCCTTCATGTTTCTCTATTTAGAGGGAAGCACTATTTAGTCCTTGGCTATTGAAGGCTTATGGAAGGGGGCAGCTCAGGAAAAGTTCAAATGAATTAACTTAAGGATGGGAGTTAATGCACATAAATTCATCCAAGAGGGATTAAGCTCCAGTGAAATAAACCCAATTTATTTCTGAGTGAGAGCTTCCACAAGGGAGTTTAGTGCAGTTTAACTTCTGTGCATTAACTTCACACCTTCAGTTAATTGGTCTTAAGTACCCTAAACCTAAGACTTTGTTTCAAAGGCAGACTCAAATTTTTTCTGTCCATGGAAACTCTATACATTTCAGCTGCTTTTTAATATACATGATTTCTCCTGCAGATTTTCTAACTCAAAACAGATGTGGGGTCACATGTGTTCCTTTTAGCTAAATAAGCTAATTGAATACCAATTTTCTAATGTTCAGTGAAAGTGGACATTGAAGTGGGTTGGAGTGTTTATTTATAAAATACCTGAGTCATCTCAAATAGCATTTCCCACGAGTTGCACCTTCAATATCTTGGAAGAGGTCACTTGTGGGACAAGGTTCTGGTGATGAGATTAATCTAAACAAACTTTGCAACTCTCAGGAACAACTAGATGAAAATCAGTGGGTTTCATTATAAAGAAGTAGAGAGTTGAAAAGCACCGATTACAAAATCTGCTTGTGCAGTGTCTGGGAGATTGTTGCCTTATATTAACACCACAGAAGTCTTTTCAGAAGTCCTGCTGTCCCTATGCCTTTAAAGAACACCATTACTGAAAAATAAACAAACAGAATCACAGAATGGTTGAGGTTGGAAGGGACTTCTGGAGGTCATCTGGTCCAACCCCCCTGCTCAAGCAGGGTCATCTAGAGCCAGTTGCGCAGAACCGTGTCCAGAAGGCTTTGAATAGCTCCAAGGACAGAGACTCCACAACCTTCTGGGGCAACCTATGCCAGTGCTCAATCACTGTTTCAGTAAAAAAGTGTTTCCTGATGTTCAGAGGGAGCCTCCCGTGTTGCAGCTTGTGCCCATTGAACCACTGAAAAGCACCTGGCTCCATCCTCCCTGCACCCTCCCTTCAGGTATTTATATACATTAGTAAGATTCCCTCTGAGCCTTCTCTTCTCTAGGCTATGCAGTCCCAGCTCTCTCAGCCTTTCCTTATATGAAAGATGCTCCAGTCCCTTAGTCATCTTCATGGCCCTTTGTTAACATAGACATACTGACTCTCTCCAATATATCCATGTCTCTCTCATACTGAGGAGCTCAGAACTGGACACTCCAGGTATGCCTTCACCAGTGCTGAATAAAGGATCACCTCCCTCCACCTGCTGGCAATACTTTGTCTAGTGCAGCCCAGGATACCATTTGCCAGCTTTGCCGGTAAGGCACACTGCTGGCTGATGTTCAACTTGGTGTCTATCAGGACCCCCAGGTCCTTTTCTGCCACGCTGCTTCCCAGCTGGGTGGCCCCCATCATGTACTGGTGCATGGGGTTGTTCTTCTTCAGGTGCAGGACTTTGCACTTCTCCTTGCTGAAGTTGATGGGGTTCCTGTCAGCCCATTTCTCCAGCCTGTCAAGGTCCCTCTGGATGGCAACACAACCTTCTAGCGTATCAGCCACTCCTCCCAGTTTTATGTCATCAGCAAACTTGCTGAGAGCACACTCTGCCCCATCATCCAGATCATTAATGAAGATGTTAAACAGGACTGGACTCCTAGGGTACACCGCTAGTCACTGGCCTCCAAATAGACTTTGTGCCACTGATCACCACCCTGTGGGCCTGGCTGTTCAGCCAGTTCTTAACCCACCTCACTGTCTGCTCATCCAGTCCGACAATCAACAGCTTGTCTATGAGGCTCTTACAGGAGACAGTGTCAAGGGCCGTAATGAAGTCCAGGTAGACAATACCCACTGCTCTCCCCTCATCTACCAGGCCAGTCATTTCATCACAGAAGTTTATCAAGTTGGTCAAGCATGACTTCCCCTCGGTGAAGCCACGTTGACTACTCCTGATGATTTTCTTGTCCTTAATCTGCTTGGAAACGGTGTCCAGATTAGCTGCTCCATTGCCTTTCCAGGAATCGAGGTGAAGATGACCAGCTTGTAATTCTCTGGGTCCTCCTTCTTGCTCTTCTTGAAGACAGGAGTGACATTTGCTTTCCTCCAGTCTTTGAGCACTTCTCCCAGTCTCCAGGATCAATCAAAGATTATCAAAACATTAATTTATAATGCATTGTAAGAGAACAGTTGATATTTGTGGCTTTTCCAACATACTATGCCTCTAAACTGTTTTATTCTGATGACATTGCAACTGTACTGAATAATGTACAGCTCCTTGTGGTATAATTCATTGCTCCTTTACTCTCTTGAATAAATATAATCTTGCCCTAATGCATATTTCTGAAACCTGTATTATTTTACCATTTCTAAGAGTAGTAGTGGTGTTGTAAGTAAGTTTAATGAAGAACTACAAGTAACTTCCATAGGGTATTGGCAAAGCAAAACCAGTTTTGTGGAGCCTACTAGATTTATTGCGATCACTGGCTATTATATTGGAAAATGTGACATCTCTGCTATTATACTGGAAAATGTCATCTGTTTGCAGTCAGAGTCCCATACCCATTCTGCATAAAATCTTGTGTACTTTTTGAAAACAAAGGTATTCCACATGGTCATATATTGCTTGTAAAATAAACATCCTCAGGCATGGCATAAAGGTGAATGCCCTGGTTTTGTTATAGCTTTGGTGTAAAATATTCTGATTGTCACTGTTGCTTTTAAAATATACAGCTTCAGTTACATTTTAGTGAACAAGTCATTAAATCCAACCATTTCAGAGATGCTGAATGCAGACAATATGTCACAGGGTAAAAATGGAGAGGAAACAATACAGGCAGAAAAGCTCTGTATACCTTCTTTTGTTGTGCACTGGAATATACAAGGTCTTAACAGCTTTACAGGGGTTCACTGCCACTGGCTTTAGTGGAATTACTCCCAACTCACTCCTCTTACACAGCGAGGTGAGAGAAATATGATGTCCATGCCTGAAGACTACTACATACTGTCACAAAAATTGCATCACTTCATATATTCCAATATAGTGGGGATGGTATTACATGGCAGGAGTACAGGGTCTGGATTTTGTTGGAATGGCTAGTATTATTTAGCTTGGCCACGTTACAGGGAGGGCAAGAGTATTCTTTTAGCTTACTTTCTGTTTAGAGGGGTATCTTTAAAAAACTGCTTATGAGTTTTTAGGCTTCTACTTTAGGAATATTCTTGTAATTGCTGCCTAGAAGAGTTTTTTGTTTTCAGTCTAAACTGAAAAATACTTTCTATGGCAGGCAGTGAGGAAACTAACAAATCCAAATCCAGATGTCTTGAAACATAAAAAAGGATCCTTCCCTTGAGTTTGAGAAGATGGCTGTGTATGTCTCCTGGTGTCGGCAGGGCAGCCCCGCAACCATGTATCCAAGATGTGAACCACAGGATTCACTTTGGCCCACTTACTTACCCAATGTAGCAGGGACAGGCTGGAATGGAGGTCTAACCTATGTCTGTACAACCACCAGCACTCGTGTCCTACGTGAAAGAGTTTGCATAAGTGGCCTCAATAGTGTGCCACAGCCTGAGGCATAAAACTGTCCATTTTTGAAAACTAACAGTAGTGAGAAGTGTGGACAGGAGATAATAATCTATTCTGGCTCTGCAGTATGAACATTTAATACAGTTTGTTGATGACACCAAGATTCATGTAAACAGTTAGCATGTGGCTTTGGATATGACTAGCTTGTGACAACAAAGAGGATTAGATCTTCCAGTTTAACACAGCACTCCCGTGTGTGCTTATTTGCCGAATTGGTGCCTGCATATCTTCAAAAGTCATCTTTTTTTTTCTTTCTACTAGTAGTCCGGAGGAAAGAATCTGAAGAAAAGATTCTGTCTCTGCAGCTATATACAAAGGTAGAGCACAGAGCTTCTGTATTTCCAGATGGAAAGTTTTGGATGGAAATATGTTCCCAGGCCCTGCACAGATGGCCAGTTCATGAGCAGAAAGCCCAACACATTAGGACTCTGCTATGTACACAGACTCCAGGTGGTAGCTCTGACTGGGCTGCCTGACGTCTGGCAATTCTGAATAAATGGCCAGATTCCTCTTTTTCTACCTGGACATCATTTATAGAAAACAGAACATGTCCATGGGAGCCTGCCTGGACTGTGAAACATCTACCAAAGTGTATGCATTTAGAAACCTAAAATGCAGAGCTATTGTATTGTGTGGAACGTGCAGGGATAAATCACTGACATAATTGTATATGACTTTGAAATTAGCCACAAGAAGCTGGACAGGAAAAGTTACTACAAATGACATGTCATTGAATAGATAGGCTGTAATGTCTAGGCAACAGTTGGCATACACATTCCCGTACATACAGTGTTTGTGTCTGAGCTGCAGAGAGGAGGTGAAAGTATTTGAGGAAACCTAAACATTTTTCCTGCCTTAATACAAAAATGCTTCTGAATAACCAAGAAAGGAGGGCAAAGCAACCAGCAAATGTATAGTGCTTTTCTAACAGCAAAAAGTAACAGTAGAATGAGTGATGCTTCATTCTTAAAGGTTTGCTGTGTCTGACTCTAATCTTGTTGGGATTTGGAGCAATCCTTAATGATGACAAAGGGAAAGTAGAATCAGGCCCATTCAATAAAATGAGTATACACTGGCTGGACAGAGCAGAGATTTGCCCTTCAGGTAGGGTCTGGAGCATCATTATTTTTAATCTGACTTTTAAGGAAATTGAGGCAGTCAAAAGGGAATGATTTTGCAGTATTATTTTTATCTATTGCATTTTAAAATCTAGAGAGTAGCTGAACTGACGCAAAGTGGAAGACCTCACCTCAACCCTGCTGCCTGCATGGGATGGAAGTTAATAAGTGCTTCTCTGTGTTAGGAGCCCAGTTGTGCAGCTGAGGCCTGCCACCTGAACCTAGTTGCTTGGTTTTATCTGTGAAAGGTTTCAGTGTTCACTCGTGGTTTAATCTTTTTTTGAAGAGTAGCTGTGGGATCAACTTTTAAAATCTTTGACAGGCCTGTACAAACATCATGTTGAAGCTGCAGTCCTGGAGATGTCTGCAGTGCCATCTAATGGCTACAACCAGGCGAAGCAGCTTTTAACCTTTTTATCTTTTTTTTTTTCTTTCTTTCCTCTTTTTTTTTCCTCCTTTTTTTTTTTTTTAACAGCACGAAATTTATTAGCACCTCCACAGTTTGATAGAGAAGGGGGGGGTCTCTGCTTTTCTGTGCTGTATGCAGCCTTTCTCTTTCTGGCAATAAAAATAAGATGGGCTTGCTTCTAGATTTTTGTCACAGCCAAAGGCTCACTCCCCGCAGTGTTGTCTCAACAAGGTTGGTTTGTCCACACCAAGATTCTCTGGAAATTTCCTTCATATTAGTGAGAGGGCAAGATCTCCCTGACAATTTCTCTACTAGAAGGGAGTTGTTCTTATGCAGAAAATCTTCCCCAGTGCACAGAAAATGCCTTACAGTGCTACCTATAGCCCAGTTCAAATCCTACACTTTGTACATCCCCAGTTGTAGGACCCTGTGTCCTATGCTAGGTTTATGCTAAACCATTTGTGGCAGTTCATAAAACAGCCCCCCTCAGGTCCCATCCTCCCAATACGTGGCCATGACAGACTTTACACTGAGATTCAATGGAGGGAGGCTTTAGGCTTGAACCAGGCAAAGGCAGAGAGACTCAAGTGTTGATGAAAAAAGCTGTTTTCCTCCCTGTCTGTGTCAGCTGGTTGCTTGTGGTAGCTTTCTAGTGGTGGTGCAACAAAAATAAGGCAGGACAGAACTTGAGAGTTGCCATTAGCATGTATCTAAAATACTGTCCAGACACCTTTTAAGTTCCCCAAAATGTTTTATGTTCTTAAATGATGCTCAGATCTTTCTATGGTTTCCTGTTCAGGAATGGATTTCATTCTTCAGACCTAATCCATCCAGTTCCTTGGCTCACCTTGTAAATTCTTAACTATTGCAGTGTGGAGGGATGCTAGCAGTGCCTGAGATCTTTCCTTTTCTCTCTGTCCCATTATAATTTTTAAGGCACTTGGTCATTTGTGACCAAGGTCAAGTTTGTTACGGTGTATGAGAAGACTTAGGGTTTTCTATCTGAATGACTATACTTGAAGCTTCCTGCAAGGATGTGGAGTTATACCTAGTGACTCAAACGGGCCTTATAGGATGCTAAGTCCCTTGAAGCGGAAATTCAGCCTGATGAATGGATTACCTAGCTCTTAACAAGGAGCCACAGTGATGCTTTTGGCAATATGTAGCCTTGCAGCTTGAATGACTGTTCCTGTGAACACAGATCAGAACTCATGCCTAAGGATTTCGGCAAAGCATCACATTTGGGTGGTTTTATTCCAAAATACATTTATTTGTGTCTTGTGTGTCAGACTTTATGTGTTTGAAACATTTGGATGCCCTGCTGAGTTTTACTTTTATTACTGCAATTATCTTACATGAAGAAGATTTTGAATCTTGGCTGTAAATATGAGGTGCTGGTGCTTGCTTTCTTTTTTTATTTGTCCTCACTGTAGGATTTGCTCTCCTTGGAGGACATCCTTCCTTCCTTACCACACAAGACATACATCTGGGCACTAATGAGAGTCTCACAGATACAGCAAGGTTGGTAAAATGTCACTTGATTGATCACTATGTGTTTGGTAGTTGATCAGGCTGCAACCTGTCTTACAGAATTTTGGAAGCTAATATTTTCTTTCTGGAAAATGTCAGAAGGCACTCCAAATTTCTTAAATATTTACAAATCAGCTCACAGAATCTGTAGTTCAGTACACCATCATTTCATCCACTCTAGCTCTCCAAAATGTCTGCAATGAGAAATATTTTTATCAAATTTGGCATATATAGTGTTAAGGAGGGGGACAGTCACACAAACGGAAACGTTTTATGAACCTCAGTAGTAGTATAGCTCCACTGATGACAGCACATACATTCAAACAAGACTAGAACCTTCTGGTTCTGTTGCTCCTCATGGAGCTAGGAGTACAGCTGACTGGCAAATCAAAAAGCAAAACCAAAAGCAAAGACTTTTTTTGTCTTAGTTAGGCCAGCTGCTGGTGGGCCTTAGTCTACCTGCAGTGACAGGGTGGCACTGAAGGCCACTCTGATCCCCCTATTTCAGCAGCGCCAAACTTGACCAACACTTTGCAGCCAGTTTCTGATTTCATATGCCCTCCTCCACAGCTGTACCCACTGTTAGGACTGCTGTGGGGGCTGGACTATGGCATTATTCTCTTACTGGCACCCTTGGAAGATCTTAATCATGCTCAGTCCCATGCATGCAGGGATGGGTAGCTAGCAGCCTATCCCCATTGCCATGGCAGGGAAGAACTGAGCTCAAGGTTTTTCTCCAGTGGATTCCCTCTGATGTTGCAGAAAGTAGGCAGAACATGAGGTTATCTTTTGCAGGTGCTCTTGCTGTTTTTCGCAGCACTCCATGTATTAAAGACTCATCCCAGCTCAGTATTTTGCTGCTTTCTAGGCAGCCCTTTTGCAGCCTGAGGTCGATTCAGTCAGGCTCAGCTGTTGGAAGGTTACTAGTGTCTGAAAGGTCCTTTTCGTTCTGGTGAAAGATGCAGTGTCAAGCTTTTCAGGCTCAATTCAAAATAGGCAATCGGCCAGCTGAGGTTCCATTGCCTCTGCTGTATACTACAGTTTTCACTGTCAGTGGGATTGTTTGAGAACTATGTTGCTGTTCTGTCTGTGATGAAATCCAAGAAAAATGTAAGAAAAAGACCAAACATTTGAACATTTTAGATTTTCCTTTCATGCTTTTAACTACTGAAGTGTAAGACATATGAGTGTTGATAGTAGAAAGTCAAAATTTCAGTCTCTTGAGGCTTGAAAGTACTTAGCTCTCACTCCCTGCTAGATATATAACTCTGCCAGTATCCAAGTAAGCTGCAACGATAGTGTTTAGATGTTTCAACAAAAGTGCATCCCACTGCCTTGTTTTAGTAACTACAAGTTTAAAAGATTCAAAAATCATGTAAACTTGTGGGCCTACAAAGGGAACAGATTAATCTGAGGCTTAACAGTCAAGTCTGAGGTATATTAGGCCACTATGTCCAGTGGCCACTGTGTCCAGTTCAGCAGTGCTCGTACACTGTCATGGGATTCAAATACATCCTCTCAAAAGAAATTCTTCATACATCATGAGACATAGCCCCAGTTTTAAGCAGGACAGCTATAGCTTCATCAAAGTGTGCTATTTAAATGCTTCAAAGCACATGCATCTGTGCTACAACTCTACTGGCATGAGAGATGGAGGATTTTTCGAGTCAAATATACATAACTCACTATGTCATATTAAAGGTGAATGCGAAACCTGTCAAAGGTAAATCCCCGATGCTGATGTGAATAAGTATTATTCCCCAAGCGTCTTGCCTTTTCTTCCATTCTCACTGGACTGTTGTAAGCAGAGAGCCTCTCAGCTGAGCAGGGAGAGGAGGAGAGGATGCTGACAGAGGGCACAGTAGGAGGGAGATGGGAGGCTGGTGCTGAGAGACTGGGGCTGAAAGGACAGAACCTGACATGGTGAGCAGGGCTACCAACACGCCAGGCTGGAAAGACAAAGAGCAGCTGTTTACATCAGCTTAAAGGAACTGAAATTGGGAAGGGATGGGACGCACCAGAGCAGTGGGGAATGAATGAAAAAGTGCAGAGGTGTCACATTTGGGAAGCAGTGGCTTCAGGCTCCAAGGCAAAATGAGGTGGAAGGATTGCAGGTGAAGCCAAAAGAAGGGTTGATTTACCAGGGCCAATGTGAAATTGCACTGCGGCACTTGTGAATGGGAAGGGAAGGACAAATGGTGAGAGTCTTCAGAGCAGTACGTCAGAGTGCCATGTGGGCTGGTGGCTCCTTGGAGACTGGGGAGGCTCGGGTGCCAGAAGCTACCCCTGGGTCAGGCGGGGCAGGGCCTCGTCAGCCAGCACCCATTCCCCTGCACCCAGCCAGGGAGCAGGGCATCTGGGAGGCAGCTGGGGGCAGCCACATCCCAGGGCATCGGGCACCTCTGTGGGGATGGGTGTGAGCCAAGGCCAGGCTGGGACATCAGCCTACAGCGGGGGGTCCAGGTCAGGATCAGCATGGACATGGTTACAAAGCAGCAAGAGATGTGACTCCCAAGAGAAGGGGGCTGGCCCTGATGGAGGCTCCTCACAGTGCTGTCTGGGAGCCTCCTCTCCCCCCGACATCAGAGTGATGAGGGGTAGCCCTCAGCTGTGCTATTGCAAAGTTGGTTCTGAGCCCCAGCAGCCAAACCTCCAGGAAAGGGGAAGGATGCGATCAGGGCCCTTACATGGTGCTCCCCTGCAATAACCTCTCCAAGCACCATCCCACCAGACATGCAGAACTGTCATCCAGAGGCTCTCTGCCATTCCTGCAGCAAATCCAGGTATGTTCTGATACACAAATGGACATGCTTTTATAGTCCAGTTTTCATTTCTTCTTCTTCCCAAATGGGATAATAAAGGGCCATTAAATCTCTGGTTCACAGTCCCTCGAATGACCTTTGTTTGCACAAGCAAATGGGAAAAAGAAAGACAGTAAGCTACAAGAAATAAGGCAAAAAGTAGAAGCAAGCAAATCTTCCAGCCATTCTGGAGGACTCCGCATTCTGTGGAGAAAGCTCCCACAATACCTACTTCCCATGCAAGCCTTCAGCCCCTCGTTTCTCTGTCACTGCTTGCTCTTCCAGGACAAGTACCTATTTAGGACTCTGACCTGGGTATTTTGCTCCTCTGCTGAGTCACAGCACTTGCCTGCTACAGTGGAGTGAGGGCTTTCCCAAGTCATTACAGAGCCCCATGTGCTCTGCTTCACTCCTGATCTCATTAGCAGAATTATTATTGACTTTGCATTATCAAGGCTGAGCGGTTTACCCAAAAGAACAACCTGAGTGTTAATTTCTTGGCATTTCTTGTGAATGAAGGGTAACATGCCAACCTCATTCAGTTAATGTAAGAATAAAAAAGAATGCCTGTAGTAGACCCAGAGGGTATTTCAAATATTTACAGCCATATGTCTAGGGCTCTGAAGGCCTTAGAAGCACTTAGGATTGAGACTTAAAGCAAAAGGGGCACAATTCTATGTAAGTCCCAGGTTTTATTAGAATTGCTGCAGGTAAAGGTTGAAAGCATTTCTGCTGTGAACATATTTTTAGTGACTTATTACCTGCTCGTAATACAGTTCTTCCATGCTTCACAAGACATTTACATTTACGCTGACACAGTAGCAAAAAGTTACCACCCATTAAGGAGCTCTAAGCCTTTCAGTGCTGTTTAGCATGTCTGATATATTACGTGAAATGAAATATAAGTACTGTATCTGTATTTTCCACTGTGGAGCAGTTCCATTGTACACCACTATAGCTCAGTGGCCATAAGGTTCAGTGACAGCACTGAAGAACTCATAGGATGATTTTACCAGTCCACTGGCATTATTAGGGGATGAATCTCTGCGTCTATGGGGAACAGGTTTACTTCTCACCGCTTACCGAGAACACATCCACCATAAGCTCCTGTAAGACTATGAGTGACAATGAAGTAGTATTGTCAGAAATTTAAACCTTTTGAATGGGTATATATTTTCAAAACAAAACCAAAACTACCTTGGATAGCAATATTCTACCCAAAATATATGCAAGTGCCTCATTTTCAAATTCAGAGATCAGCCACACCAAAAAGGCATACTTTTATTTGTATTTAAATTCGGATTCCTCAGAGGATACACTTGAGTAAAAATTTCCAGCTTTTTTCTGTAGAAATAAAAATTATTTTGAAAAGAGAGATATGCAGCATTCCAATACACTCATGTATTTCCAAGCTCTGGGATTTTGAAATTTGTAGGCTCACAGCCTTGCAAAAAGACTGAAAAGAGAAAAAGACCTTATAGTTAGTGATAACATAGGAACCTTAAATGGAAAGTCACCTGATGAGCCTGTGCTTACTCCCCCTCACCTTCCAAAACTTCTTTACTACTCTTACCTAGCCAGGTCTTTTTTCCTATGCAATCCCAGCCTTACATGGTTTCCTTTAAATTGACTTGATTACAGGAGACTTCATCTCCTCAGATGAGGTCTATTTTTTTTTTTTTTTTGAGTTCAATTTGGTTTTGATTTCACAAAGCACAAACCCAGTTTCCACCTGGGTTTCCTACTATAAGATATGACATCTAGAAATGCTGGCAGAAGGACTGTCTGGTGTCTTGCTGGTAAGTGTCTAGTAAGTCTAGTATCTACTTTCAATAGAAAAAGGAAGAAAATCCAGCAGTTTTCACTAGTTGGTAATTGATTATGACTGAATTTCCTCTAATGGCATACCCTCTAAAGGAACCATCTTCTTTAAATTCTTTATCAGTCAAGTCAGGTAGGAATCAGCTGTCCTGACATCCTAAAAAAAAGTCTGAGAAAAATAGGCAATTTCCCAGTATGATTGCTTCTTTTCCTTGACTGGTGGGACTGGCTATGTCTTGTTTCGGGTGGACACCTGTTAGATGGCTAACGAAAGGGACCATGCATCCCATCCCTGATGACTAGTTCAGAACAGAACAGGTTTTCCGCAGTCACATGCTTCAAGCTAGAATAAACACACACACACAGAAAAAGAAACTCGTGAGCTAAGAAGAAATAATGGCACAAACAGCAACTGTTCGAATACTTTGCAATCAGTAAATACCTTGTTCAGTTGCTTCTTTTTACTTGTAGCTGCTACCAGCAGTCTTTTCTTCAGAGAGAGCTCTACAGGGAATCTTGGAACATTTTATAAGAGTTTTGCTTGTGTGAGGAATGTCTGGTGTCAATAGAAAATATTTGTTACTGACTTCATCAAGAAATTTGTCTGTGTAAAGTCCATGGCATTAATAGCCACAAGAGGAGATACCAGAATTCTTCGTGGCTAATCAGGAAGATAGATAGTGCAAGAATTTTTCATACTCTTCTATTCAGTCTCTTCCTTGTTTTGTTTTAAAGTCCTATTAGAGATAACATAAAAACACACAAAATGCTACTTCAAAGTCAGGCTTCAGGGCCTGATTAAAACACAGAAATGCAGAGAAATGCAGAGTTCCAGTCCCTCTTTAATTTATCTAAAGAATTCAGAGCATACCAATATACTATGCTAATCTACTATGCTAATCTCTGAGTCTTTCACACTTTGGCAAATGAGGCTAAGGCCAGAGTGGTGCAGTGACTCCTGCATGCCCCTATCCGTATACTGAGTTTCAAATTTGAGCATTACTTTAATGCTGATACCATGTGTGTCAATAGGCAGATGTGTAGGTAGGAGGAAGAACAGGTTGGTGGTGTTGGCCTCCTGTTCTGTGTTCATTAAGATCAGTAAATAATTGTGGTAATCTAAGACAGATCTGTATTCCTAATCCTCACAAAGTCCAGGCTACCATACAGGGACACTGTGATATTCAGTCAATGCTACATTTGTTCTTTGCTAAAAGACTCCAGAAATCTTATACCTTATCTCTTCTGAAGTTATCAAATTCTTCAAATGTTACAGTGTTAAACCATCTCTTATCTTAGTTCAGATACCTTAACATTTATTGATGTTACTTCTGTAGCTACAATCAAACGCTAAAGAGAAAAAAACATAAAATACAGCAGCAGTTTTCATTTACTTACTATAGTTTGTTAATAACTAAAACTTCTTACTTATTAGCAGCTTGTAAAATATCTGCATTTAAGTGTGCTATGCAGGCATGATAAATTATTCAGATAGCTGAAAAAAATTGATTCGTTACCACTTCTCATTAATATTTATGTGTTGCACGCTGAAGAGTGCAACAGGGATGTATTTATTATGTTTGACTTGGATATTTTCTGCCATCCTCCAGGGTGCTGTCCAGCATGACAAATGCAATCTTGGCTCGAGTTTATAAGCATAACGATCTGGACCTAATGACGAAAGAAGCCACAATCCCAATAATCAATGGATTGTCCGATTTATACCATCCTCTCCAGATTTTAGCTGATTACCTAACTCTTCAGGTAACAATATAATCCCTGTTTAATAACAATTTTTTTTGCTAAGTCTTGGTCTTGGTAAGTATTTGGGGATGTCAGGTTCAAAACCACTTATTCCTAGGTTTTTCTAAGTGGTAATTATATGGCACTTATTATTTAAAGAGATCTTCATCCAGCAATGTAATTAAGGACCTGTTTAATTTAAAACAATTACCTAGTCCTATCAGCTGTAGTGGGACTGAAGTTAAGCATAAAATTAAGTACTTCATTGGAATTAGGCTGCAATTAAAAACATGTGCAGGGGGCTTTACATATTAAGATAAAGGTGAGATGTTGGCTCAACCAAAGCCAGTGGAAGTTTTTCCACTGACTTAAAAGAACTCAGTAGTTCACTCTTGATTCCTCCATAACCTGTGAACAGTTTAAAAGGAAGACTATTCATATATTAGGAAATCGGTTGAATGAGTTTGTTTTGAAAAGCCAGTTAATGCTAGCAGTGCAAACGCCTAGTGTTCGGGCACTTAAACCTATTTAAACTTTGCTCACATCAAAGAATAGTTAAAAAAGATCATATTTTGTAGTTTAATCTAATGAAATAGTTGATTTGACAGCAGGATAATGTTTTACACATAGAATACCAGATGTTTATCTGTGAACAGAAGGACTATGCTGTTTTACAATCAATTGAGGAACTGGCTTATAAAAAAGATTATTATACTGCAGTGCTGGTTGACAACTACGATGAACTCCTCTGACCTTGTTTACTTTCTGAATGAATAAAAATCACACTGCTTGAAAAAGGGAGGGCAGAATAATTTCCTGATTCATTCAGCTGTGTTTCTCAGCTGTCAAAGACTGCTGTGGGACATTCAGTATATGGAAAAAGATCCAGTGAGAGTAATATTAAATTATTCATGCCTTAAATTTTAAATACTGAAAGACTCATATGTTTAGTGAAAATTACTTCTTCCTTACTTTGATTAGTATTTTCCATAAAATTTTTGATACTTAAAGTGAAAAGACCAGCAAAAATTGGTGAACTTGAGACTAAAATGTTTCACATACCTCAGGATAAGGTACATTGTGAGATCACATTGAACCAGCTTCAATGAACTGTTCAAATTACATAAGACAGTAAGCTGTAATGAGAATGCCATCAGTCGTTAAATGTCATAATTTCATTTAAACACTGTGTGCAACTGTAAACCAGGTGGAACTTATGGTTGTGTTTTGCAGGGGGTTCTATCTTGCAAAGACCTTATTTATTAGCATTTTATCACTTGTGAATAACAGGCTTCAGGATTAATCTGTGACTCATAGTCTACATGACTGTTGGTATCTCTGCCCCTAAACCTGGTTTTTTCCAGGACACTGACTACAGCACCAATTTCCAGTCAATGAAGAGAGACCGCTGAGCATCTCCATCGCCCTCTAGAAATGCATCTCTTTCTCCACTCGTCTTAGGGGGAAACTTATGGAGATCAGCAGAATGAGTACCTGCCCTGTTGATCATCCTCTGCTCCTCCTCCATTGTCTCCTCGTATAGGGCAGCCATGGTAGAAGGCTGGACTTTTCCTTGGTTTGAATACCTAGGGCAGCAGCAACAGCGGGTGGGTGCCCTTGTTGCATCAAGCACTGGACAGGACGTCTTTGGAAAGAGCGTCCTCGCCCATTTTACATGATGAGGAAACAGGACCATAAACAGTTGCTGCTCAAACATGAGAAACATTTGACGTGGAGAGGTATCATGACAAAGTGAGCACTTACAGAGATCTCAGTGAATGGCTCAGCTTTTGGACAGCCATGGAAGCTTTTTAAAATTTGCAGCACTTTCCCAGTCAGCCTGATAAGCAGAGCACTGTTTCCTCCCACTGTGCCCATCTCTCCCCCAGGCTTTTCAGCATGTTCCTTCGCCCAGAGTTTGTCAGGAGGTCTTTAGAGGGCAGCTGGGTGGCCACCCTGCTTTGCCAAGGGCATGCCGCACCACTGGTTTCTGACCCACTTTCCTTTCTTGCTTTCTTACCCAGAAGGGAGAGGCAGGCAGGGGGGAGCTCTCTGCAGCGCACTGTGGGTGTTGGCACTGCCTGCTCTTTCCCTTTCTGACCTGCCCGTCTGCTGCCTTTTTTCCTCTCTGCACTGTACACTGAGGTGGAGAAGACTGGTCTTACAGCCAGTAGCATGTAATAAAATGGCATTTTAATCATATAATGAACTTTACCAGATCACGGAAGTAGGATGAACACTTGAAGAAGTGTGAGCCACAGGGTCTAGCTGTTACCACAATCAAACTTCTGGGATTTTTGGCAGGGTAAAAAGATGTTATCCGAGTACTGCCTGCAAGAAGATTAATATAGGGATGTTGAATAGTACCACCAATTCTTTAAATGAGTTGAAAGTTCATATATAACATTTGGACTGCTTTCCTGCAATGCAAAGGCAATTTATTTGATTTATACATACATGCAAACTACAATAGTGGCACAGGCGTTATATTTAAATGTAACTACAGATTTTGTGCAGCTTATTTCTCTTTAAAAATGTCTCTTCCTTATATCTGTAAATATTTTCATGCCTGGATCTGCTCCTCCCTGCTGTACTTTTTTTTTCTCTTCTTTTTTCTCCTGCTGCATTTACCAGTGGAGCACTGCATGCACTCTGGTCCTCTTCAGGCTTAGCACATTTTTATTCTTCCATTTTCCAAATCGTATTAATTTTGTCATGTGCCTTCTTGAATCCTCTTCGAGCACTTTCTTGTTGGTCTGAAACTACCTAATTTCCTGGTTTGTTTTGTCAGAATGTCTTCTTGCTTATGGCTTCTGATTCCTTTTCCACAGGTGCATTTTAGTGTGGTTATTTTAGCACAGTCTGTTGCATTCTGCAAACAATGCATCTGGTTTATTTTCAGGGCTGTCAGTTCTCATTCTGTATTCACGGTGTTCTTGTCAGATCACGAAGTGTGCTCCTGTCATGAACACTGGGGTGAGATTCTTCCAGTTCAACATCTTCTTGCCCAGTGCCTTCTTCCTGAGCAGCCTGGAGCCCCTTGCATGTTTGACATCTAAGCTGGCTCTGCCCTTTAATACTGTGGTCAGGATTAATGCCCTCTATTATCCCAAGAGGGATGTTTTTCTTAGCATACATGCCACCCTCTTTCTTAAAAGTTGGGTTGAGCTGAGTTTGCGCTTCAGTTACAACCCACTAGAAACGGTTGTAAACGTTATGCAACCTGATTTTGAGGGTTTGGGGATTTGGCCTTTAAAGACTGAGTTTGTGTGCTGGTACTGTGCACACGCAGAGCCACTTCTCCGTCTGTGCTGAAGGCGCGTAACAGCCACTTGCTGAGTCCACCCGGTGCCTCTCAGTCTCCTGGGCAGAAACTGTGGCTCACAACTTCTGCTCTGAGAAGCTTGGCTGGAGGACAGCATCATACAATTTGTATCCTGGGGACAAACCGGGTACTGACATTGATTCAATTGATATTAATGTCACTGGCCAAATCAGCTAACTTGTAGCTGACTGCAGGGTGGCCAGACTGGTAATTAGAGTGGATCCATATGCCACTATATTTTTATGTCACTGGTCTGAAGGGAAATTTCTTTTTCAGAAAGAAATGGTTGGCATAAGAAATACATCAATGATTCCTTTTTAAATAGTGTAACAAATTACAGCATTGCCTAGCTTGAAGAGGGCTGCCATATATTCTCAACTTCTCCTCAATATGTGACCCAAAGAGCTCAAATTATTATAGTCTTCAAATTCATCATCATCATCATTCTAACAGTTAGAAATCCCAACTAAGATCTGGACTGATCTTCTAGAATATACTGTTTCAATAGCCATGACAAAAAACAATGAGGGAGTAAGAAACATAACTGGCCCGGCATCTGCCTTCAGCTCAGTCTGAGAGCTGGTAGATCCAAGTTTGCCCAGTTTCTCATTTACTGGATTGCACTGCCTCCCAAAGGGCTAAAGCTTTGACTAGTCCCATGCTTTCCTTTTTAAATTTTGACAGATTATTGATTCATTATTCAAAAGCTTGTTTTAATTGAGGGCTGTTATGACTGTTGTGGTCAAACATTTCAGAAGTAATCTATAATGGTGTCAGAGATTCAGCCCAGCTGGAAGCAAGTCCAGGCAGAGGCAGACACGAATGTCCCTAATTAGTTAAACCAGTCTTCTCTAAACATACAACAGTACTAAATCACTGAGCATGCTTATTTTTTCCCAGGGTTTGATACGCTGATACACTGCAACCATGGATAAGAACAGAATGAAACATTGTAAAAGCAGCATGAGCATGAGAAAGTTGACTGTAAAGTTGACATTAATTATTTAGCAGGGATTTTTCATGAGAATAGCAAAGCCAAGTTTTGTGGCACTACAGCAGCAATTACTAGTTTGCCAAAGAGGCATTCATAAGGGAGAAGGGCTCTAGACTTTCTAAATATGTTATTTTTTGTATGGCTTTACTAGGAGTGTAAATATTTTGAAGTCAGGTTCTAAATGTAAAGCGAAACTGCAGAACACCCAAGCAGGTAAAAAGCCTACATCAATATAACAGAGTTTGGAAAAATTGGGGAGGGATGTAAGGTGAAAAATATCTTCAGAGGCTCAGGCCATTAGCATGTATTGTAAAGGTGCTGGTTTAACCTAGAGTGTTACCATCGTGGCAAAACACTTTTAGCAGGATTTTCTCTGTGCAGTTGTATAAGCATATACTATAAAACAGGAAAAAAATATGTATGTCTCATATACAGTAGCTTTCATATTGCCTCAAAGCTTTCTGGTTCTGACCAACACAATAATCTCATCTTTCTTGGAGTCTGAGGATGGATGTGTATAAGCAGTACAGTCACAGTCGTAGTGACTGGCTTTAGATGAAGAGGTTTGAGTTACAGCAGCAGTGTACCAGTGGCAGCATAAAGCTTAACACAGGATATAAAATAGGCTCCACTAGCACACACACAGCTTGATTCTGCCTTGTCTATGACTTCTTCCATTAGCTAAATGTCTTCATTAAGATTAGCTCAGCTATGTCCACTCTATACAGTAGTCACTGCAGATGTGGCTTTGCAATTTGCAGTGCATATTGAGGGTCATTATACAGACATCTCCAGTACTTTGTATTTTATCTGTAACAGCTAGTAGCTTGGGAAAACAGAGAAAACTATTTAGTATGCACTGTGCTGCTTTTAATGCAGAGTAGCAGCTGGTAATAAGGTGGAAGTTATTTAACATAGCAGTATATTTGTGACTCACTAGTCAGTGCTTTGAGCATTACAGGCTGCGATGCCTATTTTTAAACAGTAAAATCAAAAGAACTCAGAGCTGTCTCATTTGCTCCTGGCTGTGGGTTTGTGTCTCAGCTATCACTAAGCCCTAGCTGCAAACAACCCCTTAAATAAATGCTTTAGTTTGGTCTTCTCCTAGGAGCACCATTGCTAGGAGATGTGGAAGAACTTTGAAAGATCCTTAGAGACCTGCAGAGCTGTTATACTGAAATAACTTACATGTACACAAAGTCCTGATTTGATCTGTAAATGCCCTTGCATCAAACCTCTGCCAATGAGCCTGCTGCTAACAAACTTCAAGTGAAAAAGCGATAGTTTTACAATAACATAGTTTTAGCCCTTAAACTGTAGGCAGCCTAGGACTTTATTAGGTTTAGATTTCAACAGCATTTTAATGTCATTCAATATTTCAAGTGCTACTATTTTTGACTCAAAATTGTGGTCGCTGGCAGAAATGCCAATAACTTTGTTCTGGAACAACTTCACAGCTATTTGTTTAGGAGAAGCTGCTGCCGGGAGAGGAGGGTCCCAGCCCTTTTCCTGTTCGGTCTTTTGGCATCTTTGCTGCGACTGCCTGCAAGGTTGCCAGTTAGTACGGCTCTACAGTGTGGATGCTTATCCTCTCTGACAAGCATTGAATCATGTCACACAAAGTGTTGAAACACTGTCTGGCTTCCAGCTACTACAATGCAATTGTAGCATGGCCCAGTTTTGAACTAAGAATAAAAGAGTCTCCATCGTGTCTTTAGTCTTTTGAGTCATGAGGTGGAGTTGTACAGAGCAGGCATATACAGAAGTATTTGGTTATGTCTTTACAAACTTTCTGGTATCAACTTAAGTAACTATAAACATGCATATTTAAAACAAGGCTTGCTAAAAGATCTCAAATTGTCCTGCTCTGGAAATATGAAACTCCTGTTACTCTTGTTCCTCTTTAGGCCTTATCTGTTGGTGGCTGAGGGCCAGAGTAGCTGCACATGTACAGACTGTAAGCGCCATCAGGCAAAGCTACAGTTAACACTGTAATGCTGATTCCAGTTCTGGTAAAAAAATCACTGCACTCTCGCTGTGCAAGGGAGAGCAAACCCTGCAGGCCATGAGTGGCACAGCTGCTTTCAAAGTATTGCTCTTTGTTGTCCTGTACAGCTGTGACAGTTAAAATGCACTCTAAGGGCATGGCCGCTGCCATGGCCGCAGGGAACACAGTGTAGAGCCAACCAGAGCAAACATGAATAGGGATATTTTCACAATCTGGGGGAAAGCTGGAAGGATTGCTATCCTAGGCATTAGGACTGCCTCTAAATTAAGAATTTCTACCATTCACTGATATATATGAGCACCAACCCATGGCTGTACGGCTTTGGTGCTAAAATTGCTGTGTGTCCAGTGCTGTGTCTCTCAGCCTGGGCCTCACCATATGGCATACGTGTCAATGTGTCCTTCACTGCAGAAAGCTGCAGCACTTGGGTCTTCATGTATGACACAGGGCTTTCCCTCCCTGACCATCTTGTAGCTGCAGGTAGTTCAATTAAATGTATGGTTTCATGCAGCTAGCATTTGAAGGTAGCCAGCCTTCTTTGCACCAGACCCATCTGATCAATTCCTCCTACCTAGGGCATCAACTTGCTCAGCTCGCTTGGAACATAACCCCAGGGCTGTCTGATTCATTTGGCAGGAGCACTATGGTGGGCTCAATGGGCTCACTGTCACCTGGATTGGGGACGGAAACAACATCCTCCACTCCATCATGATGAGTGCTGCAAAGCTGGGAATGCACCTGCGTATTGCGACTCCCAAGGTAAAGCAAGCCATGCGCACAGAGTAAGGAAGGCAAACTTTGCCCATTCTTGTCTCAGCCACTTGGATACTTCCCAAGGGCCTCAGGTAGTGGTGCTTGCATGTATCTTGAGCGCCAGCCTTCAGAAGCAATGTTCAGAATCCTGATTCTGTTATTTTGATGCAAAGCAGGAGTAATTCTACTGAGTCCAACTTCAGAAGGACTGAGGGGAATTCATGACTGCAGTATAAATCATGGAGGATAATAATTCAATTTGAGAAAGTGTTACAAAGTCATCCAATGCCCCCCCCCCCCCAATTTTAAAGTTGTTTCAGATTGGTGGAAGTGTTGCATCTTGGTTGGTTCAGATTAGTGATGCAGCTTTTTAGAATGCTGCATTATAATACAACATAACATATAAAACAAAGAATCAGTTTAGAACAAAAAATTAAATTATGTATAGGCATTTCATTCTGTAACTATTGAAATACATTTTTCTTACCTTATCAGAACACTTCCCACCAGTTTATCTCCAAAATAAACTTACAACAAAATCAACATAATTTCCTCAGGTTTTACGGTTTTGAAAGACATTCTTCTTCCCATGGCAAATGGTTCAGTATTATTTTTCTAACCAGTGTTAATAATCAGTAAAGCTCTTATATATGTCCCATGATATGTTACCTATCATCTCTTTTGGCAGGGCTTTGAACCAGACCGCAGAATAACTAAAATAACTGAACAGTACTCCAAAGAGGTAGGACCCTAAGAAATAGCCTAGTAGAATAGTTTGAACAGAGTTTATTTTTGTTATAAACGAAGTTGAAATTCCTTGTCTTCCTGATCTTCCTTATTTTATTCACATTAGTATGGTACCAAGTTACTTCTCACAACAGATCCTTTGGAAGCTGCAGACGGTGCCAATGTCTTAGTTACAGATACATGGATAAGTATGGGACAAGAAGAGGAAAAGAAAGAAAGACTAAAGGCATTTCAAGGTTATCAGATTACAATGCAGGTAAAAACTGAGATTTAAGTTTTTGTTGATGCTTTTACAGTTTGTATTTATAAGAATCAACATCAGCAAAGCATGGGTTTGGTATTTTTTTGAGTGGGGCCATGGAACAACCACATGCAAACCTCCCTTCAGCTTGAAAAACTCACAAAGATAACAAGGCTTAAGTTATCTTATACATTTCATGTTGCTTGGCCTCTTTCAGAGCTTCCCAGTGAGATCTAACTCCAGAACATGTGCAGGAGGCCTAACCTTTTACTTCTTTATGACCTAAAAACTATTTCTAACTTTGCGTTTCCTCTTTGCTACCAGAAATGATCCCTTATATTTTATTTCGAATGAGTAGCTCACAGATTAACTCTTAATGCCTGGGCAGCATTTGGGGCAATTTTGTGTATATCCATCAATGAATAAAGCATGAAATATATGTCTTTAAAATCATCTAGTTTAAATGCTTATCATTACAAAATCAGTTAGAGAAAAATGCAAAGCCATAAACTATTAATTGTCCAAGATAAAAAGGACATTTTCATTGCTGATAGAATTACTGGTTTAATTGACTGTATTTTAACATAAGTTCACAAAATACTATTGATGGGTATGTCTCTGAACTGGCCTAAAATGCTTTAATTCATTGTTCATTGGTATTAGATCAATATATTATGAGTGACAATGTCAAAAGAAAAAACTATGGCCTTTTAAATCATGGTTTAGTATGTTCTTGTTGCAGTTATCAATGGTGTTATATTACTGTATGGCATTCAAATAAAGATTGCATTTTATTGATCCACTAAGTCACTGGGGTTTTTATTCCCTTATTAAAGCCAGAGAAATCAGAGTAAATATTTGACTTTTGTGAAGTCAGCGCTGAACTCTTACTGACATAAATGGGGATATTCCCATCTTAATCACAGATGAGGAATTCTTTTGAAGTCAGTGGAATTCTTCTGAGTTCATCATCCAAGTAACTAGAGTGCGAGCTCATATAAAATTTGTTAACCTTTTTACTAGTTAAAGATTTTATTAATGTCCTCACATATTTCTTTATTTTTATATGCTTTTTGATCTACAGACTGCAAAATCTGCTGCTTCCAACTGGACTTTTTTACATTGTTTACCCAGAAAACCTGAAGAAGTTGATGATGAAGTGTTTTATTCTCCACAGTCATTGGTTTTCCAGGAGGCTGAAAACAGAAAATGGACAATTATGGTAACAAAAAGAAGATAACAATAGTTAGAGGTTAGGGTCGGCTTCTGTTCTGCCTTACACTACAGGCTTGGATTCAGCTTAGTTCCTCAATAAACAGTAAATGTTAACACATATGTTTCAAATGCACCCCACAGCACATCACAATTTTGACTGTAGGCAACATATATATGTAGCACAAATACTTCTGGACACAAATGTGACCTATTTTGATGATAATCTGCTGTTGCTTGACCCAGTTTTTATCACTAAGTGAAATCTACAGTGTAAGCTGTAATTTTTTGGTATTTAATTCAATGGATTTACTCTAATGATTAACTCAGCTGTTCAATTTTAAAACATGTTAAATGCTGAGGTCCCAGGGACTGGTCTTAGAAACTACAATTTCCTAAACACTTAAAGCTAGAGATTCTGCAGTTTTCTCTCAAGAAAACCTGCCACTGACACCAGTGGGAACTTTCCCTGAGAAAGTGCTGCAAGAGCAAAGCTTTGAAGGACCCTGAAAAGTTATGGTGTGGGTAATACTGTGTGATCCATGGGAACCATGACAGGACACGTGGCACTTAACATAAACCATAACTCCCCTCTCAGCATTCCTAGAATTTCAGAAAATTACTGCCAGATCTCAGTAGCCTGTTATTTATTGTCAGCTTTAGAACCATCATGTCGACAAAAGCTAGTGAAAACTTTGAGGTAAAAAAAAAAAAAACCAAACCCAAAAATGACATTGTCATAGCTCTCAGACAAACTCTAGATGTGCTCCAGGTGAAGAAGTGGTTGAATATTGTATTTACCAAAACCTCAGACTTTGGATTGTCAAAATTATTAACAAATTTGTGTTAAATTCAGAGTTTTAGCCTTAAAATTCCAAAAAGTGCTCATATATTTTATTTTTATTTTGCGATGTTTCTAATCACCCTAAATATTATTTTTTACAAAGAAAATAAACCCTTTACTGTGGGTTCCAGCTGCACATTTTTTTGGGGGTAAGAAAAATGTCATATTTGTATTTTATCAAGCTATAGAAATAATGAATGTATGGGTCTTGTTTATATATTATTTTCTACCACTTTCAGCTCAGACAGCAAACTGAAAAATAAATTATTTGCTCAGCTGTAGTTCCAAACAGTGCTGAGTGCAGCTACGACATGGGTAGCAGCGGGGGGCTGCACCGCTGTATGTTCAGTCCCCACTGTGTGCCTGGGACTACCTGTCACACTGAGCAGTGCTGAAGGGAAAGGAAGGACAGGCAACAAGACCACAACCCCTGGAGAACCATTGTAAACCCAGTTCTGGGCCAAAATAACAATTTGCAGTCAGACATTGCCGTGAAATCACAACAGTGTGAAACAGGTAATACCTTGTCAAAACCAAGCAAGCATGGGACTTGTTATGTACACAGGTGTGGGGAGGACGGCAGAGCTGCTGCAACACCATGTTTTATTTAGCTGACATTCCCATTTACTCTTATTTTACAGCCATACCTAAGGTTTGTTGGAGTACTAGGGGAGGGCAGGAGGGGTAGATGACACACTATTAACCTCAGCGAGGATTTTCCATGTTTTACCACAGAAAGTATAGCTAAACTGGGATAAATTTCAAAGTCCTTATTCTAGTATGGCTCTTACTTCTGCTAATGGAAGTTCTGCTGAAATCCACAAGCAAGCCCATGTGCTGGTTGGGTACTTACAGCATCTCCTAGCAGTAGCTGAGGATACAATATAACATGCCAAAAAGGCCTCAGCATTTGATCTAAATGCTTTGTCTGAATTTCTCCTAGGCTGTCCATTAATATATTTTGTCCGCACTGAGAAAACTTATCATCAGCTACAATACGGAACATCCTAACTGATTTTCAGCTCTTTCCTGATTCATCATCAGAAATTCTAGCAAATAAGTCTAAGTGTGCGGTTTTTGTCAGGACAATAATTTTCAACACAAGACTTTAGAGCTGGAAAATATTTCCCCCTTATTTATTTTTATGGAGTATCTGTTTCCAATGTGATTGGATTTTTTCTTTTCTTCCTCCTCTAGGCTGTCATGGTTTCCCTGCTGACAGATTACTCACCACAGCTACAAAAGCCTACATTTTGATGCTTGGATTCCTGCCAAGAGAAAAATATTCCTCATCGGCAGAATATTCTGGTCCACAAATACATAGATCTTCTTCAGAAAGCATCCAGGCAATGAATGATTCTTTAATAAAACTGTATAGTTAGCTATGTAATATTGCATTACATTCGTGAAAATGTTCAAGACAATGAACACCATTGCAAAAGCTGCTTTTCATCTTGATGCTCCAAGTTGGCTATGCTTTCTAGTGATCAGCATCACGGAAAACGTTCCAAGGTTGTACTTTAATGATTGGCTCTACCAGCATTGTAGGCATAGCACAGTCTACACATAGCTGTGTTGGAGTTCATATAGTGTAATATGACAGACATAAACTTCTCCCTAAACCTGTCCATTTAATTGCTGATCTCAGGAAGTGTGCGCAGAGAAGCAGTGCTTTAGTTTGCCTTGGTTGCCTGCACTTCCTGGGCACCCTGGCTCCTTTCTGCCCTCCAGCCAACCTCCAAATTCCACTCCTGTTTGACACCAAAAATATGGAGACCTTGTGAGCATTATCTTCTGTGACATTCCTGTGGGCTTGCACGGGAGGATATTGCTGTGGAATTGGAACAGAGCAGCTTCCACAGAGTTGGATGGTACAGAGACAGACGCCTGGAAGGAACTGGTTCATTCTTTGTTCACCTCCCCTAAACCTTCACTCCCTAAACAGAATTTTGGCTGGAGAAGCAAGTTTTCTACTTCTTTTTTATGAAGCAAAAATGAGGGGCACCATATGATGGAACTGTATACAGCTCCTTTGCGGAAAGAATTTGCTGCATTTTGCTTGGCACTGTAACATGGTGTATGTTTCAGCTAATCCATCTCAGTAGTAAACAGATTCATGACATTTGTAGTTTTTATGATGGCTGGATGTCTGCGTTTCATATTTCAGGTAAAGCTTTGAGTACTAATAAAAAATACCACCTTTGTTGTTTCTAATTAGTTTCAAGAATCTGATTTTTTTTTTCCTGCTGTAATACTGGAACGATGTCTGTGATTTTTTAAAAATTCTGCAAATGGGTTTCCATTTTCTGGCCAGCTGCAAAACATTATTTAATTCCTTTCAAAATTGGAGTTCACTGCTCGGCCACACAGATCACTGAAACAAAAATAAAAATACATTTGTTTATCTACCCACTTATGACTGATTTATTGTTTTTGCAGGCATTTGTGTGTCTCTTGTTAAAATTAACATTTTCCATTACGTTACAAGGGTTTCAATAATTCAGTGATCATTTACACTTCAACAGAGGTCTAGCTGCATCAATGCTGGAGGAATAGGGTATGTGCTAGAAATCAATGTTTTACTTGCCAATTTAGTATGTGGAGGAAAATGCATGTAATACAGGACATTTCTGGTTGTATTAGGTCCTGCTTTGTGAATTAGGTTCCAGTTCAGCAAGATACTTAAAAGTACGGTTGGTCCTCTTGGAGCTAGTGAGCTGTTCAAGTGCTTAGAATTGTAGATATCCTTACTAACCTGATTTTAGTGCTATCTGAGAGTAAGACAACTCATTTTGCTAGTCCTTTCATTAAAAAAAAATGCATTAGTATCAGTTTTATTGTGTTGATTTCTTCAAGAGTGAAATCTTCAAGGCGCAGGTGCCGGCCATCCCCATGTGCTGAAAGATGAGCTGGCGGGGGAGAAGACCGGCCTGACTGAACAGAGAGCTTTGACTGGAACTCAGGAAAAAACAGAGAGTTTATGACCTTTGGAAGAAGCGGCAGGCAACCCAGGAGGACTACAAGGATGTTGTGAGGTTATGCAGGGAGAAAATTAGAAGGGCCAAAGTTCTCAAAGAACTTAATCTGGCTACTGTCATAAAAGACAATAAAAAACGTTTCTATAAATACATCATCAGCAACAAAAGGAGGGCTAAGGAGAATCTCCATCCTTTATTGGATGTGGGGCGAAACATAGCGACAAAGGCTGAGGAAAAGGCTGAGGTACTTAATGACTTCTTTGCCTCAGTCTTTAATAGTAAGACCACTTGTTCTCTGGGTACCCAGCCCCCTGAGCTGGGAGACAGGGACGAGGAGCAGAATGAAGCCCCATAATCCAAGGGGAAATGGTTAGTGACCTGCTACACCACTTAGACAAACACACATGTCTGTGGGACTGGATGGGATCCACCCCAGGGTGCTGAGGAGACTGGCGGAAGGGCTCACCAAGCCACTTTCCATCATTTATGAGCAGTCCTGGCTAACTGGGGAGGTCCCAGTTGACTGGAAGTTAGCAAACGCGATGCCCACCTACAAGAAGGGCCAGAAGGAGGATCTGGGGAACTACAGGCCTGTCAGCCTGAGCTCGGTGCCGGGGAAGGTTATGGAGCAGATCATCCTGAGTGCCATCACACGGCACGTACAGGACAACCGGGTGATCAGGCCCAGTCAGCGTGGGTTTATGAAAGGCAGGTCCTGCTTGACCAACCTGATCTCCCTCTATGGCAAGGTGACCCGCTTAGTGGATGAGGGAAAGGCTGTGGATGTTGTTTGCCTGGACTTTAGTAAAGCCTTTGACACCGTTTCCCACAGCATTCTCCTGGAGAAGCTGTCTGCTCATGGCTTGGACGGGCGTACTCTTCCCTGGGTAAAAAACTGGCTGGATGGCCGGGCCCAAGGATTTGTGGTGAATGGAGTTAAATCCAGCTGGCGGCCGGTCACAAGTGGTGTCCCCAGGGCTCAGTTTTGGGGCCAGTTCTGTTTAATATCTTTATCAAGGATCTGGACGAGGGGCTCGAGTGCACCCTCAGTAAGTTTGCAGACAACACCAAGCTGGACGGGAGGGTTGATCTGCTCGAGGGTGGGAAGGCTCTACAGAGGGATCTGGACAGGCTGGATCCATGGGCCGAGGCCAATTGTATGAGGTTCAACAAGGCCGAGTGCCGGGTCCTGCACTTGGGTCACGGCAACCCCATGCAGCGCTACAGGCTTGGGGAAGGGTGGCTGGAAAGCCGTCTCATGGAAAAAGACCTGGGTGTGCTGGTTGACAGCCGGCTGAATACGAGCCAGCAGTGTGCCCAGGTGGCCAAGAAGGCCAACGGCATCCTGGCCTGTATCAGAAATAGTGTGGCCAGCAGGAGCAGGGAGGTGGTTGTTCCCCTGTACTCGGCACTGGTGAGGCCGCACCTCGAGTGCTGTGTTCAGTTTTGGGCCCCTCACTACAAGAAAGACATTGAGGTGCTGGAGTGTGTCCAAAGAAGGGCAACCAAACTGGTGAATGGTCTGGAGAGCAAGTCTTATGAGGAGCGGCTGAGGGAACTGGGGTTGTTCAGCCTGGAGAAAAGGAGGTTGAGGGGAGACCGTATCGCTCTCTACAACTACCTGAAAGGAGGTTGTAGCGAGGCGGGGGTCCGTCTCTTCTTCCAAGTAACAAGCGACAGGACAAGAGGAAACAGCCTTCAAGTTGCGCCAGGGGAGGTTTACATTGGATATTAGGAAAAATCTCTTCACGGAAAGGGTTGTTAAGCATTGGAACAAGCTCCCCAGGGAAGTGGTTGAGTCACCATCCCTGGAGGTATTTAAAAGACGTGTAGATGTGGTGCTTAGGGACGTGGTTTAGTGGTGAACTTGGCAGTGTTAAGTTTATGGTTGGACTTGATGATCTTAAAGGTCTTTTCCAACCTAAACAATTCTATGGTTCTATTCTGTGATTCTATGATTAATGCACTATCAGTGAAGTCAGGCAGATTTATAATAATGAAGCTGTATTGTTAAATGTTTCATGGTGAACAGTTTAACAATTATCTGCTACTCTTTTGCTTCTCTGTGCTCTGGCTAGAGCTAATGTGTATCTAGGTTATTGTAGACTCTTTTTATACTCAGGAATCTGAGCAGGATGCCAGACATCTGAATCCCCTTGACATTTTTAAAACACATGCATAGATCTGCTGCACAGCACGTGAGCAACGGAGTCCAATGTTTCCAGGGGGGTAGTTTCATATGGTTCTATTCCTCTGTGAACATATATGGCACAGGATGATAGTCCTTGCTCTGTCTTGCACAAACTGCTCACATCATCAGCTATTCTGATACACGTGCTGAGCGACTGACTGTTGTGTGGAAGCACTGAACGTACTACGCATTTCTGCACGTGCAATATCCAGTTTATGTGCTGTGTGCTGGGAGCCAGACACATCCCAGCAGGGCAGATTTACTGAACATGTGCAGGCTGTCTGCACAGTGCACGCAGAGCAGATCTGACACTTCCTAGAGGCGTCGGGTTGGTACCAAATAGACATGTACATTTCTGCCCCAGGGACCCAGAAATAAGGTGCCCTGAAGGGTTTCTGTTCTGCCTGAAGGGACTTTCACTGCTTCCCCACGCAGCCGAACAGCACTGCAAGGCTTAATCCACTTGAGCGGGTTAAGCATCCTGGGATTGCCGGGTGGTATCTGTGGTAGCGTGCAAGATAGTATTATTATGCCGTCCAGACTCCTCATGAATTCATTACTTGAATTTACAAGGGATGACTGCAAATGTGGTGAGTAAAGGAAAGAGCAATAATGTAGAAAGATTTTCTAGGGGAAAACAATAGTTGTCAGCATTCAAAGGACTTAAAACAAATGCAGAACAGGTAGCAGTCACTAATAGCTTACAGTGTTTTCATTACATTTATTATGCTTTAATCAGTAGAAGTGCTGGTTTCATTGCTGAGTCCACTTGAAGGATAAGGTGTTGTCTTCTCTGTCTTTTTACAGAGAGGCTCCTGCCTGGCTCCTGATAGCCTACACCTTCCTTCCACAAAAGCCCCGCTCTTCTGTTTGACCTACAGAACAGTCCTGGGCCAGTCCAGGTCTATCAAGTCTTACCCACATCTGCCGCATTTAATAACTCCCTGCTCCGATATCTCACCTTCACACATTTGCAGTGCTGTGTTCTGGTCCCTCTCCGGGACCATGGACCGGCGTGGGCAGCTGCCAGCCTAATCCATCACCTGCTCAGAGGCACAAAAGGAGGACTGCCACCCCGCCGCCCCGTTCCTCCTCACTGTGGGGCTGGCTGTGTGCTACCTCATGTACAGCCGCATCCAAACTTCACGCACAGACAAGCACTGCGGTTGTTCTGTGTCCCAAGGGGGTATATGTATGCTATCTTTGGTGCCCAAAGCCCAGCTGCAGCTCCAAAGCTAGTGCTAAATTTGGCTTTGATATGACCAGGGTAAGTCTGATCCCAGCTGAGGCCCTGGGGGAGGACCAGGGGCCCAGGGGTACTCTAATGTCATTTTAGACAGCTGAGGGTCTCGGAGACATCTGCATAGACCTGGCAGATGTGACATGGGACAGATGGGGCACTTAGAACAGAAACTAGTGGCCAGCAAGGACATCCTACAGCATCTCAAATGGCCTTAGGTCTTCTGCTTTGGCACCCTATCCACTCCCTCAGTATCTTCAGGGCCCTTTAGAGGAGATTACTCCTCTTCTACACCTAGAGATAGAAATGCAGTATTGCTTATTAGCAATTTATGCACTCTGTAAGGACTTGTTCTGCAGCTCGTTACCAGCAGTGGTGGGATTCTTTGGTTACCCTTACGTGATCTTCTGAAAGTGATCTAACTTTAATTAGAGATTCAGTAGAGAAAGAGGGGCAAAATGCTGCTCTATAATTTTCTCAAGGAGTAAGAACAACATTTTTTCCCTGTGTACTACAAAGCTAAGAGACGGCACAGTAACTACAGCAGGTGGGAGGCCTGCAGAAAGAATTTACAAATAATTAATATCTCTAAGGATATGAGGAACAGTAACTTAGGAAGGACTGAGTGGGGATCCTGGACAATCAGGAGGGAACAAAGAAAAGTAAGAGTTCTCAAACAGAATTAAGTATTTTATTTGCACCAGCTTACATCAGAAATGACACTGAAAAAAATCTACAGCAGATTTAATCATTGTCTGGTAGCAGAAGCAGGCTCCTGTGAGAAGCTGGGTTGCTAAAAGGGAAATACAGGAATAATTAGATTAATCAAATAGCAAGGAGGCACCCGGGTTTGGTTGCTTGAAGTCCTCCATAAGTCTTGAATTAACGTTAACCCCTCATAAGACAGGCTGGTAAGTTAGCCATAATTATTTTGCTGCCTTTCAAATTTTGTGAGACAGGGAGGAGGAGCTGCATGAAGGTCTGAGCGATGCACCCCGCTGATCATTCAGTCTGGGGAAAGCTTTCATGACTGAGTCGAGGTATATTGAGCTTAGTTTTGTTTTCCAGGAATGTGTAATGCTGGTGGAAAGTCTGAAAAACACTTCGCACAAAAGGAAAGGTTCTTCTTTCTTCTGGGTCTCCCATTACTCAGTTAATCACTTGGTTAATGTATTGAGCAAATAAACAGTGCTTTTTTGATTATTTTGCCAGGGCTATTTAACCAGCTGCCTCTCAAATGCAGAGTCCAGAATTTCTGGGTCTTGCTCAAGGTTATGTGTACAGAGACACTTCATAAGCCACAATAAACATTTTATTCAGCCCAGCATTTGCTGTCTTGACTAATGGAATACAGCTATTTGCAAGGCTATTTGATTCTTGCACAATGTTGTTACCAGCAATTTGAAGAAATCCCAAACCTTTGTGGCCTCTGTAAATGCTGATGATCCCTTCCATGTGTATGCCTGTAGAGGATTTTTCTCTAGGGGTAAGCAATCTGAGGTGACTCCATTCAGAGAGCAGATCTTTCACAACCACAGTCAAAGTGTTGCCTGACCCTGCCAAAGCCCTTGGAAAGCTCCTTGTGGTCTGCATTATATGTTAGAGGACTATTGAATTCTGCTGCTCTCTAATGGGCCTGTTTTAAGGGGCTTGGCACCCATGCAAAATAGGCTCCAACACAAGCATAATATATCTAGAAAGAGGGACGAGCATCAAAATTGCAAACTTTGCTGATCAAAGTTACTTAGTTCAGCCAAGACTTAAGTCCAACTGTGAGGAACAGCAGTGATAGCTGGAGAAGAGTACTGAAGAGTGGGCAGGGCAGATGCAGGTCGCACTTAGTGATTTAAGCACAAAATAATGTTCATTGGATAGAGAAAGCTAAACTGCTCATGACATGTCCCAATTCCCCACCAGTGGGAAGCTGGGCACATGGGGTAGGGTGCGCAGTCGGTTTGCTGTCTCAGCCCTGGAAGGTGGGAACCCCCCATGTCCCCAGGTATGGCACACGGGATCCACAACCCCTCTGCATGCCCCAGCGTGGGGCACCCGTTTCTGAAGGTAAAGACCGGGCTGATCACCGTAACACCAAATCAGTGATGTTAAAGCACCTGTTTTGGGGTGGCCCACACAACAGAGAAAGCTGTCTGGCAGAAACCAGATTCTGTTTGCAGCACGAAATGAAGCCCGTAGCTTTTCCCATCCTCATCCTGCTTCCTATGCTGTGCCCCAGCTGAATGTGGCCTGAGTGTTTATTGCGCTAAAGCGTTATTTTTGACAAACTGCCAGCCACTAGTCCCTGGGTTCTCTGCCAGAGATAGTGCTCATGGCTAGCTGTTGCTCTTACTTGGGTAATGAAGAAAGAAAACCGGTGAGAACCTGAAACAAGAGACACTCTGGTGCACACACAGAAAAATCACACTACTGAGTCCAAGTACAGGCAGCTGCACAAAAGCCTTTGCTTAGGTGTCCCCACAGGGCTGTAGAAGACCCAGGTTAGAAATATAGGTGCGAGGGTGCTCTCCTCACACGCCAGCCCCTGCCAGAGCAGCCTGCCATGCTCTCCCATGGTGTAAGGATGGGATCTGCACCCCTCTCATCGCCTGGGACACGCTCTCCCCATGGGTGGGCTTCAGCCTCAGCAAAGCCCTTGCTGCTTTCTGCAAACCGCTCTGCTCAAGAGCAGCTCACGCTGTCCCACCGACGGGTCGATCCGCACCCTGCTGCACTGCCCGAGGGCTGAGCCGCCCCAGGACCCCCTGCCTGGTGTGGTGGGGCTGAGCCCCCCCCAACTGCAGCCTCAGCACGGGGAGGTTTGCACCCATCCTGCAAACCTGCCGGTGCGGGGCACCCCAAGGATGGTGATGGTGCGTTGCACTTTCCCCAGGCGGACTAGAATATTTTGTAATTGATAGCATTTGAAGGCTATTTGCTTACTTTGGGACTTTAACTAGTTGAAAAGAAATGTCTCCCAGCGCCACAGAATCCCTGCATGCCTCACCAGCAGGCTTTCAAGACTCACTCCGCAGCTCAGATTTCTGACTTAAATTCCAGAGCGGTTTGGGGGGATTTCTGGGGATCCGACACCAGTGGGTCAGTGACACATGTACCTCTCCAGGGGGTTTCCCCTGCGGGTTCCTCTGGGGCACAGCCACCTCCAAAGGCAGCAGGGGCAGGAACCGTGGGGGGGTTTCGAAGCACGTTAAACTCAGACTGACTTCAAGCAATAAAATGTCTTAATCCCAATCCAGCAATTACAGAACACACCTCATGTGGTGATCTATACATATGCCTTATAGGCATATAATCCTATAACGCAGAGCTACTGATAGTAGGATCTACGAAGGAAGACAAGAGAGCTTTCAGATCCCTCTCTCTTACTCCCCTGTGCTGTGACACAGCTGGGTCTTTCTTAAATCCATTTGTAACCCTGAATTTCCCGTGTTTTGCATAATTACAATGCCCGATGTTTTACTTTTTAAATTGCTTACACATTCTTGCAATAGGAGGAATTTTTAAAAGTGTAGCCAGTTTGATTTTGAGAAGCGTTGCAAAGGAGACAAGGGTAGACGCATATAATTTGTCTCCTACCAGCTTTATGAGTGTCTCTCTCTCAGGAAAGCTAACAATTCCATCCAGAAATAATTCTATTAGACATGAAATATCAGAGCTGTGAATCACTGGGCTTTTCACAGCATCACTTCACAGCAGGAGAGCATCCGAAAACCGCACCAGAGACAGGAGTTTAATTCTTATTGTGGCACTAGGGAGGAAAATGCAATCAAAAACAGCTATAGGAAGTTGCAGTACAGCAGAACTATTTATTTTACTAGTTGCCTTCCTGAGAAAAGGAAACCAGGAGATTATAGTTATTCTTCCAGCAATACTGTTGATTTGGTCAGGGTAGTAACTAGGATTCACAAGACTGCAATTAAGGGCTCAGGAAAACATGTTAAATAAATTCCTCTAAAAGACTGTATTGTAGTGACCATGACACACATTGCTTTTAGGCATCCGTATAGCAGGATAATAACTGGTTCTGCTAAGGAAAAGCTTTTCTGTCATTGTGAGAGGGCAGTGAGACCAATCTCTATCAGAGGTTTATAAAAGCAGAATGGATTCTGAATTGTGGGGGCAGTCAGTTACGGCCAGTTTGAAAGTTTTAGCTCTGAGTACATCAGAAAGTCACCCGTTCCTTGTTCCCGTCTCTGCAGCTAGACATAACACCGCTATTTCAATGTAGATGACTGTGGGAGTTTCCCTCCCACAAAGGTGGTCCTGTGAGATCGTCACTAGTTAGCCAGGGCTGTTGCTTCACCTGCAACTTTTAGGACTTAACCCATTCTGCAATGGGATAAAGCTGTTTCCCAGTGCCTGCTGCTAATGCTCAGGACCACGATGGGCGTTCTTACTCTTCCTCATTGCTGAGGTGGACAGAAGAAGGAGAACAAGCATGTTGATTCTGAACACCATACGTTGCAAGTGACAATAATCAGGGCCCTGCTGAGTTGCCAGGCTAATTTATAGACACGGGACCTGACTTTCAGGAGAAATAAATTCGCAGAAATCGCATGGACCTTAAGCCCTCAGTATCTCAGAAAGCTAGCACATACTTCCTGTCTCCAGATTACTGCTGCCTGTGTAAAACAGGTGTCAAAGGCTATTATAAAAAATAAAGAAGGCCCTTGTAGCTGGCAGCATGTCAGGGTTGTTATGCCAAAGTCCAGGCAGCTAAAAAAGGTAATATCTGCAGAGTATCGGCCTTACATGGCTGAACTGGATTAGCCTTTACATCCTAAATGTCTGGACTGTCTCCGAAAGAGGTAGCGAGTGCCTTTCCTTGAAGCAGTCTTTTTTTTCAACCAGTTGATGGAGAGCCATTGTTCACAGAGATGCCTGGTTGCCTAATACCACAATGAAGACAGATGACGTGTGTTACAGTGGGTCTTTGCAGAAGCAAACACAGGACATGCTTAAGCACATTCTTAAGCAGGACGACATGCTTAACCGTGAAACCTCTGCAAAAACTGGTGGCAGATTTTTCAGCTGCAGTTGCGACACTCGATATCAAAACACTGTGCCAAGTCAGTTTTTCATGATAGAGCTCAGTCTTTCTTTAGGAAATGTTTTACTTCTGAGTTTTTTCAGGAGGCTGCTGAAGAGAATATGTATCCTTTAACCTAGGTGTTTACCTGGTGAGGGGACAGAGAGCTGAAAGCCTACAAACTTTGAGGATCCTCCTTCCCAAGCATCTGAGTCCATGGCTGCCTGACACCCTGGGCTCCTGGTCTGACCATCCTGGAGCCACCTCCAGTGTTTGGCACTGAGGTGCTTGTCAGGGGACTGTCCTGTAGCCAGGATCTTCTTTCCTTTTTTCAGAGACTCTCAGCACAGCCGGAATTGTCAAAATCATCTGTGAAATGGACTGACTGTTCCTCCTCTGCCCAGTGCCACCTCTCAGTCCCAGAATCCTAATGCACATCTCAGCTTCCCAGGACCCAGAAGTGTAACACAGTGTGGAACAAAGGCCTGAAATGAGAGATTTTTTTAAGAACACCACCACACCCCCCAGTAATGAATACAGTGTGTTCTTCCATTCACGTCATATATTGTCTGTAGCCACAAAAATAAGAAAGAAGTGATCCTACATTTATCTGAGATGGAAAATTTTGGAACAGAATGACAGCTGCCGGAGATGTCTGGGTCTATAGAGAAATACCTCCACACCAAAGAGTTAGAGGTCCAGTTTAGCAGAAGACTTTGCTAAAATCATTCATGATGGATTTCCTGCCTCTGCCTTGAACCGTCAGGAGGCCTTCAGTATGTCCTTTGTAATTTCCCATCCTTTTTCTTCTTAAATTTCAGTCTCTGCATCGGCGCTGGCATTGTAATCTCAAGTGAAATCCAAGACGGATGCTCTTCTGGTCTCTGAATGGCGTTTTACATTCAGAGTGGTTGGTGGTCATCAGCAAGTGACATGAGCCACTCCAACCATTTATTTAAACATTCCTGTGCACTAATTCACACAAAGTTATAAGCAGCGTGATCTATCACGTGTGTGCATAAGTGTAGGAAAAAAGGACGATCTTGAGAACTGTGCTGAGATGATGTATGTCCTTGCTAGAAATGTGTTGAGTTTGTAAAGGCCGGGCAAAAATAAATAAGAGGGGGAAAATTCACTGGTTCCCACCTGCCTCCTAACAAATAAATCACAAAGGCTTTCCATGCCTCCCTTGAGATACTTATTTGCTCTGCTCTCCCCCCAGCCACAATGAAAGGGGCTTTTCTTCCACTTGAACTGACCTTTGGCAAACATTTCCCTTTCAATTAAGATCTGAAATGTCCTTGTGGACTGCTGTTACTGGAGACAGCAGGGAGAAGGCTTTCTGAAGCCACTAACACAGGAGTCGGGACAGAGAATAATTACCTGAATTCATAAGGTTAATTCCAGTCTAGACGAAGGCAGAGAGAAGTCATCTGGAGGTCTCCATCAGAGAACAATACGTTTGTCTTTCTGGACTCTCTGGTCTCCCCACACTGGCTGCTTACTATGTACTATGAATATCTCTCTCATGGACTGTTGAGCAATTACTGTGTCTGAGCACTAGGCTTGCTGTCCTCATGTCATTATCAGTTTTATAGCCTAGAGTGAGCCTCCCAAGAATAAGGCTTTGACTGTGGCTTGACCTGGCTCACTGGAATAAATGGAAAGCCTCCTGCGGACAGCAGGCTCGGCGTGGGTGTTTGGCACTGGGGAGGTTGTTGCCTGAGTGAACTAAAGAAAATTTATTAAAAACATACATCAAAAACTTGCTGCATGCAAACCTAAAGGTGAAGCCTCGAGTGACTTAATATACAGTCTCAATAAAATGGGCCAGAATAACCAGAAGAGGTAAAAGAAAAACATCAGATTAATGACTGCAGGAACTTCAGAGTGTTGCATTGAGCATGTTCCTGTCCAGCCTATGTTCTCCGGATTTTTCAAATTCTTGCTAAGGGGCCAATATTGCAGGCAAATTACTGCCTGGAGACCGGCTATGTGATGTGCTGTGAAATGCTTGGGTTGTCACAGTACCGTTATCTGGGTTTCATGGCACTGCCATGTCAAGTCAGCTGTATTAACAACAGTGTCACTGTAGGATGGCTGAAGGATACGATATAAGCTTGGCTTGTGAAAAGAAATATTATCCTTCAAGACAAGGCTTTTGCCACACAACTAAAATTCTGTTACGTGCTCTTGTGCAAGGCTAGGTGAAATGGGACAAACAGTTGCCCAGTTCTCATGCATTTGTTGGTGGGTGGCACATATGCTACGTGCCATCTCTTCTTTCCCAACTACCAGACCATATCATAGAGTATCTTCCTTAGGTCCTAAGGCTTCTAACTGGCTTTGGTGCCATCAGTTTTACACCCTTGCTGAAATGTTTTCTTTCTTTGGCTTTGGCAGTTCTGCCCTTCTCAAGACCTCTTTCTTTTTCTCTGGTTATTCCTTTAATGCTTCTTGTCAACAGCTTCCGCTGTTCTTCTCCTTTCTTCCTTTGAAAAGAAAATCTTATAGTACATTGGTCATCTCTGCATCCTGACTACGTACTCTTATGTGCTTGTAAGAGTGACTCATTAACCTGGAAGTCATGTTATTAGGCTAAAACCTCAATATCCTTTGCATCTTACTCCCCTTCCCTTAGTCGTCACCATTCTTCTTGACCTCAGTGGTCTCTCATTGATCACTCTTGTCATCTTTCAGATCCACTGTAAGGTGAATTCCCACAGCCCGAGTTACTTGCTGTGCCCAACATGGTGTTCATAATAGCCCACTGTGATGGAAACTTATGAATCCTTCCTCCTCTTGGCCTTCCTAGTATCAAAACCACTTAAACCTAATGCGTGTGCACTGATCAAGCGATTTCCTTCCTTGTTTTATCCCTTTCTGCTGCTGTCTTCCTTATAATTACATCAAGCACAAATATTCTCTGTTCCCTTTCCAGGCTTCTATCTGTTTATTTACTTTAATGCCTTGTTGATTTGCATCCTCTGCTATGCCAGAAATTCTAGCCTCATTTGCCTGGATATCTAGTTTCCCACTGAGTATACGCATGTTTTCTTCATCGCAGAAGGAAGGCCCTTCTGATACTAGGCCTTAAAATCTGCATCTGATCATTTTGCTAGGCATTTTTATTGTGCTGCCTACACAATGGTGCCAATTAAGCACGACTGTGCAGGCAGCCAAGGAAATAAAAAGGCCTATTCTCTGTGGGTTTTTGCCTACACATTTATATGTATGTGACTGAACTATTCATAGATACTGCATGATCTATTTAAACAGGACCAAAGTATGTGAGGAGGAGGCAGTGTAAGTGTGTAAAGAGGTGGACTGCAACTTACGTTTTGATGCCAGCTCTGCCATGCATGCTCTGAAAAGTCACCTGCTTGTGCCTCTGTCTCCCCATCTTTGATACAGGAATAATTTTGCTTACCTTGTTTACCAAGTGCTTTGAGACCAAGTGATAAAATACGCTATGTAGTAACCACACAGCGTTGTTTTTCCTGTCCCATTCTTTCTCATTATGCATCACACCAACTGGTTTCATCTGCTGCTATATTAGACCATGGGCATCTGAAGGAATCCTACATTTTTCACAGTACGACGGCAGAGGTGCTGCAGTGATCCCTAACTTTCAGGTACTAATGCAGCACAAACAACAATTATATTAAAAGCACCTCTCCTGGACCTATGGACAGTGCTACAAAGGGGAATGCTAAGTGTCTGCACTATATAATGGGCATCTAAAGCAATTTCTTGCGACATTTTATAGTCTGACGGTTGCCTGAAAGAGACCCCATATGGGATGTAAATCGCATGTGTTGCTGCCATATGCTTGGGGAAGCAAGATCCATTTGTTCTTTTAGAATAGAGAAGCCTGCTGAATTCAAACCAGAAGTCAGATACACATCATGTTCATCCCAGCTTGTGTCAGGGCTGTAGCAGTTCTTTATTCTTTTGCTTTTGAGTGCTGCATAAAGCTGTAATTGGTGTAGCTGAGCTTCTATGACAGGGACTTTGTATATTATTTTTGAAGGGATGTATCATATCCTGGTTGAAAACTGTATTTTCACTCCAAGGAGAAAAAAATATGAGCTCCCCCATATGACATATGAAGCCAAGTTTAGGCATAAGCCTGACTCCATGAATTTCCTGACTTCATGAGTATTCCAGTCACTTCCATGAGGGCTGAATTTGGCCTGGGATGCACATTAGTACACTGGAGTGCTATTTGAAAGCTAAGAAGTTTCTGTTTAATCTTTTCAAGATTTTTATCCTTCTCTAGTAGTTCACAGGAAAGATAGATAGAATGGGTAGGGAGTGTTGTCTGAGTTTTCTCTATTCTGTTTCTCTGTTCTGACACCTTATAATTTTTAGGGATTCTTGTTCCTTATTTGAGACCTGTAGCAGTTTTATGGCTATGCATAAATACAAGAAATAGCAACTGGGGAGGCACTGAAACTGCCAGGCTGAACATCTCCATTAGTAAAATTCACGAGATGCTGATCTTACCTGACCCCTGCTGTAATTCTAAAAACAAGGCGATTTTTTGCTTAAGCAATTGTGTTCTGAAAGGAACAGCACAATCGTTTAGGCCCTTAACAGTATCTGTGATTTCCTAATAGCATCTTTCTCACTTTTTGTTTTTTTTTCTTTGGCCTTGAGCCTTAAGAACCATGACACAAAACCAGCATGATCCTGAGAGGATATTTTCCCTCAGGAAAAAAAATGCCAGGCTGTCAGATATAAAATTTTTGCAAGTTCAATGTACTGGATCAAAAGAAAATGGTTTCGCTTCCAAAATACCTGTTGTGTGGGTATCCCCAAAGGTTAGTGGGGTTTGCAGCCACTCAGCAGCTGCACCAAACAAGATGCCACGAGGCAGACGCCTCTCGCCTAACGTCAGACATCTACGCTGCTGGTACACATAACAGTGCGTGAGTTAGCCGTGTCGGCTCCCCTTGTAGGCTGGGGATTGAAACAGGCACTGCTGAGACAGGCTAATTTCATCCTGATGTGGATATTCAAAGCAATCCGGAGGTAACATGTCTTGGACCCAGCTGTTGCTTTCTCCTAGTCGTAAAGAGGGTATACGTGACCACCCCCACGTATAGACATCTCCAGTGAGAGGAGTCCCTCTCACGGTGTTTCAGTTTGGGCTCCTGAATTTAATGGCTGCTTTGAAAAACCTGGGTGAATGACTTTCCTTGGGTCAAAAAGTAAGTCTGCAACACAGCCCCAAGTAAAGGTTAAGACGACTCAGTTTGGACGCTAGTCACATCCCTGTCTCTGACTCTCTCTACCATGTCCCCATCTCTTTCATCACTTATTTTTTGATAATGAGACCAAATGAGCACTTTTACTGTGAATGTTTGAAAGAGCCACTTGCCGTCTTTCATTTACATACTGATAAAAGTTATAAACCATGAAATAGGCTGGTCTTATACCATCCATGTTTCCACCTTCCTGCAGGGATTTGAATATGTTTCCCGTGAAAAAATTTTAGGCAGTTTACCCACCTCTTGATGAGAGCAAAGTATTCCTTCTTGTTCTTTAACCTACATATGGACCGCCAACAGAGAGCATTACACTCACCGGAGTATTTAAGAGAGACAGAAAGAGAAAGCAAGCCAAGACTGTGAAAAAAGTCCCTGGAAGAGAAAAAGAAAAAACCACCCAAACAATAAATTAGGAAAGAAAAAGCAACTAGAGTGGGTTAAAAGGGAGTTTTCCAGGGACCCTGCTGAATGGAGCTTTTGTGGCACTTGGATGCTGCGGTACGGAGCAGAGACCTCAGGCCATGTCGTGTGCTGCGCCCCGTCGGTCCTGTTTCTGCGGCACCATCAGCATTGTCATCCATCTCACAGCCGCACCAAAAGTAGGGGCAGTCAGAAACCAGACATCCCACCCTCTGGAAAACTCCAGGGCTTCAAAATTTGGTTTCATTGTGAATCATAAATAAAAGTGATGGCCACGGATTTTTTTCATGGAGGGAAATGTTCAAACATTAAGGACAAATTGTTTTCTTTGGACTTACTCAATTAGACTTCAGTTTGCATTGATGTAAAATAGCAGTGTAACATAAAAGCTGTAGCAAAAAGGTGAGAACAGAATATTTCAACATTTTTGGCAAATATTTTAATGAAAGCCATAAGCACCAGTAAAAAATTTCATTTTTGTCAAACCAGCATTTTCCACTGGAAAAAAAAAATCCCTCTAAAAAACCTCTGCCTTGTCTTTCCAATACAGTCACCTAGTAGTTAAAATTAGATATTAACCAGTCAAAAATATGTATTTGTCATGCTCTTCCTTCGATTTCCTTTCTGGAAGAAAGAAGGTCATCTAGTGATTTACAGAGGCCTGTGAAGACCAATAGGCTTTTTTTCCAATGGACACCAGCCTGCAGATTTTTCATCTCTGTGTCATATCGGGATTTAGGCTTCAGGGACAAAAGGAAAGTTGGTAGGAGAGTGAACAGGGAGGGACCATAAAACAGCCGTGCTGGATGGTCGCAGATGAGCAAAGGTTGACCTCACTATTTAAAACCAGGCCAAGCTGAACTTCACGTATTTGTATAACATCATCACTTGTCATTATCCCCGTATCAAGATGTTGTGGGACGTGGGGGCCATGCATCCATTGCATTCACACCTGAAAGAAGCAACACCACACACAGCAAGCAAGTAAAACACCGCAGCATTCAGGAAAGTAAATATTCCTCTGTCCCTCTACGGGTCGTGTGTCCTCTCCTCAGTGGTCTCTTTAGTAATAGGTTGGTATAGTAGAATAATGTATGTGGCTAAGCATTTATGGAACTGTAATAACTTGCTTAGGCCAGAAAATGAGCTTGTGCACTGTTTGATAATCCAGCAATTACTAATCATCATGTCGGTTTCCTTTGGGAAGAAACAATGATTACAGGAAAGTCCCACCACACTGCATTAACAAAGCATTCAAAATGTTTTTATGAAGTAGATAATATTTTACAAATAGTTTTGTAAATATATCCCTGGACAAGGAGATTCGAATCAAGACTTAATTTAGGGAACACCTCCTTTGATTAAAAAAATATGTTCCCAAGAACAGCTGGAGCCATTTGCCGAGATAAATCAGATGCTACTCTCAACTTTTATGGGTTGCTAAACCCATGAAATATATGGTATGTCTACGATTTGTTGGCTGCATTCTTATGCTGTGAACATAGATATTGTAGTTTGCTAACAAAGAAAAACAATGGACCCAGCAGGCTATGGCAAAGCCATATCTTCTTTTCTCATTCTTACTGATTAGACCTGAGAGAAAACTGCTCTGGTGAAACGTTTGGAGCCTTCTGATTTTTCCCATATTAGGCATGGGCTGAAAACAGCCTGGGTCTCCTATTGCCTCTTTTACCTCTAGAAAGGAAGGCAAAGGAAATATCACCAAGCTTTTTTAAGATAGAGCAAAAGATTCACTAGCTGTGACAAAGACGTGGAAAGAATAATGGATTTTGCAGGAACGCTGCCTCAAGAGATAGTCTTAGGGACCACTAAGTCCCTCATGTCTCTAGCATCTCCAGGTTTATGATAAATGCATCTTCATTTCTGGACATTTGCCAACATATCTAAAAGAAAAAAAGAATCACTCATCTTTTAAAGATGATCAACAGGTTGCAAAAGCAACAAAAGAGGAAATGTATTGTATTATCTTTCCTCCCTCCTTACCTCCCATGCAGGATAGAGCATCTCTGCCAAAAAATTTCCCACAAATGGTTGCATCTGAAGACTTCTGGCCAGGGAGCCATGGGGACATGATCCATATCATCCAATGGTGAACTTGGTACCGGAATGGGTACTCGAGATAGAGATGATAGAGATGATCAAGGATGAGGATGATGTAAGTAAAAATTGCAGGCATGAATGAATAAATACAGCAGGCAGGTCTCAAAATACATGTAAGGCATCACATGCCTATAATAAGGAGGCACCACAACAGGACAACAAAATGCTTTGATGCTTTGCAGTGTAAGTTTAGAGTTCACAGAAAGCTCCACTTCCAAGCATCACTAGAAAAGATGGGATGTAAATGATCTGCCCAGCTCACATCTAGTTTCAATCTCCTGAAGCTTGTGTTTCTTGGGTGTGGTGGCTGCCAAGGTAAGGGGTGGACTGTTGTACTTAAGGGACTTAACTGATTGCCCTTGAGATGCAAAGTGTTTTCTTATGGAGATCTTGCATTTTTTCCTTCTGTTGTTTTGCTTAGTCTGTTACTATTCGTGTCACAGTTGTTCTTCTGCTAATCTGTAAACTGTTTGAGATTCTCCCAGTTGAATTATCAGCCAAAATTCAAAGTGTTGCTTTTGTTGGCAGCTAGGAGGGAAATCACAACATTGGATTATACAAAAGTGTTTAGCCTTCTATTCTCACTCCCTCTTTTTTTCCCCCTTCTCTTTGGCCTGGATGGAAAGCAATGGCAAATAGGTTATTAACACTCACGGGGACAATATTTCCATTGTGAAGTCTCCAGGAGATATTCTATTCAATTTGTGGTTTCAATTCTGAACTTCTTCTCTTAGCAATTCCTCTAACTTAGCCTCAGGAGGAAGGGAATTATTCTGAAAAGTTTTTCAAAAGCCATTTTACCCAGCTGAACTATTATTCATGTTTAAGAAGAAAGCTATTTCTTCCTTCCACCCCATTTTGTTTCAGCAGTGACAACTATGTAGCCTTTTGCGATGTAGAAATGTGCAATTTCCTAGTGACTGATGTAATGGAAAGTACCACAGGTGAGCTCCAACACACTTGCAGTGAGAATGTGCCTTCACTTTTGTGCCAAACAGAAAATTCCCACATTAAACTAATGACATTTTGAAAACAAATAATATTGCTTAGACCAGTCAAGATGTACATTAGAGATGGTTTTGAAAGTAGTGTGGATGAAGTTAGAGAAAAATCACCCAATTACAGAAACGAGCTGTCCATTTGGTAGCTTGGCTTGAAGTCATTAGCATAAAGTTTCCAGAGAACCTTCTAGTGCTAATGGCACTGCATAGGGTGAATGTGGACCCGCCTGCTCTTGTGGAGGCCAAGAAACAGGGTGTACTACATACGGGAAACAACCTAAAGAAGATAAATCCATACCTCTATATTCCTACCGTTTCTTTCTCCCACCTACTTGACCCCACTTTTACAAACCAAAACACGTGTATATTCTTCTACCCTTTTTACATATTATGCATTGACTTATGCTGACAGCTAAGCAAAGGAAGCAGTTCAAAAGGTCAGAGAAGTGGTGTATTTTTTCCACCTACTGGAATAAGGAAATTTAGGAAACACTATAACAGTCCATACTAACAATAGCAAAGAGTACTAACAATAGACTGCATTCTCCAAAGAAAGATCAGGGCAAGGGTTTTGTTTTGAAGCATGCGTAGGAGGGAAGAAGAGCGCATTTTGTAAGCCAGATCATTTCTGTGTTGTGATCATTACAGAAAAGATATTTTTTCAAAACTCTCAGAAACCAAGAAAGGGGAGAGCTCCATAACCTTCCCACAGTTCCTCCTTCTAGACTGGAAAGAAAGCAACATTTGACACGTTTCTGAGGATGAGCTGTGAGCAGTTGTTCTTACGCGGGTACAGCGACAGCACCAAAAAGCCCAAAACAGATGGCAGGCGTGTGGGCGGGGAGTGGATTACTGAGATTCCAGGAGGAACAAAGGGAGAATCGCTGGTTATCGGGAGAACTGCAAATGCGCACGGGCACGGCTTCGCACGTGTTTAGCCACCCTTTGCTGCACAAGCATATGGGACATGAACACTCTGGAGGGGTATCAGCTGGTGGGCGGAATGTGGTGGGACAATAATACTCTGAGATGATTAATAGGAGCGTGGTGGGAGTTGCTGTTTATACCTAGTTATTCTTCTCCTCTGTGTTATGAATCATCTGATGCACCAGAAACTGAGAACAGATTGCAGTGGAGTGTGAAGTGCTTATGACTGGGTACTGCTAAGGTAGCATAGCCCATGCTGGCACTGTGGCGAGCCCTGCAGACCTGCTCTCCTCTTCTTTCAGTTAGAAGAGCAGGCAAAGGGTGTCACTGCTCCTCTCTGGCCAGCTCATGCGGGAATTTGGGGTGCGGGGGGCAGGAGGCTGGTGCATATCCAAGTCTTGACTCAACCCCAGGTCTGGAAGTGGGAAGAAGGCACGCACAGATCCAGAAGCTGGGAAATACGCCCAGGTCCTACAGTAAAGACACGGATCTGAAACTGAAATTAGTAGATGGATAGATGAACCAGTGAAGACTTGCCCAGCATTCCTGGTGGTCTACTTTTCCACCAGTATCTTCATCAGAAACCTGTAGCACAAAGCAGCTTGAGATGCTCCACAGAGCCCACTGGAAAAATATGCATTTGGGGCAAAAGAGTGGGCTTCATCCAGACTAGCAAGAGGGAGAGGAAATCACGTTACTGTCTGGTTTTACATTCCCGTGGGCAAGATGTTTGTGCGGGAGCATAAAAACATAGACATCACAAAGAGATGAGGAGCTGTGTTAGAGGTAATGTTCTGGTGGAACACCTAGTAAGGAGAAAGAACTGAGAACCTAATCCTATTTTATTTCCTCTTTGCTCTGTCCTCAATGTCTAAAAGATCCCATGTGGAGTCCTAGGCAGAGTCAATGTCATCCTCTGTCACCAGAGACAGCAGGAGGAACTCACACACAAAACCCAAAGACTGGGATCACAACTCTGCATGCAATATTCATTATCGTGTGCACGCACCCATGCTCAGAGACCTGCGCCTGAAAATAACACTCAAAATGAAGTCATTGCGAAAAAAGTTAATCCGAGCACGTGCCAGCTCGCAGTGATGTGAGGCTGGTCACGGCAGGATCTGCGCTGCAAGGCACTGGCTTTTTGAGGCGGTGGGCTCAGGATGGGCTACCCCCCTTACACTGGAGCCCAGAGTCACTTTCTGTAACACGAAATGTCCTTTTTTTACTTGCAGCACTTTTGCTAGAGGAACTCCCACTTAATACTGTAAATTCCTAACACCAGGAATGTGTCTGTCAACAGGTATTTGAGGAAGGCATGTCTGAGTCCCCACAGGCACACTGTTTCTGATGACGCTATTTCAGAAGGCCCAGGGATATGGACAATATACAGAATATTACTCCAAGAATGTCCACAGCACCAGGGCCAAGTCATCTCCTGAAACTGCTTAGAACATAAGGCAATCACTCATTTTCTCTTAGTGCCCATACTTAGTTTATGTAACTTGTCCTGGTCACTATTGGTTTTGTCTTCCCATCCTATCCCCGTAGCAGATGGTTCATCTTGTGTTAATTTGATTCATAAGATTTCTGGGATGGAGAATGTATCTTGCTGTGCTTGCAGTAGGTACATCTGGCATTTCCTAACTAACTTTCAAGTGCTTGACTATGCAACCTGAATAAATACAGCTTTTGCATAGTGATATTTGTAACATATTTGTATTGCTATATTTATATTAATAATGTATCATTAAACATTGGAAGAAAGTAATTTGAAATGCAAAATGAAGAGAGGTGGATATGAAAAAAATTATAATGCTGTAAAATCTAGAAAATTGCAATCTATTCACAAGACGACTGAATTAGGTGTTGCAGGGGTAACTACATACAGCAATTTTAGTTTTCAAGTGTCTGACTTTGCAACTTGAATCTTGTTAACATAAAGTTTTTGCATGTTTTGTTTTTTTTTAATGTAATTCCCCAGGTTTTTTTTCCATATAGTGGAAAATGATAAAGAACAAATTCTATGTAACTATAGCAACCCGCTGCCATTGTGAGAAGGACTTGAACCCCGGGCACAGATGTAGGGAATGGGACTCGGCTCCAGACCCAGACACCTAAGTTTAGGTGTTCCTAGAATAGCTGTCTACACATGAGCCCCTTGCCTATCCTGCCTCTGTAGTCAACGGGGTCTGCAGGGCTTCCCTAAAACGGGCACGCCTGGTGCATTCACAGCTCTCCAGGTTCTACTGAATGGTACTAACTGGCTCTCCAGTGACAGTAATAGGAGCTGAGACACCTACTCCACCTGCAGATACGCGTACTGCAGACAACTATATTTAAGTGTCTGAAAGTGGAGATGAATAGGAGAGTTTGAATCTGTTCTCTCATTGTAGACATCTTGTGCTGTATTAAATACTCTAGGGAACCTCATTTACTCTCCAGCCTCCACTCCAGAAGATTGTGGGTCTCCTGCTTTTCCTTCAGCCCCACAGAAGTTTGCAGGAGAGAGGAGGACATCTGAAACACCACAAGACAGTTCTGTTTGGACAACCGAACTGAGCCCCGAGTGTCCCCTCCAGGCTGGGAAACGGACATATCCAGGACTGCCGTGCCCAGCCTGCTCCTTACTTACTTTCTGGAGACAGGGGGTCTCCCTGGCATGTGTGGGGAGAGGGGAGCTGAAGGGAGGAGTGGGAACACTGGTGTTTAATGTGGTGGTCCAGAAGAGAAGGTGCTCTGCTGCGCTGTGTACTGGGCTCAGAAAGATGTCTGGTTGTACAGGACGAGGGAAAGCCCCTGGCCTGTTTCTCTTCTCATCACTGATGGCACTGGGGCACCCCGAGAGGAGAGAGATGAGCAGTTTTGCTACAGCCACAGCCCATCCTCAGAAAGCTGATCCTGGCAAGGAAGCAACTTTTTCCCAAAGATGAAAAGTAAGGGTGATTTTTCTGGGACAATATACTTTTTCACAATTAATCAGCCAAAACCTAACAAGAATTCCACTTTTCCAGCCAAAGGGTTTTGCTGCTGCTGAAAGTCCAGCCCCCCCGCAACAGACTGAATATATGAAAGTTTCTCATGAAACTTCACAATGGTCTTTTGTAATGGAAAGTATTAAGCAATGTAAAATGACAGGGCCCTTATCCGCTCCTCTTGAAGTAATCAGTAAGTGGTATAGGCTTTTAAGAGAGGATAATGAAGACAGAGCTGCTTATCACAGACACGATGCCATTTAAATGGGTGCCTGACAGGCAAATCATCTTGGAACTTGTGAGTACTGCTGTGCCAAGCCCCTGCGTTGGCTTCTGTGATGCTCACCGCCTCTGGAATGCAAAATCAGCTGCTCTGATGGAATCCGCAACTCTCTGAGCTATTTTCAGAAGACATTAATGAGATTTTGCTTTGGGATTATCAGTACAAAATGGAAAGCCCAAGGAGGGTGGAAGGGACAATTGCTCTCTAGAAAAAATATAACCACATCTACGTAAAACAGAAGTTCAGGTTTACCAAGAACTAAAAAATCAGTTAAAAATTAATTTAAATGGGGCATCACCTGACTTGATACAAATCTGGTCCCGTGCTGAATTAGAAGTGTACCGGTTTTGTGTGTGGACAGTCCTTCTCAGTCATGCTACAGGCAGGCTGTCTATAACACCGCACAGTTTGATGTTCTGTCACGTGTCTTCCTGGCTGATGAAGACCTTGTGCCCTCTTCCCAAAATGTGCACAGCTGACAGGTGGTCATTTCCATGACTGTGTCATCCAGAAACATATCTTGATACACAGTCATGCTTGTATCCTGTTTTACTGTAGATGACACGCTCCCCTAGTTATGTTCAGTCCGGAGATGTGACTTCAGTGAGATGTCATCCCCTCTCTATTAATGGCATGCTTGGCCACATGTCACCACAGAGGCTGGAAGCCTCTGCGACTTGTTCAGAAGGGGGATGTTAGTACACGGGTTTCGATTTTTCCTGGGGTGCTAGGACTTAATCCTAGCTTCCTGCAATCAGAGGGTTTGTGTTTTCCTATGCTGCTTCCAAACCGCTGTGTTTAAAAGCTACTAATGATAGGTTTTTGTACCCTTGTTGCTGGACGTTTGCATCGGCTGGCTGTGTGGGAGCTGGAACAGAGTCACGGTTCTGCCGCAGCGGTGGCCGAGTCAGAGGCCAGGTCCTCCAAGCTCCCTCAGCACACCAGGTACAAATAGCTTTATTTTTCTTCATGTGTAGCCTCTACACACTCAGGGCTGGAAAACAGTTCACAGGTGTCTGGGAGGTGGGCTGAACAGTGAGCCCCGGCTGGAATGACCCATGAATCTGTCCCTGCATGATGCAGAACTCAAGCTGGGGCTGAGGGCAAACAGTGAATGAGCCCACTCAGGCACCGGGATGAGGATCGATATCTGTGCTTGCATTAACTGCTTCTGTAAGTTCTTTCTCCAGGCTCAGCCAATGTCCAAATGGCCTAGTTCAGATTTTTATATAGTTGCATCTGAGATCACATCAGCTTTCCTAATGGACATTTTTCTGGTTTAGATCCTGAAGCAGTAGCTGTTACACATTTCTGCCTGCGTTGTAATTAATTCAACTCTGACTCCTCAGGAAGCCTCTGGGAAAGTCCCTGTTGGTCTCTCCATTTCTACTCAGCTGCCAAGTTTCAAACTTTGGAAGATGAGGCCACATTATAATGGAGCAACTTGTTATATTGCCTATTAGTGAAAGGCCACTGTGATCCCCAAAGAAAATTATTGGAGTGCTATAAGAAAATCAATAATCTTAGTCATAAAATATGAGCGGGTTAAAAATCCACAGTTCTTTGTTTAAATATTGTGTTTTGGGCAGAGCACAAAGCTGCTAGTGTGCTATTAAAATACAGTTAGGCAGAATATTATATACTAATAGAAAACCATAACAGCGATACCAGAAGAGCTGTGGTATGGAACCAAATCAAACCATGTATTTTGTAACAGCTCAAATGCGCCCTGACTCTAACTGATTACTAAATTACTGCTGTAGCTGCTGCATGGACATGCTGGGAATATACGAAGAGTCGTTCTGACTGTTACTCAACCCCTTTCCTCTGTTGAATGACGATTTCGCATTTTTTAGTCTCTGGTATTCCTTCCTCTCTGTTCAAATGTGCTTAATTATTCAGACACATTTAATTACTTGTGTTACTGTAGCACAATTCATACCCCAAGGCTCAACAAGGTAACTGTCATACCAAGAAAAAAACAAGATGTCACTGAAGACACCCTCTTCTGAACAGGTTATCTCTTCCTTTTCTAGTGGAAAACCCTTTCGCTTGGTTTTATCCTCCCAGCAAGATGCAAGCATTGTTTTTTCAAAGTATTGTTTCTTTTCTGTAGCTACTGGGTACAGCATACAGCTGTTTCTGTATCCTATTTGGTTCCTGTCCTTTACATGTATTTCTCCTTACAAGCACAGAACTACGTTATCCGCCATCAGTTCTCCATGTTTTTACTTCTAAACTGTCACTATTCATCCAATATGAGGGTCTCACGCCTCCCATCCCATGGTAATATATGTGGATATGCAGTATTATGCAGCAGGGTTTCCTCCCATTCACAGCTCCCTCACTGAATTTCTAAACACCATCTTTCCTTGCATGTAGGGTTGCCCCTTTCTGCAGCTGACTCCTCTTTCACTTGCTGCTCCCTTGTAGGAGCCTTGCTTGCTGACCTCTGTTCTTCACCCTTAGTATGCAATGATCCTTCTTCAGACACATTCAACCTCAGCACAACCACTTAAGTTTTATGAAACACATGACTATACGCCTATACGCGCACACGCAAACCCACGTTCGACTCCACCATCAGTACAGTCAGTGCTGTCCTCACTGCTGAGTCCAATCCGCTCCAGCGCGAGTTTGCACATGCACGCCCTTACCCTGTTGTTATTACACGAGAAATTACCTCCCAGTCGGTCAAGTCCCTACTGAGTCTTAATCTCCTTGAGCACAGGAGAGAGCTCACGCCTCTCCCCAGAGGTTCCATTTCAATCTCCCTTTGTATCCAGGAGGGCCTCAGTGAATCCTCTAACCTTGCCCAGAAAAAGCCTCATATGGAGTATTTCAAACCAGCATCACCCATCTGTTACAGGCTTTTCCTCACCCCAGCCTCTCCATTCTCAGCCTGCTCAGAGCCACCCCTCAGTGCAGAGAAGAAACCCCTTTCCAGGTATTTTGGCTTTTCTGGGTCAAAAAATATTGTACAGCTCCCAATTTTTTTTCCAGAAAAATAACTGACTTGTGGCTTTGTGCATGAATCAAGACAAGGTCGGAGCGATGGCCATTTATCTTGGTCTGCCTCTCTGACCTCCTCTTCAGGGACTGGGTCAGAAGAACCGCTTGATAGCTCTGTATTGCTTCATAACTTAGTACATTTGTGTTTTCTTCCTACTGCTCCTCTGGAAAAAGATGCTGCCTGAGGCAATGAAGGCATTACAGAGTCCTGAATCATACCTCACATGAGGCAGGGTGATCCTAAGGGCAACAGTTAGGTTAGGAGACAGTCTGAAAAGTCTCTTGGTCCTCTCCCCACTCCAGTATAAACATACTGGTCTCCTTTTCCCTAGGTTCATTTGCAGCAGCTGCACTATTTGTGTAGCAGAGGATGGTCACTGAGTCTTCTGGATTTTATCTGGTACTCCCTGAACAGAGTTACTGGCAGTGCACAGATTTGAGAATTTGAGAAATTATGGGCATTTCTTGAGTTAGTCTCTGTAGACTCACCAAAACTGTCTGTAGAGGAGAAATATCCAGTAGAGAAACTTATTATAACCTTTTGTTGTCTGAACATTGATCTTATCTGGTCATAAAGATGAGCGGCTGAGCGTGCAACTCTCCTCCATTTCCTTAGATCCTCACTATGGCTTTTGGAGTATGATTTTTTTTTTTTTAGCTGGCTACAAATATTAGGATGCTGTTCTCCTTGACTGCTGTAGACACGGGGAAGGAGGTCCTTCTGAATTCTCCACAGAGCAAGAGTCGCCCTTCTCTAGAACGTGAAAACAACCCAGCATACATCAGACAGAAGAAGCATAATAATGACAATAATCTACTCAATGAGCAAATACAGTTTCCTTAGTGATGGTCCCCACGGTCCCCAGAGTCCCCACAGCACAGGCACTGCTTTTTCTCAATGTTTCTGAGGGGGTAGGTCAGCACAAAATGGGTGAAGTGCATCTCTCTGCCTGTTTCCACCAGCTCACACGCACATGTATGCACACACAATCCATGAGTTGGTGAAGACAGCCAGAGACCAAGCAACATCCATTCAACCAAACCATGACTGACTCACAACTGATGACATAGAAACTTTATCTGAGCCATGCACATAGAGTTCAGCCAAATCCTCAATGATTTGCAGTCATAAATTGTTAAAAAACCCCAGAATTTATTTTCCTTAGTCTAAAACTTGAAAAGATATGAACAAATTAGCATGAGATCAGAAGACAGAAATGAAATAAGTTTTGAAAATAAGATCTGGGACAGGTTAATCTTAAGACAAAACTGTTTCCAGATAGGGAGAACCTCCAAGTAGGTTTAATGTAGCAACTGGTGGGAAAACCACACCATGCAATGCTAAGAAAGGAAGGGAGGTGACAGGGAGGAAAGAAGGTGCACTAATGGGTATAGAAGATGGTGCAAATATTTCTTTGGTTTCTAGGCATCTAGAGAGTCTCATATTTCTGTAGCAGCCAGCTTCAGGGCATATATACCTTTTGCATTAACAGTCTCTTCTGCAGACTGAAAGAAATAGGTATGTTTTCTGTACAGACTGAGAAACAAGAGCTAAAAATAGCCTATAGAGTCAAATAATTCTGAATAGTCAATAATTAAATTACACTTAGTACTTGCACAATACATTAATTTCCAGAGCAGTCCATGAACAGTAATTAATTGTCATTGTAACAGCCAAAAGAGTGTATAAATATTATCCCTGGTTTATAAATATGAGAAAAAGGGGAGGGACAAGAAATGAAATGCCCAAGGCTACTAAGGAGTCATTAGGAGAGGCAAGATGAGAAAGTGAGTATCTGTGGACCTCATCCTCCACTGGTCAGCAAAATGGGTTGTTCTTCACACCACTGGAAGGTGAGCACAGACTACCACTGGTGAAGAATGGGGGAGCATTACACATACTGCTGGCTGCTTTAAATGGCTGCAGGAGTGGTAGGCAGCGACGCATCGGGTTCTTTGTCTCCCGGACCCAGGTTCAGATAATAACGTCCCCATACATCACCCTTCTGCAAAGGAAGTATGGTTCAGTTACCAGAAACTCAGGGCAGAACTGGAATCAATTAATTCTACATTAAAATTGGAAAAAAATCTATGTTAAACATTAATGCTGGGAAATAATTTAACTATTACACAACAGCAGAACACGGTATGAAAGGACTTTATACACATGGGCAAGTTTGTGCACATAAAGTAAAATCCATGCCCCGCTGAAGTCATCAGGATCAAGATTTTACCTGCTTGGCTTTAAAGAATTTAGTAATTTGTCCACAGGTTCTTGGTCTGAAGACTGTCGAGGACACCATATTGTTCACCACTCTCATTATTAAACAGCAGGGACAAGGAAAGGGATGGAGGACTTCCATTTCCTCGGATAGGTTAGTAATAATAAAATATTTCCATCACCCTGCAGAGAGGTGACATGAGTGCTTCGCTAGCCATCCCTGCTAATCCACACATTTCTCCTTCAACACCGCTCTCAGAACTTCTATGGCAATATTTACTCTGCCAGAATAGCTTCTCTATAAGTAAAAAATGGTTATACAAGCAGACAGCACAGCAGCTAGATGTAACTGTGAGCTCCTCTTCTTCATGGGCAGTCCCAATATTTTGTTTTCAGAGGCTGGCTGCCGGGCATCTCTGGCAGATTTCTGCTCTCGCGTGAATATGCTGGTGGCTCCAACTACCAAAGCTGAGAGATGTGCAGACAGAGCCCGGCCATAATTGGGCTTTCTAATTTTACAGCCGCACTACATTACCACTAGTCGAATTCTGCAGGGCACTGAAATTGATCTCAGCAGTAAAACTGCACCCACGGATGCTGCCTGTATGACCCTGTTTAAATTGGAGCACTGCGGAAAAGACAAACTGTTGTGATTGCTTTTATTCCAGTCTCTACAACAGATATTTTCCAGCCTGGTGTGTTGATAGGAGGGAGAAGAAGAATAATCCTTGACTGTCTTAGCTGTGTCAGCAGAAGCCTCTGGTACAGATCCAGCTATGCTGGCAAGAGTTCACGTTTGCTGGGATAGTTTGGCTTGCTCATAAAATACAGCTTTGCTTTCTTTAGGAGCACGAAGAGCAGAAACGGTGATACAGCTGCACGCCCAAGCGCAAACCGTTTTGTTCAAATCGGTGTACCTGCGTTACTATGTAAGTAAAGTCCTTCTGGGGCCAGCACAGCTTATGACTGCCACACATGAGCCTTGAGAGACGTGAGCTACTGCTTTAATATGTGACCAGCTCCAGCTGTCACTCACTCCCAGTTGCAAAGGTTATCACCCCCTTAGCACAGTGAGGAGAAAGAAATGTCACCTGTCCCCTGGTTGCTCCAAATTATGGTCCACAGCATTAGTTGAGGGCCTTAACGTGCAGGATTGTGAATGGGAGCAGATGCAGTTGGGTGCACAGCCCCTTCTGCTGCCTCTTACAAGGTCATAACTTTGAACAGAGGGACAGAGCGGGCAGCTGGAGGCAATAACATCTTAAACTGCTACAGCAAGGGTTACCATCTGGCAAAGCCCTTTGTAATGAAACGTTATAAACTGAATTGAGAAATCTAAATGCTAATAAGATATCAGCTGCTAAAGCCCCAAGAAATAGGGGGAATATGTGGGAAATTTCCTTTGTGTGCCAGCACTGCCCCCGGATTTCTGTGTCTGAAACCAGGATCCAACCCTGGTGCTTTCCCTTTTGACTCAGTCTCTAGCAAGAGAGGGGTGATGTTTTTTCAAGCTTTCATGTGCTTGCTGGTAAGGAAATCTGCAGACTGGGATGTTTCTGGTGCCCACGTGTGTGGGCAGGGTACAGTACGTCCCTGGGACCTGTTCTGGTAGACACCTAACCACACAAAGAACCTCCCTGCTTACCCTGACCACTCTCTGGCTGGAAGGTGAGACAAGCAGAAGAGGCAAGAGGAAAACGGCTCCAGTTAGCCTTCAAGAAGGGGCAGTGGGTGTCTTGTCCCAAAACACCCTGGATCCCACTTGGTGGCCACTTGTGTTATTAATGACATATTGCAAGAAGCAGAGCCTCCTCTCACTTCCCAGATGAAACTCAGATTCCCTCTTACTAGCTTTCCTGCTGAGCCCCATGAAGTTTGGGAGCTAAGCCCCATTAACGATTGCAGAGGGGTCCCCTCTCAACAGGAGAGACAGAGGGTTCCCCACACTCCCTCCCTGGCTCCCCTCCATACTCTCATTTCAGACACAACCAGATCTTCTTAGGCTGAGGAAAGCACGGAGCCAAGGCTGCTCACACTCAAGGCACGTTTTCCACCCCCTAGTCTTATTACGTGGTGAGATGGCAGGGAGAGGCAGATGAAGAAAAAGACCTGTTACTGCCACTGCCTTTTCTTTAAAAAGCTGCTGATCCTCCTCAGAAAAACAGTACCTCTGCTGGAATGAGTCATCCAGCATTTCCTACTCATTTCTTAAATTATCAATGGAGAGAGAGATGCTTAATCAAAGATGCTGAATTCGTATCTGGAAGTTTCTAGGGACACCTCTTTCCCTCTCCTAATGGTAAAGAGAATTTGCTTTAGGAAGGCTGGAATAAACATTTCTACCACTGTTTCACCACTGTTTTCCTGCTCAGTCTTCTCTCTTGCTCCCACTTGGCGAGCTGCTTGTCTTCCAAGGGTAAGTTTGCCCTCCAGGTCAGAGCTGCTGCTAGTGACTGCTTTATTTCTTATTAGTGTTTGAGGAGTTCCCTCCCTGCCTCCCAGGTCTGCCTGCAATGGCCGTAATGACTTATCTGTAAAATATCTGCACCTCCAGTCTAATGACATAAACTAGATTTCAAGGCTATTGAACTAACAGGGTATCTTAGCAACAAATATTTATTTTAATAACAGTATTCCCAGCCATGTTAAACAAGCACCTATTGCAATAGTCAGAATGCCTAGAGCACTTTATTTTGTCCCACAACCCATTTTCTGTTGGCTCATCCACACTTAGAAGAGTTACTAAAGTCAATGCCATTGTCCCAGTGAGGTCGTCTTCAGTGTCCTCCCAATTTTTTAGAACAATATCAGAAAAGAAGCAGACCACTGCGCTCCTGCTAGCCACCCACACAGAGCTGCCGTGGGGGCTTTCCTCTCACCACCTGCTAGAAATTTCTGGTTGTTGCTTGTGGTGATCTGCTCGGAGGAGTGATGCTGAACTGCTTTCTTGCATTGTCTGTTTACTGCATATCCAAAGACTGCAACACTCCAGCTACTTCCCCAGCAACGACAGCCAGGCTGATGCCTGCTCCCTTCAGAGTCAGTCCTCTCCCTGAAGCTGTTAGGAGGCAACAAGTGACATCTCAGCTAATGTCCCTGCTACCTCAAGCTGCTCACCCAACTCACCACAAGGTTCACCATCCATTTCCTCTGGCCCTTATTAGAATTCTGGGAAGGATTTTTCTTTAAAAGACATTTTCCTCTTGAAAATTAGATATAGTGGAAACATTCACACATCAGGAAAAATTGCTAACATAACTACCTAGCTTCGCTGTTTTATTGTCATTGTACATTTTGCAATTACCTTTTTCTCTGCCCTACTAGCTAAACTGTGAGACTGCCTGTGACATCAAACTATAATTTATATGGTCACTGTTATAAACTTCTGAAAGCAAGTAATAGTTTGTCTTACGGAATAAAATAACACGGCGTGAAATTATAATAGGTTATCTTCATATTCCTTGGGCAGCACATTGCTGCTCTCTGATGGGTTGAAAGCTCTTTCTTTTGATAAAGCCCACTAGTATCTGCCTTTGAACTCTCCTATTGAGATATTTTAGTGAGAGAAACATCCAGAGACTTTTTTTCCCAGCATATCTCTACACAGGATAAATCCAGCCCTTCTTATCCTCAGCATTCATTGGGGTTCAGCTTTGTTTCAGGGAGGGAATACTACAATCATCAGAAAGCACAGCCTCTCCTAGCACGTATTTTCCTAGGGATTGTCAAGCAGTACGTTCTCCATCCCTCCCTATTTTTCCCAGTATTGCCTCCCATTAATGTGTGTGTCACTGGCAGCGAAGCGAGTGGTGCCTGAGGAGTTCTGCTCCAGGGACTCAGCATGGTCCAGCCCTGGCCAGCGGGCACTCGCCTGGCTCGCAGGCACAACCGCTGGCTCCTCACTGAATTGCTCTTCTGCCAGGTTGACTTCAGTCTAATTATTTTCTCTCTTCATCCCGCCACCCTCCTCCCCCGGTTACACATAAGTGTTTGTGTACAGCTCAGGGACAAACACCTTTCACAGTTTCGCAAAAATAAATCTCAGCCTGCCACTGAGCTAGTCAGAAAGTCCTGATGAGGTCAAAAGCTGTTTAAAAGCTGCCATCATGCAGTATTTAGCCATCCCACCTGTGTTAAGCGCGTAGATCTGCTATCCTACAAACTGCGTGCGTGGGCAGGGGAATTGGTAATGACACCCATCACCCTGAAATAGCCACAAGACTTTAAGAAATGTTATGGCAAGACTTACTGTTTACACCTGAATAGCTGCACACAACTTATGTTGAAAGAAGAACATCACTCACCTCTGTCATTCTTGCTTGGTAAGGCTCTGAGTACAAACCAAACACGTGGTGTGACCTATTGCTCCTCCCCAGCCAAGGGAAAGGAGTGTTTTGGGTAGGATGTCAGATACTTTTGGTCTGAAAGCAAACAACTCTTCCTCTGATTCACTCAGCACAACTTCATTAGTGACAAGGACTGAAAGTGAAAGTGACAGCCTCATCATTTGATTTGATTGCTTATTGTGTTAATTTGGTACGGAAGCACTTTGAAGCTATTAATCTATTGATTCATTCTCACTTGAGAACATAATTTGATTACTGTATTTTTTGCATTTTTTATTAGTTTTGCAAATAAACTAAGTAGCATGCCTGCTTCAATTTATGTTTGCTCTATTATCCATTTTGATAAATTCTATAAAAAAGGTCACTGAGCTGGTTAGGTTAGACAACACCAAAGGTCGCCTGCCTAATGTGGCAAAGGCAAGCCTAGCCACGTGGGTCTTCTTCCACTCCGTCCATATACAGCACATACAGCTGTACTCCGTGTCCAGCAGCTCTACTCACTCCCCCAGTGTACCCTATTCATAAAGCACAACTGGCTACTCCAAATGCATCGCAGTCCTTTTTTCTGATTTATGAGCCACATTTTTTGCAGCTGCATTAACCGACCTTTGCCAGTGTCTCTCTAAGCCTGTAACAGCCCCAAAATAAGCTATGGTTTTTGTAGGCGGAGCTCTTCTTTCCATTCACCCAGAGTAACTGCGCATACATACGCACACGCACGTACAGCCATATAAACTAGGGCAACCTGAATTCATAAAAGCAGGCAAGCTGTTGGTGTTTTTGTCTGGTTTTAGCACTGCCGCACAGCTGAAGCAGGAAAAATTGACGCAGGCTGGCCATTTAACTTCCTGCTCTCCAAACACAAAGCAGTTTTCACCATTGCTGAGGTGTTCATTTCCAATCTCTGATTCTAAAAGAATCTGACACCAGTTGTAAGGCAACACCTCTTGGTATAAATTTGCTTTTTATGAGTCTCAAAAGAGGAGACGCCATGTAAGCTATAGTGTTGAGTGCTGCTTCATAAACTGGCCTAAATTTAAGTTTCTTTATTTGCAGCTAGGGCAGCAATGCATTTCAAAGCACTGGCTGGATTGTACCTAGGAAGTGAAAGATGAAAAAATGTGACCTCTTTGTCTAATGAAAGTATAGCCACGTCTTCTTCCTCCCTCCTGTAAAGGCCAACCTTCACCCTCCAGGCTTTGCAATATCATCACTTCCAGTTTCGCCCAGGAGAATGAAACATACTACTCTCTGGAGACTATCAGATTTTTTTGATCACAGACCCTGACAGGGAGTGATCAGTTAGGCAAGCAGTTAAGTATAAAGCTGGAAATTAGCTGAGAAAATGATGGAGAAAGGTCCCCTCAAATATTTGTGCCTGAGCAGACAGATGATCCTGCTCAGCCAGGCTTGCATCCCTTTCCTTTGTTTTTCAGCAAACATTTGAATTGGCACTGTTTGTTTGCAGGGATATTTGGAGAGGGACCGTAGTTCATCAGTGCTTGTACACAGACAAAGGCACGCTGCAGGAATTGGTACCGGCCAGGTTTAACCCTCACCGTGCGGGCAGGGGGTGTTTTGGGAGAACGTGAGGAAGCACAGGGACACCAGGGAACAAAGCAGCCAACACTTCTAGCCCAGACCCGCACGCCTGACGGCTGGCGGTGATGAGGAAGAGGAGGAATCCTTGAGATGTGATGAAGTCCTTGACCAGAGACAAGGTGTTTGTGGTCCCTCCCAGGAGAACAGAATGAAGTGTCTGAGCAGGAGCTGGGCAGAATGGTGCAGCTAAAGACAAGCTCCTTATGTCCACAGCCCCGCTCTAGCTCTGACCTTAAAGATAACTGAAGAGGTCTTGTTTGGGTGGAAGAGGGAGACACTGGTGACTATTGAGTATGTGGTTCAAAATCTGACTGTTCACTGAATGCAATGGACAGCTGCCAGCTTTGCTGTCCAGAGATAAGTGAGGAAAGAGAATCGGGCATCTTGGCGAGATTTCTGTTGGAGCTGAATTCAAACTGCAAACTAATACATCATTCACAAACTCTTCAATCCTTATTACCCTCTTTGCTATGTTGAATCAAGGTCCTCTGTCTTCTTGGAGCTCAGGTCTTCTTTTAACTGAGACATTTTCTCTAAAAAGCAACTCTCCAATTTAGGGGCAGGCAATAAATTAATAAAAAGATTGGTATAAATCATCACTCATGATTTGGAACAGCTCTGCAATCATTTAGGCCTGTAAAGCTTAGCTAATGTTTCTAATGTAATGTTCTCCCATGAGATTTAATTTACCTTGTACAAGCCATTTAGTAATCTAAGCGCAGATGTAGAACCAACTAATATCTATTAAACCAGTATGTCCAGATCCAATGGGGTGGATTTGTCCATCGCTAGATATTATGGCAACACTATACAGATGATTTTGGATAGATAGCCTCAGCTCTAAACTCCATTTAATTACATATTGTCTTACTGTATTTGTTTTCCATTGAGCCATGTGCATCATGAGCTCTCGCATGAGTTTTCTGGTTACAAACAACTAATTTACATTCAGTGGTTTTCTTAGTCATCTGCCTGTTATGTCATTATCTAGACATAGTGCCACACCAAGGACTGGCCCTTTTTCCATGGGTTTGGGCTGGCTAGTCATCACTCTGAGAGCTTGTGACTGATGTATAAGAAAGGATACCGCTGAGGTCACAAAAATCATAGTAGGATGTAGCCACAATTACCATATATTCAGTTATTTTAACTAAATTGCCCATGACATTCCCACCATACCTCCGCGCGTGTCCTTTGTGTGTGTTAGAAATGATAGTACACCTTGTATACGTTAACAGCAATTAGCAGTATCATGGTTGGCAGTTATTTTAGGCAGTATTATCTCTTAGGTAAGCTCTTAGTTTTCTTCTCAGCAGTTGTCATGGTGGACCTGAATTCCTGTGATATCTCTCTTGGTCACGTGGTCCTTGACTATAAAACTGGTTAAAACTGGTTTCAGCCCAAAGTAACTTGCCATAAAAAAGCTCTTTCAGTCAAAAGCAATGGGAAAGCACCCACTGGTTAAAGAGAAGAATGTAAATGGAATTGAAAAGCAAAAGCTAAGAGGAGAGGGTATTCAGCTGAAACCTGACACCTTCTGTACCTGATTTGTGCTTTTCTTCGCCACCTTTCTCCACACAGGAAAAATTGATACACTTCTTGCTGTATCACCCGCCTGGTACCCAGGGAGATTAAATTCTTCAGTAAAAAAATGAAATGCAAGGCTGTATACTTTCAGAACTAAGTCTCATTATTTAAATTCCAACTCCTCTCATCTTCAGGAAAAATAGCATGCAGTATTTCATCTACAGACTTCTTATTCCCGTGTTTTGAATTAATATTAACCATGAACAACTTTACTTCTGGAAGAAAAGAGTGAACACCAGTGTTGCAGAACCAGCTCCTGGATGTGTACAGGTTCCAGAAGAGACCATTAGCATTTCCCTTCTTTGTTTCACTGTGCCTAACTAGAGGAAACTCCCAAATACTCCGATAAGCCTGGCAGTCTATGGCCCTAAACTTGCTTTGTCATCTAATTTCCAGGTTTAATTTCTCTCTGCCCTCCCTCTGCTGCACTTTAGAACAAAACAGGGCTAAATAACTTCTTTTTAATAAGTGTTGATTACAAAAGCCCTGGTCCCATCCTGCTTAGATTGTGTGAATAGCCTACTGCTAGACTGTTCTGAACTTGACCCTCATTCTGCATCCAAATTCAATGATACCACCATTCATCAGCTTGTTTTTGGCAGTTATACATGCCCTCTGAAACACTATTTTTGGCAGGCTCTCAAAGCACGAAGTGACTTTCAGCATACAAATCTCACTGACTTGCTGCATAGCCTCCTTCACGATCCTTGATCAGCACGAGCTCAAGACCTCGGCTGACTAGCATAAAACCAAAAATAGCGCTTTTGACAATGCAAGAATAACAATTACTATGCAACCTCATTGATAACAGTTAGTATGTGCACCAGCTGCTCTGTGACGGCTTTTCTCAACCTCTCTTCAGGTGAGCTGGTCAGCAGGAAGAAGGTGCCCAAGAGGGACCTGCGGCGGGTCCCTAAATGAAGCAAATGTTGCTGTAAGTTGACTTGTCCCTCGAAGAACTGTCTGGAGATGGTAAGTGCAAAGAGCAGGGCCCTGATTCAGGGCCTTTTTGGTTAGAGAAGAAGTAGTAATGGCTCTTCACATTTTTGTAAGCTTTGGAAAATTTTAGAAGCATTTCTATTCTTTTTGACTGCCTATAGTTGAATGTTAGTTAGCCCTGGGCTACCAACGGGGAAATGGCAGCACAGAACAGGCCAGGGGCTCTCCCTGCCACTCAAATTTAATACTCGAGGACCCGTTCTCAGGCTTTTTCTAAGATCACTGGATCTCACCTCTTTAAGTTCTCAAAGCCTCTAGAGAAAAGCACAAGGTGCCCTGGGATCCTGCGAGTGTCCCTGCAGCAGATCTTTGGAAAAGCAGCAAGAAGTATTTGATTGCTGCAGTGCTTTATATAATCCAGCAACTAAATATCCATATGCAAAGGCATCTAGCCCACCCGTAACTGAAGAAGTGTTGTGGGGACCTGCTCAAGTCCACTAAGGCATCATTGACACCACTGCATCCCAACCACCCTTCTTCAGAAACCCCTGCAGGAAAAAACCTGGAGGAGCTACCTGGACCCTGGCACCATCCTCCACTCCCTCAGAGGGAAACCTCGGGACCAGAAGTGATTCAGCAGAAGACGATGCAGCACAGAATTGATTTGCTTGGCAGCAACCCCGTTGCAGGTCCACTAACGCTGCTGTACAACACCTCTTTCACTGATAATGAGTGAAGCCAAACCCCTTGCCTCTCAAGGAAGGGAGATACTAAACACGATGCAGTTTAGCATTGTTTTCTGAAGATAACATCCTAACCTAGCAAGTAGGAGTCATCCTTCATAACAGTAACTCACACCTCCATTCTTTCAGCCGCACTAACCAGAGTCTTCGTATTTCTCACGGTCTGGGAGCTGAATTCATCCAACTCTCGCCAGAGCAGGTCTTCGTGCCCCTTTAATGAAAGAAGAGGCAAGCGCTCAGACTACAAGCCTGATTCTTCAGTCTGTTGTGCATATTTCATGCCACTAAATAACTGTAGTGAAATCTGTGTTGTAAGCCAGTAAAAGCTATTTTGTGATGATGAGGGATCAGGCTCTGTAAAAGATACGCAGAAATTAAACAAGTAAAACAGAGCAAACAGCTCTGCCCTATCAAGGTAATTTATATCCCGTTAACCAGAAAAAAAACAGGCACAAGAGACATCTGGAAGTGAAAATTAACTAAAACCAGATTAACGACGTAAACAAGAGAGAAATACACCCTCCAGAACTGTGTAGCTGAGCCTGATGGATATCACAAGCTAGATTGCTAGGGGTTTTTATTTTTAAAGGAACACAACAAATCAGGGAGGAAATTTTCCATTTAAAGCTGTAACTACTTGAGTCAGAGATTTGTGGGAGCATAAAAGACAGAAGCACAGAGGAAAAAATCAGCTGCTAACAGCTCTAGATGTGTGCTTGGCCCAGAACTAATTGAAAAACAATAACCATTATTTGAGAATCATTTTTGTTGCCCAAATTCACAACTAATATTATTTACAATCTGCTGTATGACCACCTGCATATCTAACTGAATTAAAAAAATACATGCTCATATATAGACACATAAATAGTCATGAACAACTATTTGAAAAAAATTTGTGTAGAATATGCATTTTAAAAATGCCAGTTAAGTAAGTAATTTCTCCCCCTGTTGGAATATCATCTTGCACTGAGGACATTTGCTTCTGGTAGTGAAGGAATTTCTGAGTTTGGTGCATTTCCTTTAAATGTATGAGGCTGCACATGCTCCTAGCTGAAGAAAATCTGGCCACAGTTTTCACCTCATTGCTGACCTTGAAACCACTTTACTTATTCTCTTGCATATCTAGCTATGAAATCTTCATCCAAACTGCAGTGGGCTCTGCCATCTGTTTGATTCCCCTGCAGATATGGGCAGAGCAGTTTTATGATATTCTTTCATGTCTATAATAGAGAGTATTTTTATAAAGGTGACAAATGCTACTGCTTAAAAAAACAGAGGGATGATCATTTATTTTTTATTTTCAATGTTGGCAAAAATATCTTCATGGAGTTTTATTTGCTCATATTACCCTCAAAACCCACCAAAGCAAACATCTGCTAAAACAATGGTAAGCTAAGCAAAGCAGAAAGGATCAGGTTTTGGTTTATATACCATTATATGTTATGCACCAACAATGCTGCTTGCCAAATTCAGAGTCCACAACATTTCCAAGCACAAAAGTAATTTTCAAATCCCAGGCTAGGTTTGCAGTGCTGACAGATTAAAATGCTCTCTTTCTTTACTTAGAAGTTGACCCAATTTGACAGAAAAATCTTCAGGAGAAACTAATTGTAGAACCCTGTTTTATTTGATACTACTTTACCGACTACAGCAATGCTCTGAATGCTAGTGGTGTTATCCAGGTGCTAAAAAACGAATCCTGCATCAAAACATATCCCTGAAAGTTGTACCTGGTTCTCTCATTCCTGCATGGAAATGGTGAAGTTCTTTCCCTATGGTACCACCCCCGTGGTGCACCCACTGTGTGTCTTTTTTGTCCTGCTCCTGCACAGGAATAATATCCTGTCAGTAATTCGTAAGTATTATAGAGGCCCTTGCTGTGCTTCTGAAGTCACCAGAACCTAGTAAAAAAACAGTATATAATTTAGTTTGGCTTCATGTGACTTGTGCAGTGCATGTGGCTCCTTCCCTCACGTACGTTGTGCAACTGCCACATGACAACCTCCCCAAAGGCGGCCTGTGGGATAAAAGATCCTGCACGTGTCTGCAGGCTGGGCTGGGACTCGGAGGGGGCTGTAAAAATGCAAGGTGGGAGGAAAACAAAGCAAATTGCTTCCCTGAAATGGAAAAAGGTAAGAGACTGAGAGACTTACTTCATTTTCTAAAGCCTGTAGGTTCTCAGGCACCAAAGTGATCAATAAGAGACTTGCTGTGTTCTTCTTCCCCACGGGAGACATTCACACGAGTGTCACTGGGATGCCTGCAGTGACTCCCAGGGACTGATGGCACACTTTGCATCCCTTATCCATGAAGCCAGCATGATGGCAGGAAGACATGGGATGTTCTGGTGCTGATCTGCAACTCTTGAGCAGCAGGTCAGAAGCCCCAGGAGGAGCTGGACAGCATAGGGAGGTCTTCAGAGATCGTTTCCACAGTGCATTGTATCGCTGATGTTTATGCAGCTCCTTTTTTATGTTTCCTTTTGCTGTATGACACTGAGTATTGAATACAAGTAACTTTTACCTCATTAAAAATTCTTTCAAATGAGTCAATAAATGCTTTATCTCAGTTCCTAATATGGGTATATTTCTGTTGGTTGCCAGCAAAAAAAACCCCATTAACAAATACATACAATTCAGGACAAACAAGGAAAAGAACCATACATTTCAAAGGCAATCAGCTGTTACAAAACATTATCAGCATCAGCTATAATGTTAAAAAAGGAAAGCCCTAGTTGATCCTGTGTTAATTAAAAATCTGCATATCTACAGTCTAAGCCTGGTTCCAGCAGACCCAGCGTGAAGGGCCAGCAATGCCGGCAACCTTTGTGCCTCATGCGTCAGTGACAGCGGCACCGCGTCTTGCCTGCCGTGCTCCGTGCTGGGGACAATGGGACCATGGCACACGTTCGGGACCCGATCTCCTTGCCCCGACGCTTGTTGCTGATACTGCTGTTGGTTTCACCCGCAGAGCGGGCTGAGCAGGCAGCTAACACAGCAAGGGCCCAGGAGAGACTCTAAGGCAAGGACGAAAGGGGGTGACGATGCCCAAAAGCAAAAGGGGGAAGATGCCTGTAAGCAGTAGCCACCTTGGAGGGAAGATTTCAGAAAGCGAAGTGGAAGAGTCAGCCCCTCGGAGCTGCAGGGAGGGGAGGTAGCCTTGCGTTATCCACCAGTGCCCCATAAGGAGGAAGCGGGGGGCGTGAAGCAAGATGTCGGGGTGCCTTTCCCGTGCACCTCCTTGCCCTTCTGCTCTCAACTCCCTTTGCCTTCAGCTCGTCCTTTTGCTCCTGCTGCTTGAGCATATGGTGCTTTGTCTCCAGTGCCAGGGAGACTTTGCGAACAAGCTGCGTAAGCTTCTTGCATCCCTTGATCTGAGCCCATCTAGGGTGGGTGGCCAGCTTGGAGCACAGGCATCGGCACGGGCACGGCTGCAACGTAGCTGCAGGGTAGCTCAGGCAGAGAGCACGAGTAGAGTGCCCAGCTTAAAAGAACCTCCTGAGAGAAGGGCAGCCTTTCCCACTGAGGCTTCTCACAGCGTTTTCTCAGACATCTCTTTCATTCAAGATGTGACGCCTGCACCCGTTATCTAAGCTGGCCATGAGCCCAAGCAGTCCAGACCCTAGGAAGGGTAGGAGGGTGTGCTAGGGGCCTGACAGACAGCGCTTGTTATGGCTGGTAAGACTGACACAGATTGAGTCCCCCACTGTTTGCTGCTCCTCCGTTTGGAGGAACGGAGCTCCTCACACAATGGCTTAGGAAGTTGTCATATGGTTGTGGAGGAAACAAGGCTGCTCGCTGACGGAACCTGAGAAAGATAAGCAAAGGGTGTCTCCAGGAAACAGTGCTGAGATTGCTCTTCCAGAAGGAAGGGACGTGGGTGCAAAGCAAAAAATCCTCTTCAAGGGAAGAAGAGTTGCTCTCGTCCACCTCTCTCAGCTCATCCAAGAAACAAGCAGTGTCTGAGTGAGGAGTTCGCATCCGTTCCATTCCCCAGCATCACAGGGAAGGAGCCTGCTCCAGAAACAGCAGCTGGGCCTCTAAGCTGGAGCTGTATCTTTTGCCTGCTCATGTAACAGATACCTGTATGCAATATGCGACAGGCTGTCTTTAAAAATCAAGACCTCTGCCTTGACTGGCACTGAGGTGGGCACAAGATATGCTCTAAGTATCAGTCTTGTTTCTTTGGTTGGTTTAAGATTTATTGTCATTATACTTTTATCTGTAATTAATTGTTTCTTAAATGTTATTGCTTTATACAGCTTAATTCTATTTGCCAAAACATGCTGACTATTAAATTGTTGTAATTTTTTTCTCTTTTTATCACTAGTACGCTGTGGTGGGTTGACCCTGGCTGCATGCCAGGTGCCCACCAAAGCCACTCTCAACTGGATAGGGGAGAGAAAATACAACAAAAAGCTTGTGGGTCAAGATAAGGACAGGGAGAGATCACTCACCAGTTACCGTCACAGGTAAAACAGACTCAACTTGGGGAAAATTAATTTCATTTATTACCAATCAAATCAGAGTAGGATAATGAGAAATAAAACCAAATCTTAAAACACCTTCCCACCACCCCTCCCTTCTTCCCAGGCTGAAGTTCACTCCTGATTTTCTCTACCTCTTCCCCCCAAGCAGCACAGGGGGATGGGGAATGGGGGTTGGGGTCAGTTCATCACACATCTCTGCTGCTCCTTCCTCCTCAGGGGCAGGACTCCCCACACTCTTTCCCTGCTCTGGTGTGGGGTCCCTCCCATGGGAGACAGTCCTCCATGAACTTCTCCAGCGTGGGTCCTTCCCACGGGCTGCAGTCCTTTACGAACTGCTCTAGTGTGGGTCCCTTCCCCGGGCTGCAGTCCTTCAGGCACAGACGGCTCCAGCGTGGGTCCCCCACGGGGTCACAAGTCCTGCCAGAAAACCTGCTCCAGTGTGGGCTCCTCTCTCCACAGATCCGCAGGTCCTGCCAGGAGCCTGCTCCAGCGCGGGCTTCCCACGGGGTCACAGCCTCCTTCGGGCATCCCCCTGCTCCGGCGTAGGGTTCTCCACGGGCTGCAGGTGGAGATCTGCTCCCCCGTGGACCTCCCTGGGCTGCAGGGGGACAGCCTGCCTCACCATGGTCTTCCCCAGGGGCTGCAGGGGAATCTCTGCTCCGGCGCCTGGAGCATCTCCTCCCCCTCCTTCTTCACTGACCTGGGGGTCTGCAGGGTTGTTTCTCTTACATGTTCTCACTCCTCTCTTCTGGCTGCAATTGCGCACTTTGTTTGTTTTTTTTCCCCCCTCTTCTTAAACATGTTATCCCAGGGGGGCTACCACCATCACTGATGAGCTCGGCCTTGGCCAGCAGCGGGTCCGTCTTGGAGCCAGCTGGCATTGTCTCTGTCGGACAGAGGGGAAGCTTCTGGCAGCTTCTCGCAGAAGCCACCCATGTAGCCCCCGGCTGCTAGCAAAACCTTGGCACACAAACCCAATATATATGCTGTTGTAAAATAAATGGCTACTTTAAAAATCAATCCTCTTGTTTTCTGAAGGCATGAAGAGGATTCATTGTTTAGAGTAGGAGAAGGAAACCTAGGCACCACGTCAAGAGAAAACACATTGGCTCAAAATTCATGCAGTGTACCTCAAAGTTCCTTTCACTGTGTGCATGCTCTCATTTTGCCACCTTGAGCATGACTATTTATTGAAGAGGTCTTGGGCTGACCGTAGCCTCTGTGACTCTCTTCGCACTGTCCCCTATCCTCCTCTGTACTGTATAAAGTAAGGATTCTTCTGGGTCACCCAGGGTATCTTCTTTCATTCTCCCACCGGGAATCAGGTCCTGCCAGCTGTACACTTTCCATTGCAGTGTAAGTTCCACATCCTAACCTCCCTCGGCAGCATCCATGTTGTCCATCGTCCATCAGCTGTCTCACACCTGAGGTTTCCCAATCCTTCTATCCATAAGCTGAAGACATTCAGGAGTCCCTGAAAATACTGCACAATAAACAGACGGTTACACGTCAGTCAGGAGTCTGCATCTGTCACATAAGTGGATAGCTGCACCTGCATAACAGAAAAGCTGGAATTTGCTTGCTTGCCCCTACTTCTTATGTGAACACTTACAAACCTGCAATGACAAGAGGTAACTTCTGCCAGTGCTGGAGCATAGGCCAGGATCCCCAGTTCTGCCTGCAGTTGCTTCACGGCAGACTTAGGAGAAATCTAGTGAAAACAAATCACAGCACAGTCAAGAAAGGAAAAGGAGGAAAATGGAAACAGATTTGAATGCTGTGGTGTTCAAATTTTAAGGTGCAGCTCCACCACGCTTCTTGAGAGAAGCTAAATAACAGAAAATCATGGATGAGGGGGGCCTTACAGTTGCTTCTTAAGCCCTCACATTGATCTTTCCAGAAGAAGAAATGATCTAATTCTTCCCAAGGTAATTGTAAATTACCTACTGACCTTAAGAAAATGTCCAGGTGTTCCAGGGACACCAGGACAGAATCTGGTGCTGGTATTCAGAACTACAAAGAAAGAAAACAATTTAAAAAAGAGAAACCACAGAGTGTGACAAACCAATCTGAGCGACTTGGCAAATGTGCAGGGCTAATTGTCACTTTATTGCTAAAGATGAAGATTATAAAATTGTATGGCTCCATTTTTCTTGCTGTGTGTCAAAACTCATATCATCTGGAGATGTAATAATGCTTCTCCTGAAATAATATAGATATGCTCTTTGTGTATTTTTCTGCTTTCTGACTTCTTATCTTTTCCAAGTCCTCCACCCCTTCTCTGTAAATGCTGGTGATCTTAATTCATCCTGTTATGGTAGTTATACTTATTCACAAATGTATTTCTGTTCCACTCCCTTCAGAGAGGACGCTTTGCACAGCTTTAGAGTAATCAGAAAAGTCACCACAAGCCATCAGAAGTGCCTGCCTACAAAACAGCTAGAAATTGCCCTTTTAAACCAAGGCATCTGCTGAGAAATATGAAAAGTTATGAAAAGCATATTCGTGTCAACATTACTGATAAAAGCCAGATGTTACACGCCTGCTCTGAAGGGAAATGGGATAAAGGACATCCCTCCACCACACACTTCCTCCTGCGCCCACACAGTTGGTTGGATTTTGGGACAAAGGTGCTCAAGCTTTGGAAGTAAAGGTGCAAAACCCCAAGAATTTGATTGTCCCTGTAGCAAGGAACAATCCAGAGCCAAAGGAAGATCACAGCATGGCAGAGCCCTTGCTTTATCATCTAATAATTATTATAAAAAAGCACTAAAAGAAACATGACAACTGGATATATCTAGTTGCCATCTGGCTTCCAGGAGGACGAGAATGTAACCTCTACCTCAGTTTTGTTAACCTCTGTACCATTTCTGATCTTGTAACTGGTTAGTTTGTGTTGTTAGAGGTATAGAGTTCACTCCTTTTACCACTTTTTCTCTCCTAAAACTACTTCTTTTGATTCTTATTCCCTTGACATCTCTTTTTGGCCTAACATAAGCCAAAAGCCTCAATTTACTGAGCTTAATTCATAAAGCATGATGTGCATTCCTATAAAGCATCCTAAGACTTTCTTAAAAGGTCTAAGCAAGCTTCTTAGTATTACTACTTCTTCCTCTGTAAATATGTACTGCTTGCTCATCAGTTTGAGGTGGCACTGTGTTCTCAATACTGCAGATCCATCCCACAAGCCCTTTTTCCTGAATCGGTGCTGAATACGTGTTTCATCCTAACTCATACTTGTTGATCAACTGCTAAAGCTGATGTCTGTGCTTGTTCCCTTATGTCTGTGCTGCAGCAGACTGGATGTTCTTCATCGGTTGTTGTAAATGGGCATACCTTAGCTGACATCATCAACGCTACGTGTGCCTCCTTACAGGGTCTCTTCTGACAAATCATTCTCTGAGATTGGCTGTGTACCCCCCATGGCTTCCCTGGGGACATATAAAGCCTGAGGCTTCCTTAGAAAATACATTTTGGGTCTTGGGCCTGACAGCTTGGTCCCATTGATGCACCTGCCAAAAGTGTGCAGCTACGCAAGAGCTCTGCTTTCGTAGAACCAAATTACCATGTGGACGTGTTGGTGGGGCCTGTACGGAGCCACCTGAACTCACCCAAGACACATGAGCACAGCAAAATTATCACACTTTTATTTTTCCCTCTGCTTTCTGCCTTTTACTCTGCAATGGACTGACGCAGGCTGTAGGTCCTGCCAGCTGAGGACAGCCGCTGGCAGGCAACACAGAGAGGGAAGGAACAAGAGAAGGAGGAAAAAACCCTCAAACCTCTTCTCTCCAGGGAGGCTGAAGCGAGTGTGGGTTATAAGCCTGAATGCCAAATAAAGGACAGCAGAGGTTGCAGCCTTTACCTTCAACAGCACCCCAGGGAATCCAGGGAAGGCCAGAGTGGGCGTGAAGAGAAGAAAGCACCATATTTCATTATACCTGCTATAATTGCAGAAGGGTGTGAGGCCTTACCACACTTCGTACAATGGCTGTTTACATCTTTCTACCACTTTCCCCAGAAAGTTTCTATTTAACCATCAAATAACCAATGCCAGCTTCAGAAAGGATGGAAGTCCTCATTTTCACTTTCTACAACACAATGCTCTCCTGTCGTGGGATGAAGGAACTCCTTCCAGACTGATGCTCTGCAGACAGACTTATTAAGAAAGAGGATATTCCCCATGCATTATGAAAAAAAAAGGAGCTCCCAGGCACCGATTGTGAGAAGAATCCCCTGCAAACTGCTAGTGTTTTAAAGAAATATTTTGCAAATGACACAGCTAGGCAAAAATGTCCTGTTTTGAATAACTACAAGAATGTTCTCTCTGCGGGGAGATGTGAAGAGCATTATGTTCCCAACTTTGCAAACATGGATTACAGAACTGAAAATGTATTTTGCTTTAGAAAGACTTGCTTTGATTTTGTGCAAGAAATACTTGAAAATCTGCACTCCCAAATCCGCAAAAATATGGTAAAATAATTTTAAAAGGTAAACATGCTTCCAATGCACATTTGAAGGCTAGCAATTTTTTGGTAATTGCATTTAAGCCTAAAATGTTTGATGGCTTGGTGCTCTTGTCATATTTTAATGGTATTTGCTGTAACCAGGCAGATTTATGTCCAGCTCCGTTCAGACATTCTCATTTTTAATCCAAAATTTGCATCTACATCCAATAAAGTATATGCTGCTTGACTTTATGTCAAAAAGCAACTCAGCATTCCTCCAGAGACAGCCTCGGCAGGAGACTGTAGGTTCGAGTGGTGATAACATGGAGTCTCGGTTTCTCAGTTCTCAGGACATCACCCCTCTAGGGACTGACATTCGTGGAGGAAGGAACCGTATCTCCTGATGTGGACTTCTCTTCTTGCATCTCTGTTTTCTCTCTGGTTCTCTGGTGCAAGTTCTCTGGTGCAAAACCCTCTGAGTTTTAACAACATTGTAAAGGGAGGGCCTGTAGGCCTTTATGGAGTTTAAATCCCCAACACATCCTTGTGAGAAGACTCAGGGGCTGTATCTCAAATTAGGCACTACAAGACGGAGTGACCTAAAATCACGTGCTATGGGCAAAAAATGTGAGTCTTTGTCAAAATCAGCATCTACCAAAATAGCCACACATGCTTTCTGTTGGCTGGATATTTAAATTCCAGTTGATATTATATTTTGTTTCACACTTTCTTAAAAACACCTGAAGTGGAGGTGGGGGGGAAGTATAACCATAGCTACTGAAATAAATGGTTACTGTCCCCTGGCCAGTGACAGCAGCATTTATCTTTTCTACAGCCCATGTGTAAGGGGCAGGAAGAGAAGTGTCTCCTGCTCTTGCTTAGCTATTTTCTGTCAAAACTCTTACTGTAATTTTTGTACAGTGAATATTTATAACTGTTGTTAGTGTCAATATAATTTTTTGCAGTTACTGCACTTATTTACATTTTAATGGCCAAGTCAATAAAGATTTATACACCTGTCATCTCAATTTTCCACGGAAGTGGTGAATGCTTCAAAAAAACAGTATCTCCTGCCGAATACTCCCGCTCCAATCATCCTTTAAATGCCTTCATTGTTTCGGGAAATAGTAGGCTATCCATTAAAATAACAAACTCTTAAAGTCATAAGTCAAACACAGCAAAAGCTTGTGGCAGCCTTCACAGCAAAACTGCGTATTACAAAAGCACTTGCTTGGGGACCATTTTTTCTCTCTCTGTTTTTAAACACTGTCCCTTGAATGGTGAAGCCTGTTTTATCACTTTGTTATGTCTCAGCTGCACAAACTGCATTGTTTTTGTAGCTTGAGGAGATAGGCTGCTTAGCACTGACCTTGTTTCGATTTTAATGCAGTAAAAGGTATAGTTCAGAGCACTGCTTTGGGGGGGCGTGCACGCACATTGCTTAGGAGGGCCATGCTGTGCATACCCTCCTCCAAAACGTGAGCCACGGAAAGGAAAGCCTGAAAGCATTCCCTCCGCACCTTCTTGTGGGCTTCGTGCAGCAGTTCAGGCTACCAAGGTACATGTGCACACCCATTTTGGCCATGCTTTTCTTGAAGGCAGCCACACCACAAGCCCCTTTTATCCTCCCCACCCAGGGGAGGCTGGCGAGACCCACACCCCTGCTCTGCTGCCAGGGCTCTGCAGGATCAGCTCCCTTTCCGTTCCCAGACTAACACCGTTACTTCTCTGCTGTCCATCCCTTGCTGGATTTCGCGGTGGGCTGGTAGTTGCGGTGATGTTAACGAGAAGCAGGCTCTCTCCAGAGCTCTCTTCTCTCTCCAGGGTGTGTTGCCCAGCAGAGATGAGCCAGGTCTGTTCCAGCTGAAGGTTGGGGTCTGAAAGGCATACAGAAGTACGAGGTTTCTGGTCAGTTTAGGCTGGGGGGGGTTCAATGTCGGGGTTAGTTTTAGGACAGAGTTCAGACTCAAGGCTGAGGTGAAGACAAGGTTAGGGATCTGGCTCCAGCAGCTTCCCAGCTTCACGGCCTGCTCTTGTAAGGTAAAATTCACAAACCCTAGTGTCTCAGCCCCATCATGTGCACTAGAGCGGCCAAAGAGAGACCCGTCAGAGGTGCAGAGACGGAGGAGCCCTGGCCCTTCGGATGGGTTTGGTGCAGAGCTCTTGCTCTTAGCTACGGCCTGCCTCACCCGCGTTACACGGCGGAAAGCAAACCTGCGGTACTCGCCCTTGCTGTGGTCTCCAGATCCTCGCAGCCCGAACGCGAGCACAAATTTTCACCGTGACGCTGACAGACATTTTCTCCCCGTGCGGGCAATCCCCTGCCCAGCTCCGACGTTCCAGCCCCGTCTCCCCTGAGCGGGCCAAGTAATGCCTGTGACCGTCTCCACAGGAAAGGGGGGGCGGCCGGGGAGGGGCGGGGGGGAGTCTGTGTGTGACGATCTCAAAAATCTCAAGCTCTTCCCCACACACCCCGACACAGGCGAAGTTCCAGCCCGTTCCGCGGGGCTGACAGGAGCCCGCCGTTAACACCGGGTCGCCCCCCCCCGCCCCGCTCCCCTCAGCGGCGCCCCGCTCCCGCGGGCAGCGCTCCCTGGCGGCGGGGCGGGCGGGCGGCGGCGGCAGGCGGCGCGGTGGGTGAGGCGGGCCGAGGCCGAGGCCGCGGCCGAGGCGAGCGGCGCGGCGGGGCGAGCCGGGCGCTGAGCTCACCTCCCCCCGCCTCCCCTCCCTCCTCCCCTCCCTCCCTCCCTCCTCCTCCTCCTCCTCCTCCTCCTCCTCCTCCTCCTCCCGCGCCCAGCCTGCAGCCGGGATCTCAGTATTATGGCATCGAGGAGAATGGAGACCAAACCCGTGATAACGTGTCTGAAAACCCTCCTCATCATCTACTCCTTCGTCTTCTGGGTGAGTGCGGCGCGGCGCGGCTCGGACACCCACCCATCGACGGGCAGGGGCCCGGCACCCACCCACCCCCCCCCACTCGCGGTGGCCGTGGACCCACACCTGCCCGGGGCGGTCGGCGGGGCGGGTGGCGGCCGCCGGTGAGGGCTCCGCAGCGCGGCCCCGAACGGGATGTCACCGATGTGCCGTGCGGGGACGCAGCATACACACACGTATATATGAAATAATGCTGTGGTTTGGTTTTTTTTGTTTGTTTTTTTTTTTTAACCCCGGGCCCCCGCGGGGCAAAGTTGCAGGGGTCTCTCCCCCCGCTTGCCGCCGTGGCCGCCTCCGTTATCCACCCCGACCCCCCCCCCGGTGCCCGGGCGGGCTCTTACCTGGGCGCAGCGGGTGCTGACCCCCCACCGCCTGCCCGTGTCTCCGCCGCGCTGCGTTTCGTAACCCGGCTCCGGCTCCCGTAAACCATTTTTTATGACCCAGATACATTAATGGAGTTGCGGTGATTGACTGACGGGGGAGCCGGGTTTTTGAGGCGACCCCGGAGGCTGGAGGTTTTCGCATCGTCCTGGCCTGTTACTCAGCAGATCGCTGGCATGAGCAGCGCATTGTGGCGGCGATCTGCAGATTAAAGACCTTTTAATGGTACACGGTGACAACATCGGAGAACGGCCCCGCCGTGTGCTGTTAGAGACCGTAATCTGCACATCATTGATACAATACGCTGAAGCGAATTTGTCACTCCCTAGCAAGGGAAGCTGGCTGTGTCTTATCGTTTTAATAGCTTTATGCTGCGAGAAGTGCCCGTGAAACGGACTAACTCAAATTTTCATCATTCTGCTTAAAAAAAGAATTGCTTATTCATGGCAGCCTTTTACATCTTTATAGTGAACGCACGACTTTAACCGTTTCAACTTTATAGGCTTTTTTTTTTTAAAAGAAGCATGACCAAAAGTCATTTTGCTAATCCATGCTTACGGCAGTACCTCCACGTTATTGACACCCCCCCCTTCAGCACTTAACGTACCCCCCTTCTTTTTTAACAATTTTGGTGGTAACTGCAGCAGATGTGTCTGTCTGATGACTGAAATGGATAGGAAGCCGGAATAATCTGTTGTTTTTTTGTTGGCAAGTAGATCCTTCACGCTAGTCTCAAGGAGGTAGGTTGCTAAGTTTATACACTTACCACAATTTCAAGATTCATCCTTTCCAGTGCTCTGTTCTCAACGGATCTATAAGAAACCCCTCTTCTTCCCGTGATTAATGAGCAACTGCAGAAGCTCTGGTGAATTCATGGTTTCTCTTCAAATTGCGTCTTTTTTAAAAGTGACTGCTGTATCTGCTGTAGCCTGACTAAACAGAGGACTTAAATCGTCGTGCCCATCAAGCTAGCACATTTGATGAATGCTAATCTCATTAAAAAAGAGTGAATTGTAAATTGAGCCAAGCAGCTGGCTAAGGGCATTTGCGCTGTAGGCTGTCGTGCTGCCAGGCCAGGTTGACAGCTGGGACCTCGCAGTGTAAATAACACAGCTGAGCTCTGGTTTGGGCTACAGCAATGCGTCTGTGCTGGTGGGATGCTCTAGTGCAAATTCTTTTCCTCGGAACTGTGCCTGTCAGGCTCCTGTGTGTCCCAGTCTTCTCCAAAGGCATGGCCCAGTAATGTGGTTCTTCCAGTTACTTAACACCCAACAGCCGTCAGGGTGTTTGTTTGTCCTCCTCCTTGAGCCTGGAAAAGGAGGAAGAAAATAAGCGGTTGGAGGCAGAATCCTGCAACCATGAGCAAAAGAGAATTAATTTCTTTTCCATCGTGCTTGCTGTTGCACCTGGTTTCCCAAGGCACCAACCTAGGGAAACCTAGGCAGATCTCAATGGGAGAAGACAGCAAAGGGCTTGGTAAAGGTCCAGAGTAGTTAACGACAGATCCCGAGTCTTCGTCAGTTGTTCTTCCTTTTAGCACAGAAAAACAAAAACTAACTCACATTTTTGGCCCCTTTCTGGGCTTTGAATCGACACACGGAGTATAAATTGGAGCAAGGCTGCACCTATTGCCATGAGTAGAGCAGAAGCATGGTGTGCTTTGGCCGTACCCTCATTTTCTTTTTACAGGCAAGTCTGAGAGCTGAGGGATGCGTGGAGTTGTCTCAACGCCCCTCCGTTATTTTCTGGGGTGCTTTTAGTACTCTCACAAGCTGCTTGCTCCAGAGTCAGCGTAACTCAAATTCGGTTCCTGTGAATTCTCAGAGCTGAAAATATGGGAAGGATTCAACAGGAGAAACTATTTTAAAAATTTATTTTTTGGACTTAACTGAGTACCAGAAGGAAAACATGCCAGTGCCACAAATGGCTGGTTTGCAGAATTTTATTCTGACAGCTTACCCACGTTTTTTTGAGAGGTTGTAAGCTAATTTCTGAAGGCGAGAGCCCTGCGTTGCTTAGCTGCAGTTTGTACGGGTTTTTTCTAGCTGTGGGGATGGAGTTGCAGTATAACACAGGGAAGAAAGTGGTTCTGTGACAGGGAGGTGTGTGGTGGAAACCCTGCGGGTGTCTGGCCAGGTGGTTATGGATTGTGATGTGGGGGGACAGGGAAAGAAGATGCTTCTTTGAATCCAGTGAGCGGTTTTGAAACATCCAGAAGGACTTCTCTGTGTTTACATTGTTTGTAAAAGAAGAAAATCTTATGTACGCAGAATGTTCCTATCATGAGTGATTATTTGTCAGGGTTAAATATGAATTGCATTTGTATCAATGGCTGAGATGCATGTAGATGAAGGCTTTTAGTGTAAGCATTAAATGAGGCTCTACTGACTACATGGGAGCTGCAGGGCGGTAATGAAGAGACATGGTTCATTCAAATTTCATACTGTGTAGCTTGTTCCTTTCCAAATAGGTTTTATTTAATAGTATTTGTTATTTTGATAGCTTCCTCTCCTCCCCCTCACCATACTTCCCAACTTCTTTCCGTAAATGTATCAACATGGTAAAAAAATTCCATAAACAGAGATAACAAGCTTTTTATGTGCTCATATGTATTGTTATTCATAGTACACATTAAATGCCTAGGGTTACCGCTTTTGGTCCTTAAGGGACATAGTAATAAAAATTCAACAGCCATTTTTTTCCTAATCAGAATTCTGTACTGAATGCATCTGCTTTGGAACTAGTAGATTAAAAAAAGGCAATAAAAGCACTGCTTGGCTGTTAGCTATTTTTATTTTTTTCCTTTTGGGTATCATAAATTGCTTGCGTAGAAATCCGAGATATAACCTGTCTTGTTTTTAAGGGAAGATGAATTTTACATTAGAATTCAAAGTGAATTTTTTATAGGGGAATGAAACCTTTAAGCACCCCTCAGTACCTTATATTTATCTAGTTCTTAAGTGATCTTATGTCTTAAAATGTATGTATGCTTAATATTTCATTGTAGGCTTTGAAATCTATTTTGTTATCAAATGAACAGCCTGCTTCAATATGTTTTGGGAGGGAGCTTTAAGGGTGTATGCCCTGGTCCTTAAAGTTATAGGGCTGCAGAAAATGGGTTTCATCTTCCATGCAAAACTTGTCGTTGCCCCAAACAGGCACCGTAGCAAAGCGGTTAGCTTCTGATTTTTAGGCCCTGTGAGACACTTGGCACTCAAATGAGTGCTTTGTGCGTGCTGTCCTGCTGGTATGGGGCTTTCTTGCTGTTAATTAATGTAATAAAAGCGCATAAGTAGAGCTTCCATTCAGACATTTTTCCAAGGTGGGTCACTGATCTGAAAGGCATCTTCTGACCAAGATCGATGTTTTGGATACTAAATTAGGTTCTTAGAACTTGGCTTGTCTTTTGCTATGTGATGAAATCAGAACTAAGGTACCTATTTGCAATAGTAGTAGTTTAGTGTTCCAAGTTTTTATTGCTTGGAAAACAGACCTGTGCATCCTGGTACGACCCCTTGGAGGTTAGCAGGTGGCAGGAGAGCCGTGGACTGGAGTGTGGTGGGACAGGTAAGTGTCGCTTGGCTGTGAGGCCACAGCCGGCGCTGTGATTTTAGATCAGCTTGAAATTGCATGTTTCCATATCATTAATCTTCTTTTAGCCAGTTCGTCTGGTGGCCGCAGGTCAGAAGATGGCCCCTTGAAGGACGATGGGCTCGGGTCCCCTCTGGGGGTGGGCAGCTCCTGGTCCTCACGCCATAGCAGAGGTGGCCTTCGCCCACCATTTCGGGAGCTCACAAAGCCGGTTTCTGGGAAATGCCTGGGACAAAGAGCAAGCACCATGGCCTGCTCTGTAACACAGATTTATGGCTGAACTGCTGACCCGTCTTCAAATGCAGCCGTTCGAGCCGTGTGTTATAATATGGGATTAAATTTGCGTGTCCCTTTGAGTTACTAGTGGCATTCGTCATCTTTGCTACGAATGTCCAGCTGGGTTGCTGAAATTGCTGGTTTTCACCCCAGAACTTCTTTCCAGTGCTTATGCATTGTTTTCTGCATGTGTCTGGTCTTTTTAAAATCTCTTACTTACCATGCTTATGTTTTTTCTTTTAAATTTTGTTAATATCTATTAGAAGACAGTTTTAAAGGAAATATTTTGAGAAATGTTTTAGCTTTCCCACGTGGCTTAGACTGCTCTATCTTTTGGTGGTTCCATTGACTGCAAAGTCATCATTGCTATACTTTTAGAAAGAAATTTTATTATTCGTACGTAGTTATCTGAAATCCAGAAAAATTACACCCTCAAAAATGCACAGTATCCCTGTCATGATGGATTTGAAGTGCTCCGTTGTTTAGGCACAAACCTCACGCAGTTGCCTCCTTAAGTCAGTTGTTTCCCATTCTGTTCTCATAATGACATACATGAAAGATTAAAGATAATGGTGTTTTCTTGTGAGCATAGCCCAAGGTGAATTCTGTTGGCTAAATAAATAACTGAATTAAAAAAAAAAAAAAAAAAAGCAGCTAGATGGTGTTTAAAAACATAGCTCCAGAGCCAGCTTCCTAAATTCCCTCTTGGGGTACTTCCCCGACTTGGCTTACTTTTGTGGGTGTTTTGGTGGGCTTTTTTTGGTTTTATCACAGCTGTGGTATAAAGCCCCCTTAATGACAGTGCTAACGGAGGAGAGCCGTGCCAGCATGACAGCTCGGGTAAGTGTGAGTAAACAGAGAAGACAAAGCCGTGAGTTCCCCTGGCGCGCTGTAGCAAGTGCTGGGTCTGTTCTCGCAGGTGTGCTGGGAGGAGGTGGGGGGCCAGCTCCTGCCTGTCCCCCGGCGTCACCCGTGGGTGGGACGGCACGGGGGGAAAGCTGCCGTATGGTGTCGGTTGTGCCTTCAGACATCGCGAGGATCTCATGCTGTTCTTCTCCTTGGCAGGGAATTGATTTTACGGGTGCAGTCGGCTTGCGTGTTTTGGAGCAGAGGGGTTGGCAAGTCGGTGTGGTTTTTGCATTGCTGATGCCCATTCACGTTCCGAAAATTGTGTGTGTGTGTGGTACAAATTAGCATTGTACACCTCATTTAAGGGAGTAATTGACTTTGCTGTTGGTTAAATGCTCCTTCTTTTCTTGCTGTTTGTGTAGCCATGCGTATGTGTTGACGAGGTACCTGCTACACCTTGACCTTGGAGTTTGTATCTGGACAGTTCTCTAGTTTGGGGGTGGTAACTTTTTCACATTAACAGGTCAGTTTGGTCTGGTGAAGAGGGATCATGGGTGACTTGAAGTGTTTCAGTTATATTTGGGAAGACGTAGGATGCATTCATGAACGAGCAGTGGCAGAAGTCCTTGCTCTTCCACAGGGGATGGGGTAGGGCTGTGGTGGAGTACTGCTGTACGTGTAGTAAACACTTCGGCTGTTTAGCTTTCACTCCTGCTCTAAGCAACCTGTTTTGTGGCCTCGACAGTATAAATACAAATTCCAGGGAGGGGTGCTGGGGAGGCCTTGTTAGCACTTTTCTGTCAAAAAGGCAGTAGAGTCCTTTTTCTTGGATGCTGGTTCATACCAGCCTTGCTCGTCAAGGAAATGGAGGCAATTATTGTAGGCAAACCAAGGGAATCTAAAACGGATCCAAGAATCTGATTTTATCTCTGATTATGTGTGTATTTATCAATTCCCTGTGCTGTCAGAGAGGTAAATTAGATTACCTCGTACCGTTAGTTGTCTTCATCTCTGGATTTTTATCATTGTTTCTTTGGTTGTTGCAACTCTCCTACAGATTTATGTGCCAATGAGTTAACAGATGAATATCTAGAAAGGCTCTTTGTGCATTTAAGCTTGCAGAAACATCTCCTTCAATCTTTCACATGCTTTTTAAGTCCTATGATACTTGTTACAGAGATGCTAGCTTTACTGTAGTACCGAGTCTGCTCTGCATCCGCTAAATTTGCGGGTGAAAATCCTGTTGACCTCAGCGTCTTGCAAACCTAGGTGACTGAATCTTTAGAATAAAATGCAAGACGCCAGAGGTGACTATAGGGAGAAGATGACAGTTACTGTAAGGCCGTTTTCATTTGCATAATGTTATTTCTTTAGGCTCATCACTATTAATTAGCATTTAATCATCTCTCAGAGAATAGGTCCTTCACATCAGTAGAGCAAGCCTCTTCCCACCTTAGCTCTCTTTCACCGTGGTGGGCAGATGGCTTATATGTTCTGTCTTTATAACAGTTCTGGGTTATGAGAGGGAAGCATTTAAATTTCTCTTGTACTAAAGGGACTCTGAAGTGTGGCACGCTCGTGTCTTACTGGATTATTGTTATTTCATAGCTGAGCTGGTTCTTTGAGCTCTGGGAGTAGGCCACAGGATTTTTAGGAGCTGTAATAAAAGAATGGAAGTGATGCTGTTAATATTAATTTTGCTGTAATTTCCATGTAGTGTTTTGCAAGATGTTTTCCAGATGTTCTTTTTCCATCTATATGGTTCTGGCAACAGTGCTAAAATCCTTAAAAGAAGCAAGCAGCCCCCCTTCCCTCTGCATTTCTTGCTTTCTGCATCTCCCTGAATTGCTGTGCTGAGTTCAGCTGGTGGCTGGTCACTGTGCGGTACCTGTGGTGATCCCCTCCCGGAGACCAGGCTGGATGCACCAAAATGCAGGAGGACTCTGCGGAGTCCGGGCTGGGCAGAAGGCTGAAATTGTGTCTTGTCACCATTTCTTTCTGGGACCTAATTGCTGTGAGCTTTGAGAAAAGGTTGGGTTTGGTTTGGGCTGCATGTGGATTTGGATGGATCAGGTTGAAATGTTCTTTTTTTATATTCAAGCAAGTTTTTTTAAGAGTTTATTTGCTAGGAGAATGCGATGCTGTGAATAATGAGGTGATGGACTTAATCTGCAAAAGTCTGTGGATCTTGGGAGCAGACCTAAGGAAAAGTTGGCGTGCTTATGTGGTGCAGCAGAGAAGGAGAAGAAGAGAGGAGAGGGTGAAACCCTGTAAACTTCATAGGAAGAGGAGCACTTCCATTTCCCTAAAACTGGGAAGTGAAGGAAGCCCCTGCTGTATGACCCTTATAACTACTCAGTGCCTTAATGCCTTTGAACAGAAATGAGCAGCTCAGACCTGCTGATGCCGCAGGATTGTAGTTATCGGTGAAGCTAACAAGTACTTCAGGGTCTTGTTCCTGGCCACATTACAGGTACTGCTTCAGAGAATATAGTACATGGGAACAGAAAATTGTGCTGAACGCCACCAGCAAAGTATGTTTACAACTCACCCCTAGCACACGAGAAATTATTCTGATTGCAAGGACCTAAGTACATTCCCTGCAACTGAACTTTCAGCTAGACCGTGCTGATTTAATCCTTTGGTAAGTTTTAAAAACATTTAGCATTTGGACGGAATTCATTTTGGGAAATGCTAAAAAAAATGAAGTTTTCAAAGAAACAAGAATTTCCTGAATATGCCAGGTAACCTCGACATTCTTTTTTTTTTCTGGACTGGAAACTTAGGCCAGTTTATGGCATCATGGGTTGTGTCATGGCATGTGTTGAATCAGTCCAATTAGGCAGAACCAAGGCTTGCCCTTTTGAAGCTCTATAAAGTGTGTTGGCTTCAAGGTCATATCTGATGCTTGGGGCTCCACCAGAGTTGAAAGTCTGTAGCAGAGGTGGGAAGCCAGGGGGCTGCAACCCCATGCAGTCTGCAAGGACGTATGCCTGGATTGGGATTTTTGTCCATGTTAGAAGGTAACGCAAAGGTACATGACAGTGTGCAGCTTGCCTGAGGCTGTCCAAATGCTCTACTCTGACCTCACCAAAGAAAATGTGAAGAACATTGTATACAGTTTATGGAAATACATGCAGATCAATTCCAAAAGCCATATGAGATGGAGGATTGCTGCAGATTTCCTGTGGTGAAGGGGAGGGGGAAAGATCCCATGATTTCTGTTGTATTCCCTAATAGTCTCCTGGCCAAAGCATTTTCATTACAACTTGCTGTTGCCACCACTGCATCAAAAGATAGTCAAAACACCAGAAAACTGTCAGGAAAGTTGTGGCTTTTATTCTTGCAAGAACAGGTTAAGATAAAAGAGAGGACACTTTCCAGGTATGTATTAACAGAAGAAAAGATGGAAACTCGACCCTCCTGTATGCGTTTGCTTCAATAGTACTTAACATCTAACTGGCTTTAATTAGGCTTGGAATAATAACATAATTAAATGTGTATCACTTCTGTTTCCCTTTGAAAACAAAGAGGAAACAGAAAAACAGATAGGTTGCTCTCAGTACCTCGACGCTCTCCCTGATGGCTGCATCTCAGTCGCTGGGATCATTTTTACTGGTGCAGCTGCCTTGTGCTGGATGTAGGACTTACTGTTCTGCGGCATGCACTGATCACAGGCAGAGCGTCATTCAATTTACCTGTAAAATAATGTCTTATAGGAAACTGGCAGCTACTATTATTGCACATTTACAGATTTTTTTTAACTTCCTCTTGGTTTATAGGTCATTGCTACTACGTTAGAGCTGCTTTTTTGTATAGCTGCGTCTTTTGAGTCAGTTGAAGCAGACCCATTTTGCAGTTGCTAGCTAATGTTGAGACCAGCTTGCGTATTACCTGGGACTGAGTTTCTCTTTCTAGTATACTTCAGGACAAACTGCTGAATTAAGTTATGCAGGTCAAATGACCTAGAGGCTTAAATTGATCTCTCTTGTCCCAGAATGACTTACAGACCATCTCTGCATCACCTGCAGACTTTAGGTTTTTTTTTTCATGTGCAAATGCAGTTTACAAACTCCTGAAGAAAGAGCCAGGACCTCAAGATGTCAGGGGGCTGGCTGTCAGGAGTATTTCAGTATTATTTCCTGGAACATACAAGCCAAGCCCCAGTGTATTCTGCTTGTTCTCATAAAACAGGGGATGATGCAAAGGGATTGGATCAGGATTTACTAACGGAAGGTCACACCTTTCAAAAAGAAAAGAAATGTAGTTTGTGAGGACAGCATTACAGGTTTATTTTTGTCACGGCAGGTAAGACTGGGGACACGTACAGCCTTTCTAGGAGGCAGCAAGACCTTGCTGGATTTACTGAGTATGTGCAGGATCTTTGTGCAGCTTTCAGAGTGCTCGTGCAAAACTCTTGCTGGCAGGATAGGGCAACTGTTGTCTTTGCTCGTGGCCTCGTAGGCAAATACTTTCATATGGAAAAAAACACTCCTTTTTAAATCCTCCCCCTTTGGCTTCCCTTCTTCAAAGCGATGCTTTCGCTCAGCATCCTCCCAGCATGGAAGGGGCAGCTCCGTGCCCTCTGTCCCCCTGCGCGGCGCTGAGCTCACCCACCCTCGGCCGTGTTGACGGGCACGCTCACCAGAGCGGCACGCAGGACAGGACCACTGGTCCTTGCCCCATCCGAGGTGGTCCCTGCCACAGCCGGGGGTCAGCCAGCAGCCGCTCGGCCGGGGCGAGAGCACTGCTGGGATCTGCCCTGGGGCGGACAGTCGTGGGGTGGACCGTCCCGCTGTGCTCACCGGCTGTGAAATTACAAGCTGCAGGAGATGTGCTGGACCAACCAGCGTGGTAATAAACTGAGTATTTCATCCAGCAATTGCGTTATTTTCAGCTGAAACCAGCAACAAAAATAAAACCTCCCACTTCCAGGAGTTTTGTGTTTTGTAAGCAACAGCTAGTTGCTTTCTGACGTGAAAGATGGTTGTGCTTAAAATAGGTACATCTGTGGGAGAGAGAATTTTCAGCTAGTGAAATTGTTCAAAATGATATGGAAAAGTTGCCTCAGTTTCTGTGAGCTGGCATGATATGCATGTAATACTTATACAGAGAAATGGGTGCTCTTTAACACAAAACAAACCTGGTCCCTGTCGTAGAGAAACCTGAGCGTGCTGCACCATAGCTATTTTTTAACAGAAGTATCAGATTTAAAGTGTTCCCTCCCCCCTCGCTCGCTGACCTCAGATTGCCAGGAGACCAAACAGGATTAATCCTTGTACCCTGAAGAATATCCAGTATTAAAGCAAGGAGCTGGCTGTTTCCTAGAGCAGTGCAATCCTCAAATGATCGAGAATATAACCGAGCCACAACCACTTAGTTGATTTATTCTTTTAATTTCACGAAGTGCTTGGCTTTGCAGTTTCATGCCAGGTGTTAGACCAAAATTACTTCCTATTTTTTTCAGCAGCATCAAATATGTAAAATATGTAAGATGGCAGACCTCTAAATCTGAAGGATACTGAGAAGAATTTCGTGCTAAGTCTTTCCTGAGGCAATCAGTCAAGCTGTTAATGATACAAAAATAAGAGCCACCTCATCAGTGGGAAACAGACAGTCAACCAGTTTTTCTTCTAGCACCGTTCACCAGCCGATCAGTTGTGCACCCAAGCCCGACTCTGCATGGCAGGAACATTTGCCTTTTGAAAGCATATTTGCTCTATATCATATGTTAGTGCAATCCTGGTAAGCAAAAGGTTATGATATAAAAAGACATTTTAAGAAGAATTAAATCAGCTGAGGTTGATGAGGCCATGTGGGTGGACTGAGCTTTGTCCATATGAAATGTATAAAATGTCTTGCAAAGTCATCTTGCTCTGCTTAAAATCAGTGGGAACCATGTATGACCAGACTGTCTTATGCCATCAGCTGATTTTTTTTTGAAACTCACCCGTGCTTAGTATTCAGGTTCGGTGAAACAGAAGATTATTCTGGCTTGGATCCCACAGAATTCCCATAGATTTGGGATTGGGAGGGTTTATCACTCATTCTGGTGCTGGATATCTCAGCAGGATAAACCTTTTTTTCCTTCCTCTGTGAAGACAGAAGACGTGTTAAGGTCTGCCTCCTGTCTCTAGACCTGCTTTGGTTGCCCTTTGATTTTGCAGCACAACGTGATTTCACAAGAAGATGTGTGCTCCTCCAGTGTGGTGGTTCCACTGATGCTTAGATGGACCCCAAAAGAGGCAGAATTGCGTTTAAAATTTTGCAGCTTCTATAAAAACAAAGCCTAAACTAAAGAATGTGAGAGCAAAAGACTGGATCTGTAGATGCGTTGATGAGATAGTGTACTGCGAGGTCACACGTTGAGTCAGCTGGTGGATGAATAAATGCTGAGTATTATGGCCAGCATCAGAGGACATGGCAGAGTGCACGTTGTTTGGATTAAACTCAGAAAAAAAGGGAGCCTGGCTGGTCCCTGTATGTTGATAAGGTGGGGTTTTTTACAACATTGGCAGTTGTGTATTATGTTTTCTCTGTTCTTCAAATACTGTTGTTCTTAAGAAGCATTGTGTAATTACTTATGGGAAAACTGAATCTTCAGATTTATTTACCAGTGGTAGTCCCTAAAAAATAGTAGTTGGCATGCCCATTTTATAGATGGAGACACTAATGCAAGTCAAGCAATATGTCTAAGGAACAGTTTGGTCAAATTTGGCACAGTTGTGAATCAGTTATTTTAAGTCCCTGACTGTAATAATTATTACACTGTAGCACTCAGTTTGACGTCTTATTTCAATTGCAGGAATAGCAAGCTGAAATAAAAATTGCATTTTACCTGCTGTTAAGGTAGCTTGTAGAGTATGGGAATATTTCTGAGAAGTCTAATGAATTCTGCTTGTGGAAAGAGATTATTGGATGGAGCAGCTGGCTGTATCTGAACTATGAAATTGGTAGACCGTGATGCTTCTTTATTCTGAAGCTGCATACACAACGCACTGGAAAAAGCATTTCAGGTTGCCCAATATCTTGGGAGATAGAGCTGCTGGTGCATGACAGCAGGCCCCCAGGTGAGTGGGCTTCCACCGCTGGGAGTGACCCAGGCAACTTTCCTGACTTCATAGATCAGGCAAGCCCTTTTGCAGGGAAAAAAAAAAATCATTTTCCCCTCATGCAGGGCATAGGGGGGATAGTGTTCCTTCAAGGAAATAAGTGCACATTTCTGTAAATGGATATCCACCTCTATTTTGAAAGATCATTTGGCTGGGGAGCAAGCGTGTTGACACGCTTACCCCAAAGGAAGGAAACTCAGTGTGCCTATTTAAGAATGTCCTCATCCTCTTCATGCTAAGTGTCAGTAATCTGTTATCTCCATGGTATGTACCAAGTGTGGCGAGTAGGATCAAATTTAAATGTTGACATCCAGAACAAGCTAATTTGCTTCCTTTTACCCTAATGCAGACATGAAGATGTGGAGAAGAGTTTTGCTAACACGGAGCTCTGGTTAAAGACCGGTATGCAGAATTTTGTGATTTGTGCATTCTGCCAGATTTTCTAAGTGAGATTGTCGAGTGCTCCTAGGAATTGGACTGACTTCTTAGCTAAAGAAGGATTTCTCTCTAATTTACTAGTGCAGTGGGTGCTATGACAGCTGCAAAGACTTATTAGCAGTTTTCTTTGCTAAATTTGAATGGGACGTATACAAAGTACAGTCTGTGTGGGGATGGCAGCTCTCAGGAGTCTGCTTTTAGCCCAGGAAAAGTGCAGTAGCACCTACTGGGGCTGAGGCTGAGTTGTGCTGGGAAGGACAGAGTGGGCTTCCCAAGCTGCCATTTAAGGCTAGAACAGGTTGTGAGGGTAAGGGTTTCAGGTAACTTATTGCTTGGAGGAAGCATTTAGTTTGGGGATTTCTTCAAGAACGGAGTTTGTTCATGCTGAGAGCCTATTCTGTAGGTCTGTGCTTTCTCCCACACCCCAGCGAGGCCCTTGCCGAAGAAGTTAATGCTGGCTGCCCTTGGTTTTGTGTCAGAGTTAAATTAAGGTTTTTCACTAGCCATAGATTAAGGTGTATTTTGTTGTTTGGTGGGTGTAGGTGGGGACAGCTCATGGAAAGAAATGACCATTCATCCTAGTATGCATCTTGAAGCTGAGTGGGTTTGGGTGAATGGCAGGCTGGTTTTCTTCTGATGGACTCTGTGCAGTGTTATCCTAATGTCTCTTGTAATGGCTATTGCTCAGCTGTTCAGGCTGAGAGCAGAGCAGAATAGTTTAGAGCAGTCACTGGTTTGTTCTTGTCCTCTTGTGTGGTCTGGTGGACAAGAGGGGAAAGGGCTCAGCAGGGACTCAGCAAAAGGTCATTAATTTCTCTGGCATTCCTGGACCTTGCTACCTAAAAAAGAGAATTTTCAGGTAAGCTACAGCATGATTTCTGTTTCCCACTTCTCCTCCTCCGTAAGTGGTAATCATCTAGAGACAGAGACTGGCCTGTGGCTTAGTTCATGCTTTGGTATCTTTTATCACCTATTTGGAGCAGTTTAAATTACACTTTTCAAATGGAAAATTACGAGTTGCTTAGGAAAGACCTCTTAAATGCCATTTTTGCTGGCAGTTTATTTCATCCTTTTCATGTAAGTAGTACCAACCTAGTATCTAGTGGGGCTGCCTGCTAAGCAGTAACAGATGGCCCACGCTAGTGAGGACAGGAAGGATCATAGGGTAGAAGCCAGCGTTATCTACATATGTGTTTTGGATTGCATCATGAATGTTTCCCAGGAGGGAGCACAGCTGGCACTGGAATTGTGGAAATCTAATTTTTGGTATTCTTTATTCCAAGTCTTGGCACACTTGAAAATTAATGTCTGTGGTTCGTGTTGGGCTATATCAATAATACTGCAATTATACCCCTTCTTGGATAAAATTGCTGTGCTTGCTGGTTTTCTTCTTTTTTTTTTTTTGGCTTATCCTGTAATCAAAAGTACTGTGCGAGAAAGTATACAGAAGAGAGCAGCCAGTTCCATTATGTAACCTTGCTTCCATGTATGCTGTGCCACAGGATGGCCTTAAAATGTAGTAACTAATGCAAAACTGAAGGAGGAAAACCAGAATTGGTCGTAGACGTTTCGGACCAGTTTTTCCCCCGCTAGCTTTTCTCCTGCACTAAAATGCTTAGGTACCATGATGGGCAAAAGGCTGGAGAGGGGGATGTGTCAGAAAGTGGCTGCCTTGCAGAGCTCCTGTTTTGGGGCTGTCTCTTCTTAACGCTGGGCTGGCAGCATCCTCCACACTCCAGCTTGGTTTTCATCTGTAGCAGTAGGCACATCTCTAAGGGGGCAGGGAAGAGGCGTGGAAGAAGAAAGCTGTGATCTTAAACAGTCTGTGGAGGTAAATCTTTTGATTCTGCAAAGATGGCTAAGGCTTAGCCACAACCCCTGAAATTACAACTTGCGTTGCGTACTGTATTCTGTTGGATGTTTGTCAAGGCGCCAGCAGGCAAAGGCCAAGAGATCCTAGACGTGGCTGTGTGATTGTGCTTTGGTAGATCAGGCCTTACAGAGAGCTCTTATAGTATGTATTGGTATCTGTCTCCTCTTGATGCTAAGAAACTATGTATCCGGGAGGCAGGAAACTGTCCTTTTTCACATGAATAAAAATGGGATAAACTTCTTACTGAAAAATTCCTTGTCAGACGTGGGGAAATCTTCACTTTGTGGGGTTTTTCTTTTTGTTGTTGTTGTTGTCCTAGGAGCTTCCCATGCAAATCCAGTTTAGAAGATAACATTTCATTCAGTTCTCCCCTGCCACGGTTTGGAACTTAAATCCTTTTCCTTCCCCATGGATGGACAGAGACTAAGCAGTCCTTGCTTCATGTAAGGTAACTAGAGCTTATGTCAACCATGGGATCATGTAACATTCTGACTTCTCAACAGTAGGATAATAACCCGTAGTAGATAAAACACATTACAAGTGCCCAGAGAATGATGCGGAAGATGACCTAAGGTGATTCTGTCAGGCTGAGACCTTATCTTTGGGCAGCTGAGCAAGGGCAAGACACTTCTCAGCCTGGCCTGGAAGCATTTGTCTCACAACTCGGCTTATGAAAGTTGCACTTTCCTAGTGCTGCATCACTGTGATGACAGTAGTTCCTGCTGTCTTGACATCTGTCTTTTGAGCATAAGCAGAAAAGCTTGGCAATGTGTTATGAAAAGATCCATGAGGACTGCCTCTGAATTGCCCTTGGAGAGAAGAGGAAACCAAGTACAGCAGTGAAAACTCCTCCTCTCCCCCTGCCCCACGTACGCACACTTGCTTGAGTCTAGGGTAAAGCCAAATTCTGCATGGACTCAGATAGAAGCTTTTCTGGTCATTCATGAAATAAAAAGATACAAACGGTACACCTGGCGCCTCTTGCCAAATTAATGTGAGATTTCTTGTTTTGGAAACTGCCTTCCCTCCATTTAAAGCAACTTTTGCCTTATTTGGTATTAAAGTAATCTCAAAGGCAATTAAAACATTCTTTGTGCCGTTCTGTGTTTGTGAATTTGTTTTCTTCCATAGAAGGTTGTTTTTCCTTGAAGCAGTCGCTTCAGCTTATAGAACTGAATAGCTTTCAGGACTCCAGTGCCCATACTGGCTTCTGCTGAGTTTCCAAGGAAGGCCTGAGATATTTCAGATATTTCTCTTCCAGTTGGTCACAGGATTCCACCACAAAGATCTCTCATTCTGTCAGCTTTCTTCCCAAACCTGCCTGCTTGTGCTAGCAAGACTCTTCTGCATGTGTTCAGCATTAGAAAGTCAGAGGGGCTCTGTTCATGGTGGACTAAAAGCCCTTCTTTGACATGATGTGAGTCCCCTGGGAAATGCTGTCACAAAACTGACCATGTTTAACAGTCTTTCCCATATCCTTTCACTTTCACCTTGCTGACCTGAAGCTGGAAGGTCATTTCAAGGCTTGTTCTGTCTGAAGAAAAGTAGCCTCCGTCATCTGCCTTAGGAGCATTTCCATCTTGGACATAACGCAAGACAACTGCATGGTCTTTGTGCGATACATCTGCAAAGCCCTGCTTCTGAGTACAGCCTTCTGAGAGTAATTCTGTGCTAGCCTCTTAGTTTGGGAGAAACCAGCTCAAATATAAGGAAGGTCCAAACTTGAAAGGAATCAGGACTGCAAAGCCCAGTTCTTTGTAAAGACAGTGGAGCTATGTCTCAGCTAGACCTGTCTTCCTAGCACAGTGTAGTGTTGCTTAGAGGTGCCTGGGTCATGGAAGTAATATGGGTGTGATTAAAGGTGGGCTTTTCTCTGCTTCTCAGGAGAGCTCACTGGCTGCAGACCAGGGATGCACAGATTTGACTTTATTGGTTTTGCTTGTACAGCTGCATTGTGTACTGCAGATGTGCCCCACATGTCCCTAATCTAAACTCTCCACAGTGTTTGAACCTCTGGTTTCTGTGAAGGCACCTCATAGACAGTTTGGAGTGCTGTTGTGGTGTGGTGAAGTGATATCAGCTGCTTGGGGAGATAGGTTATTCAGAGAGAGAGAGAGAGAGAATTTTTTTTTCTCCTCAGGAGCAAATTATTCTACAGTTTATCTAATAATTCAGACAATTTTGTGGTTTTTGTTTGTTTGTTTTTTCAATTTGTTCAGAATCCTTCAACTAGTGTTTGACACAGTATAGATGAATTGCTGCAGAGTTCTTGCTTACTGGGAATTTATTTTCCCTTATGAATTGACCAGGTTAAGAACTCATCTGAGTTTGCCTCTCCTGTGGGAGCTAGAACAGCTGCAGGATATTTTCAGAGCAGTGAACTTAAATGGTTGCCCCAATCCCATGCCCTGCTTTTTCACCAATGGTCTTGTTTGCAGAGACAGGACTAGAAATACATTGTTGGTCTTTCAGGGGTAGAAAAGATGAGTTTATTCCCCACTTGCTCCAAGAGCCACAGGATACATGCCTGTGCAAAATGGTCAAATGCACTTAGCCTTGATGGAGGTGACGGCTGAGTCTTTTCTGGCTCTCGTATTCTCTTTTAGCTCCGTGATGGAGTGCCGTGGCATACCTTCTGGAGAACGGCAAGGGAGGGAGCACCTGCTTTTGTACGTAAGCTGCTGAAGGGATCAAAGTATTTAATGCTAACTCTCTCTTGCGCTTCCCTCCTTAAGCTCTGCTCTTGAGAAATAGCTCATTAATTTGTTAGCAGCCTGTTGAGGAAGGAGGGGGCAGAAAGCCACTAACAAATTAATTTGGTCCAGGTCATGTCTCCCCATAGCAGTCAGGAGCCTGCTCTTTCCCTCCCTGTTCCAGCAAGTTGCTCAGGAGCTGGATGGCGAGGAAGGTGCTTCCCTGTTGTGCCATATACTAGTTTGGCTACTGCTCATACACGGGCTGCTATATATAAAATCTCTTCTTGATGGACATGAGAAGTTACCTAAGAAATGATGGTAAGGGCTGTATAGCTTACACAGATTCTGAATTTAACGACCACTTTCCTCCCAAAAGTTCACGCCAGAGTTTAAATGCAGTACCTTTCTTTCCTTTTCAAAGATCTGTGTGTATATCACAAGTTGACAGGCAAAAAGATCTTTATAATAATACTTTGACCTCATAAGTCAGCCTTGCAGGTAGATAGAAATTGGCAGGTTCCTTCTGTGTGGGTCTGGCAAGCACTGCTAGAGGAAAAGACAGTTTATTACCTGCTTAGTAAGGAGAATATCGGTATCATAACACTATCCATTGCTGACCTTTCTCTAGCTCACTGTTGATGTGTGTTACAATGAACCATGAACTTTTTACCTGACTTTGAAACTGGCAAGAAAACCACAGGATGACTGTAAAGGTTTGCACTTGGTTCCTGTTGTAGGAAGACATTGTGGATTTTCCCATTACTAATGCATATTTCAAATTGGGCAGAGGAAGTGAGGATGCCTGTAAAGACAGAAGATTTTACTATGCTTTGTATTCCAGTAAACAATATGTGAAAGATGATTCACCTAGAAAAACGGGAAGAATTTAGGTAACTTGATCTCTGATGACATAGGAAGATATTTGAAGGAAGAAAAACTCTAGCGTCGCTTGTTTTGAAACTCTCTTTATGAAGTGCCGTAGTTACTCACAAATGTCATACTATTGAAGTTTTACATGTCTTTGCTCCTGGCATACCTGCCGGTGTTTCTACAGCACACCTGGGTTGCACCTTCGAGGCTCCCAGCTTCAGGAATAGAAAGACAAATGGTGAACAGTTTGTCCTGAAATGCCTAATGATAAAATGGTATCTGTATGTATATCTAACCTAAATAATAATAATACTAACAGCAATAATATTGTACATCCTGGAAGCGACCCTGAAGTTCAAAATTCACTCTGCTTCTGATGCCTCTTGCTTACATTCTGGTAGAATAAAGCAGCAAAACATTTATCCCATTCTTCATACTGCTCTTTGGCTAACCAGCAGGTTCCCTCTGTCCCACCGAGTGGTCCCTTCCCAGACAACTGCCATGAAGCTTGCCTGGGACGCAGCCCTGGTGTCAGTGGGGCATGAGGGATGGACCCGCAGCATTTGTCTTTTGATGTAAGGGTGCCCACAACGGTTCATCAGACTGCTCCTTTGTGGCGGCAGCTTGCCTTTGGGTCTTTCTGATGCCTCCTCTGGCAGGTACCATTTGCCCTGTACTTCCACATGGATATGTTTAAGCAATCTTCCTACATCCCTCGAATGTATCACCTTTACGGCTGCTTGTTCTCTTAATGTCCTTTCAGACAGGCTCCCATGCTTTGGGATCATTATTTTGGAGAAGGACAGTGGATTTCTTTGGCTCTTGTGATGGCCACTGCTGCCTTTGGTCATCACATTGCTAAGGCAGTGCTATTCCCCCACCGATATGATCCAGTCTCTCTCTCCTAAGTAACAAGTAGCTTGTTTTTAAAGAATCCTCCTTACTACCTCCCTTTCACCAGGTTCCTGATGTGGCTAGTGTGTTGGCATCCTCGTTTAAAACCAAACACTTCAGCCCCCCCATCTTAGTCTGCATCATGTGTTTTAGACTTCCATCGTCTTGTGTACAAGTATATACATTTGTTCTGGTTCCCTGTTTTTCCCATGTCTTTTTTAAATGGGACAATTTATTCAGACTTCTCTTTTTTATCTCCCCTCCACATTTTGCCAGCTCCTGTCCTGTCCCCAGCTTGAGGCTGCAGAGATTTTATGACCTGGTCCACAGGGAATGCATCATCCTAAACACTGTGTGCTTTTGCACTTCCCCATTGCCTTTCATTTAAAAACTCCTGGTGAAATCATCTCTCTCTCTTTTTATTATTTTTTTTCCCCACCCTGTTTAAAGGTTTAAGATAACATTTTTGGTTTTGTTTAGATGAACCTGCCTTCCCCTCTGCAGAGTGCCTCTACCCGAAACTCTACCCAGTGCGTCAGGAGTCCAAATGCTGCTGGGGCTTTTAGGTTGTGGTACAGTCCGGGGGTTCACTGCAGGCTGTTTTCCCTGTGATTTTACCCTTGTTCAGCATTTTTTGAGAGTTATGTGTTGAGGGGGGATCTGCCTGTTGGGCACTGCTAACATGGGGATGGGACAACTGCGCTGCAGTGGCAGGGGGTCCGGCCGCAGGGCAGGGGGGGTTTATGCCAATGCTGAATAGCACAACCATGCTAAATCCATCCTGTGCCAGCTGTATCTTGGATTTGTAATGCTTTCCCAATGAGGCCACGGTTATTTACTGTGCACGCTCAGTACAGCCACCTGCCCTGCCCTCCTCGGCACCTGCGCCCCGGGCGGCATTGCTCGCCCTCTCGCTCGGGTCCCCGCTCTGCCCTTGAGATGCGTTGGTCTTTTTTTTTTTTCCCTTACATTCAGCAGCATGCAGGGAAAAAAAAAGGCTGCACTGCATTAAAAAAAGCGAGGGGGAAGAGTGAGGAGAGTTGAAAAAATGGAAAATAAAAGTATGAAGGGGAGTGCAAAAGCATAAACTTCGGTGCAGCGTGTGCTGATGCAGGAGGGAATGGCATCGGACGAGGCACTGGCACGCACAGAGATGTCAGGAGCATAAACTGGGCTGCAAGCCCTAAAAAGCTTTCTTGTCATCTCATTCACAACTAACCCCCCCAGACAGTATGGTCTCTCTGTGAATAGATGAACCGTCCCTTGCTGCGTGAATATCGGCACCACCACCCAGGTTTTGCCCCGCGGTGGTGTTGCGGGCAGGCTGCCTGCGATGTTAGCAGTGACCAAATGTCTCCCCCCATGCCCCGGCAAGGCAAAGCGTGTTTTGAAAACAAGTCAAGCCCAGGGTTGCGTCATGTCGTGCTCATGCGTTGTCCTCCAGCGGCAGGCAGTGGTGCTGGGGGTCTCGGGGTGCCAGGCAGCCCTTCACTTACCCCTCGGTGTGAAGTGGGAGCAAGGAGACTGGCTGCATCGGGGATTCCTGCCCCTCACTCCCTCAGGCCATTTTGGAAGTTTCTCTAAGGCCATGGTAACATGTAATCCCTTTGGGGTGGGGGTTTGTCCTTTCTTTCCTTTGGGTTTTTCTTCCTTCACATGGCTTCACCCGCCAGGAGTGAGTGTGGATGTCAGGGCTGTCGGCTGCCTGTTTCTAGCCGTGTGAAATGTGGACACCAACGACTGGCGGAATTTGGTTGCGTAGGCAAAGATGTAAAACCAGAAAGGGTGGGTTAATGGAAAGAGAGGAGGGGGACATATGGAGGAGGAAGGTAAAAGTTAATGGAGAAGAGAAGGGCAAAGGGAAACTGATGCTTGAGGCAACCAACCAGTCATTTGATGGCCAGTCAAATAGATAAGTGGCTAGACAGAATAAATCAGGCAGATGGAAGAGGAGATGGGACTGGCAAGGCATGCTCTTTTACTGCCCTGTGCACTTGCTTTCTGGGACATTTCACTTTTCCTAAGGTTGCCTGCCTCAGTAGCGGCGTGCCTATATACATGCAATGATGGGCAATACATCAGTACTGTGGGAGCACTGCTGTTCTGCGTGTGCGTGGTACCGGGTAACTCTAAAACACTGTGGTACTTGGTATGTAGCCTTCGCTGTGGGGCTGATTCATGCCCCTCTCTACTCCCCCTTCAGTTCCCCATCCCTCGGGGAGGGGAGCTGCTGCCCCGCTGACCCCCACTCTTTCGGAGCAGGGGGGGAGGCAAAGGGGGAAATGGGGCAGGGGCAGGCTGGTCCGTGGGATCAGCGGGTCTCAGAGGGGATTGTGTTGGGATGGAGGAACCCCTGGGAACGGGTAGGGGAAGACATCCCCGTGCTGCCTTGTAACACACCATCATGGTACAAAAGCCCCTTATCTGCAGGTCGGTCTCTGCAGCAGAATCGGAGGGGCTGAGGGGAGGGAGGGGAGGCAAGGGTGGTAGTGAGGGTGGGGAGGGAAACCTCCACTCGGGTGGCTGCAAAACTCCTGTCAGCCCCTTTCCCAAATAGCTTCGTAATGTTGGGGCTCTCGGCGGCATCGAGATTCACAGTGCTTCCAGTGAAAAAGGAAAGTGCCGACGGTGTTGGCCATTAGGAATGTAAATGTGCGGGCAGAGCCCACTGTGACGGCACCTGTGCCTTGAATCAAGCCCCGCGCCTTTGGATATGCCCGTGCGACTGTATTTTAAAGCTGCATTTTATATCCTGGCTGCATAGGGAAAGGGAGCGCATATGAAGGATACTTAGAAGACATCTCTGGCTGCAAGGACTTATGTCACCTTCTGGGGGACTTGTCACAAAGCCAGCTACAGCAACATCTTTGTCCGTCAGTCATGTTGCTGTTAGTAAGTATAAACACTGAAACCCCAAACGTGCCAAGCAGCTCACTAGCTGCATTGCATGTGGCTGTTTAATATGCTGCTGCTAAAGGTGTTCGTGCTGTGGGAGTGGGGCCTTTAGTGTAATCCTAAAGCCAAAGGACCCCGCATGTCCAGTTAGCTGTATAGCTGAGCAGGCTCCAAGGGTCTTACTTTCCACCCCATTCCTATTACAATGCCATTTTCTCCCACTTCTTTTTCTTCTACTGAATTAGAAAGCTGATTCCACTAATAATCCTGTTTTTAAAAATAAGTTTCAGAAATTCATGAGCTGCCAGTGGGGGACAGAGCATGTCTTTTGTTTACAGGAGCAAATCATTAGATGTTTGCCAGACCGTGCCCATTGCGGAGTGCTTAAAGAGACTTTTCTGGTGACAGTAAGGGACAGAACATGTTGAGACGCCCAATAATAGTGAAGCTGCACTTATGGTGGGCAAGCCTGTGCTGACAGCAGAGGACTGTTTCAGAACATTTGTACTAATAAACTTTCTTTGTGCTCTGCTTGTTTATCTGCTTTGTTCCCTTAAATGATGGTGCATTTGTGGATAATTTCCTCCGCTGGTAAGCTACCCCCATCAAGTTGAAAGTTGTCTATTTTTAAAATGCCAGCTGCCTCTCACATAAAAAAGCCACTGCTGATGTACCGTTGCTTGCAATGCATTATTCAAAGTCCTTTTTAGACTCTCGCAAATAAAGAGCTTCATTAATATTTCAGCAGTCGCTGTGATTCTCTCCAAGGGGGCTCTGTTCCTTTTCTCACTTGACACCCCTGTATTTTTGTGTGTAGCAAAGATGCTTGGATTTCGAGTTACCTTTGGTAGAGCAAACTCATCATTTTCTGGAGGAAGTGGATCTTAAAAGAAAATTTGACCTTGAGATTGGTGCTAAGCAGGTAACTGGTATACCCAGCATCTTACCACAGCCCTAGGAAATAGGACTGGTTTGGGGGTGGAGGGGCTACTTTTGTACACCGAACGCCAACTGTTGTGCTCCGTCACATGGACTGATCTTTCTAGCTGGCTTTGCTAGCTTAGAGGAGAAATAGGAAAGGGGATTGGAAAAGGAGCATCAGAACAGGTTGAATTTCTTTATGTAAAAATTTACTTAATAAGGTTTTCTTATTTAAATATTAGCTGTATTTGCACTGATTTCAAAACCACACTGAGGGCTATTTTCTTCCTCCTGTACCTATTAGGTACAAAATCTGTGATAAGGCTGGGCTTTTGAGAATGAACTTAGTGATTTCCTCACCTGAGGTGCTGGTGGAAAATCAGTACCAGGCAGGTCTGGAAAAAATTCTTTTGGCTTTAAAGAAGAAAAGCTGAGTCAAAAAATAGCAACCATTCTGAACTTGCTGCATAAGAGCTGTTTCTTAATCCATAGAGATCTTACACCTTTCCTTGTGATACCACGATAAAAGATTCCTTTGGCTTGACCGTGCATGATGGGTTTTGATGCTGGGAGATGGAGGTCTAGTGATACAGAGCTGTGTAATAATTTTAAAAGGTAGTTTCTCAATACATCAAGCAATTAAGTGTTTGAAGGGAAGAAAAGCGTTCAGAGATGGTGCTCACCCGTGAAACGAGAGCAAGAGTGATAACGCTTGCTAGAAATCAGTGCTGCAGTCTCCTGGGTGCACGAGAGCTACGGGCTGGAGTCTCCCCTGCAAATGGAGGCAGCGGGAGAAGGGATGATGAAGAGGTTGATCTAAGTAGGGTGGGGACCATCAGTTAGCAAAGAAATAAAGCGACCACAAGCGTCGAGGGGATTCTGACAGTGGGTAACTGGGCACTACGTTGCCTGCCTACGGTGTGCCTGGTTTGCACGTCGGGCAGTTCTTGCACTGTAAGGCTTCCCGTCGGGACAGCGGGCAAGTGGAAGTGAGTGGCTTTGCTTGTGAAATACTAGAAACGCTGTGAGCTGCAGTGGTTGAGCATCCAGAAGCTTGAATTCTTGGTTTGCTGTTGAAGACAATGATCCTGACCAGGCTTGTTAAGAACAGCTTAATGTTTCTCTCCTAAGTCAGCAGTAAAGTGATATTCTGGGCAAGAAATAAGTTTTGGGTTTTGGGGGGTTTGGAGTTTGGTGGGGGTTTTTTCTGTTGATGCTGCTGGGCTTTAAACTATGGTTCATGTTTAGTTATCTTATTCAGGGTGAAATTAAATTGCGCCTTTAGTTTTGTGAGGTAAATAATAGTTTTAAAAAGTCCCCATCCTGCTCTCCCAAAATGTACGAAAGGGTTGTTTATTCCTTCTGGCGGGAAACAACAGCTGGTGTTCCCAGAAAATAAAGATTTCTTTCCCCCCACTTCACTGGAATCCTTCATGACTTTCCCAGTGTAATTTGCTTATCGTTTAAAAAAGGAGCTTGGCTTACAAGCTGTTCAGAAGGTACCGGAGAGCATATTGCATGGTGCTGGGAAGACAGAGGGGATGCCAAAGCAACGCTGGTATATTTTGGCTGAAATATTGTGTCTTGGTGGGGAAGGTGGGGTGTTAGGCAGCAGCCAAGTCCGGCAGCCCGTGGAGGTCATGCAGACCCCGTGGGCTTGTGCTGCGTGGTCAAGCAGCTGAGCTGCAGGACTCCGGGTGGAGGTTGCAAACTTCGGCATCACCGTGTTGGTAACGGCAGGCGACCAGCAGGGAATGTACGCCCTGGCCGGCAGCATCCGAGGAGCAACCTGAAGGTGCGGGAGCTGCGCCGGGGCTGGCTGGCACGGCGGCTATCTGGGGGTACGGAGCCGGGGAAGGATGTGTGCCGCCTCTCTGTAACACAGCCCCTTCGGCGCCTGCGGGAGATTATCGCGTCACGCGCTTACAGGCTGACCTTAATCTTCCTAATACGGGATCGCCCTCCCCGAGAGGGACAATAAACAACCCAGATTTTCCTGCTGATGGTAATGCGGTAAGCAAACCCATAGCTCCAGGGAGGAAGCGTTCACAGGGCGCTGAGACGTGGAGGATGGAAAGAGTGCCCTGGGGAAAATGGAGGAGAGACGGGATTGCTACCTACATTCCCTCCTGCGTGTCCATCAGGGATTTTGGGATTAGTGTTGTCTGATGGGAAGTTCCTCCTTCTCAGTTTGCTTTTCCTGGCCAAGAAACCTTTTCTCCGTTACACTAGGACTCCCCGAGGCACTTTGGCTGGCCGCTGCTTGCTCTTTCAAATCACTGGTGATCTCTGCTTCTTGTTCCCTGTCCCAGGAAAGAGGGGAAGTGTCTCTTTCCTTTGTATTCTGGCCCTGCTACCACTGCCAGTCCTTCAGCAAACTGTTAATTACAATTAAATGTCTGTTACCGGTTCCTGCTGTAAGTGTGTAATAGGTGGCTTGCTTTTCCAAGGGTTACAGAAGGGTCCCGGCCCAAGGGACCTGTCTGAACAGTGTTTGGAGCTGTTGCTCCCATCTGCTGGTTAAGTGGTTGACACTCATTATTTTACCTGAATAGTGGCTGCTGGAGAAATTGGGGCCATTGTGTCTGAGGACTGGCCAGCGTAAGAGCAGATGTTCAAAAAGAAAGATGGGTGCTCGGGTCTGCCTGAACTTGCAAATGGCTTAGCTTGGGAAACATGAGCCAAATTTGTTTTAAAAGCTGTTAGAATTTGCTAATGGTAGATCTTTTTTCCAACATAGGAAGCAAGGGCTGTGTGCGGGAGAGGGGAAAAGACATTGACCAAAAAGCAGAACAGGAGTTCAAAGCTTCTGGGCAAATGTTTGATCCAGTGTCTTAATGGATAGGGTTAGCACATGAAAATGCCTTTTTGTAGCTTTAGCCATGTCTTTTCAAAGTTGTGTGTTTTCTGAAAATGTCCTTCAACAGTCAATATTGGTACTGGTTAACTCCACCCCCCACCCCCAAATTTGGGACAAATAAAGGGACACAGCTGTTAAGACACTTATGGTGAGATACATGGATCTCTCTTATTCCCGTCCATTTTCCTTTCTTTGTTCCAAGTCAGTTCTGAAAAAGGTCTCCAGGATTTTGTTGCTGAGTCCCTCTCCCAATGGGAAGAAGACTTTCTGCAAGCCTCCTGGCTCTTATTTGCTCAGAAAGGGACCAGGAGATTTAGTCAGAAAAGCTGGTTTGGTTGGAGGACAGCCAAACAAACAGGCACTCACACAAATTGATGCTACTGATAGAGTGAGACACTGCTAGAAGTGACTCAGTGGAATTGGCTAATACGCCCTGTGGCTACAAAGAAGCGTACACAGCAAAATGTTGTTGTCAGCAGAACATCTGATGATGCAGTAGGTAAACTTGTTTTTAATGGAAACCAGGAAGTGAGGCTTGGAAAAATGTCAGACATAGCCTTCTAGGTAGAATTTGAGTACTATATTCTTGGATGTTTGCAAGACTGTAATGCTTATTTAAGAGAGTAGAAAGTTAATTTGTTAATTAAATGTTCTGTCAGCTTGCTCCTCAGTGCCAGCTTGTCTGAGTCACCACTTATCAGCCCAGCCTTCCTTCCTACAAGTGTCACAAGCTTGAATTTTTACCGCAGCTTGATCTACATGTACTGGAAATTGAACTCTGCTCGTTTAAACCTGTGCAAATGTAAATGTTGCCTGTAGCATACCCAGAATGGTTAAAATTACCTCTTTTGTGGGAAACATGTCAGGATTGTTGAGCTGGTGCGGGTTTTTTTCTGGGAACAACCGTTGTACTGCTGATGGTACGGCAGAAATGCTGTTGGGTTGTACCAATGGACAGGCAGAAAAGGAGAGTATCGGTACGGTTTGGCGTGTCTGTAGGAGCACTAGAGAACTGAACTGCTGCTGTGCGAAGCGGAGAGATGGCATGTTGCAAGTGTCTATAGTGCAGCGTCTACATTTCCCTCTGGTTTTTGTGTCCTTGCCCTAGAGTTGGGTGTTTTGCCAGACATCAGTGCAGTCCCGCGCAGCTGCAACCTCTTCACAGCCAAGTTTTTGGTGGAGATCCCAGCAGGGGAGACTTAAAGGAGACTTGAAAATGTAACTCGGAGCAACGAGAAAAATCCATGAAGCACCTGTCGTGCCGCCTCTGGCCTGGACAAATGTCTGGTTTTAAATCTCTTTGGGAGGGTGCCACTTTGGAGCTGAGCTCTCCCAGCTTTCGGGAGGGAGCTCCGGCTCCAAGTGCTGCCATTGCTCCTTGCTCGTGCAGGGGACAAGAAGGGTGGCCTTTTGCTTCTGAAGCTGCCCAAGCCAAGAGGCTTTTGCAGAAGGATGCTGAGGAAAGCCTCCCCTTCTGCCAGCCATCCCGGTGGGAGCTGGGGGGCTCAGTGCCATCCAGAGGTGTCAGCACAGCTTGCCGGCTCGTGGCCTCTTGCAGAAGCAAAGCCCTGCTCATTTGCCTTTTTGGTAGTAGGTGAGGTGTTAAGCAAGTATGTGCACTGCTGATTTACAGCCCTTACAAGAGCATCAGCAAAAGAATGCACATAATTTTGCTAAGCTTGTGCGTAGCTACCTCAATAAAAGGGTCAACTGCTGAAAGTTTCTTCGAAACAAGAAAGTGAGGGGTTTTTGCAGGCTTTTCAGTAATGCCTTAAAGGGCACATTTCATTGGGACAACGCGACATGTCTCTTTCTGCTAAGTACAGTGACAGTGCTGTTACTACTTAGTAAATTAGGTCTTGGGCCTGAAATTAAACTATTTGGGCTCTTCAGCGCTATTTATAGGAGAGATTTAAAGGCTCTTTTCCCCTTTTTCTGCTTTTTTTTACCCTCACTTTCCCCTTCTTGCTTTTAGATCTGAAATGATTTAAAATTGCCCCAGATGGAGCTTCTGGGCACAATTATCCAAAACTGCCTAAACCTGGGCAGCATAAAGAATATCTTCTTGTGCTTGTGCCCATTAGTCTAATGGCAGTGAGGAGTGAAACTCTTGGCCAGACTTTGCAAACGTACCTCTGTACCTGTTTATTTTGTGTCCTGTAGTCTTCACCTTCCACGCATGCCTTCTGCTTGTGAAGGGACAGCTCACCAACCCGGCCAAGCTGAGGTCTCGCATGCTCAGACCTGGGCTGGGAAACCCAGTTTGCCTTGCAAAGTCACTAAACCAAGTACTCTGCAAGTCGGTCAGCTGTGCAAAGCGCTCCTGAATGAGCTGTGTTGCACCTTGTCTCGGCATCGCCTCTTAGCCCACAGTGTCCAGAGTGAGCCAGCTGTGATGATACTGCACAGGGGAAGGCTGATTTTCTGTGGCTGAATCAGAGGTTGGGTTTTATGGTCTTATTTTGCTCCAGCCCTCCTCCGGATGTGTGACCGCTGCTGATTCCTAATGTGCACAGCTCCTTTCTTCTTTCCGTGCACAGGCCATTCTCTATAACTTTATTACCCTCAGTTTATGGAAACGCTTGTTGAAATGTAGCTCATGATGAGCTTTGCTTAAGTACTAGTAGTCAAAGCACTAAAATATTAAATTATTTTTTAAATAATTTTTGAATCATTAAAGAATAACAGGGAAAATAACTTTTCTAGAAGACCTATTGGTTAAACAATAGTTTAACGATAGTACAGCTAAGGAGAAGGAAAAAAATAGTTGTTCTTTGTTTTGTTCTGTTTTTTTTTTTCTTTTTAATTCTATGTCCTTTGTGTAGTTCGCATGTGTTCAGATATAGAAGAGGCTAATTTAGGAACACAAGGTGTTTCACCTCTTTTCCAGTCTGTTTGGCTGTCCAGCATCCTTCCCATACCTCCGCTTTCCTCCCTGGACGTGGGGGAGGAGGCTGTGGCAGGTGATGGTGTCGGGCAGTGCTGCTGGATGGGGCTGGCTCTGCGGCAGAGCCCAGCGCTGGTTGCTGTGCCAGGAGCAGGAGAGCTGCAGAGCCGCTTCCCGGGGGTGGACTGGTTATCACAGCCAGGGCAGCAAACAGGGTTCTTCAAAGGGGACTCCAAAAACTGTCATTGTTTCCAACTCCCTCTCGATCTGCCTCTCCTTCGTGCCCCTGCTTTTCTTTCTTTTTTTCTGTTTTTTTGGGGCAGTGTTTGCTTGGGGAGATTTTCTGTCACCTTCTTCTGTAAGAAATTGCTTCCTTTTGCAAAAGATACATTGCTTACTAGCAATTCCTGTTGACCTAGGGAGCCTCGGACACTGATTGTGCAACTGCTGATGTCTCCGTGTTTTGCTGATTCTCCAGAGAACCACTAAATGCAGTAGATGATTGTCTCAAGGCATTGAGCTCATCTGTCGAGAGGATGGCAGTGCCGCTGCACGGGCTCTTGCCCACAGCATCTTGTATCACATGCTTTTTGGAAAATGTGGTTCCTTGATTGTGTCAGGGGGAGGACTGACTGCCTTAGAAAGCAGTCTAGCTGGAAAGTACAATTTATCCTCACTGCACTTTTCTGCAAAACCATACTCCCTGGCATAATTTGTCCACGTATGACTAGTGCCATTAACTTTAATGGCTTGCATAATCAAGTTCTCACATTATCCTACCCCTCACTGTATTTTACTTTGCTTCTCATTCTCATCCAAGCCTCTGAGAAACAGCATGTGCTGTTCTGACGGGGGACAAACCCTTGCCAATTGACATTGACATGCACAGGCTCCACTTCTCATGGCCATTCGGCCATCTAAGAAGCAAGGATAGTGGATTTATTAATTTGCCCTAAAGAACCTCTGGAAGCATGTTTTACATTATAAGTAATGTCAGGGTTCATATTTCTGTTTTCAGGCACTGTCAGCATCAGTAAGAAATAAGGTTTGAGACCAGTAAAGGATTTGTGCAATGTGCACCCAGCACTGGAGGATACTGGGAGCGCTGGCCTTAGTCCAGGAGAAATGTGACCCAGTAAACTTCTTAAAAGACTGTTCAGTCGCTCTCTTTATTATGCAGGAGCATGCAGGCTGTATACAGGATGAATAGCATTTTCTTAACTGCTGCCAAAGGAAACATTTTCTACGCTGTGTATAGTAATTTTCTCCACTTTGGTGTCTCGGCTAGCAGCAGAAGAGAGCTGCTTCTCGCCTTTTCACAGGGGTGATTTGTAATGGTGCAGCTTGAACCGAAGCGAGGCGTGGGGGGGCCCTTCACGAGTGGTTTGCTTCCTTCAAGCCGAAGCACCTAAGCCCAAGTGGGTGGTGGTCCCCACTCCGACACTGATGCACGGCTGGTTAGGGTAATTCCTTTCACCCCCATTGCAGTTTCTCTACAACAGATGATCCAGCTTTGGCTGCTCTGTGTGAAAAGTGCTATCTCCGAGAATCAACGTCACTATTTGATGCCTGCGACGCTGAAGCAAGCAAAAATCCTCCTTAACGTCAGAAATAGCGCAGTTTCTCCAGGTGGTTTTTTTAACGACTCTAGCCTTTTCTCTAGCCTTTGCCCTTCCCAGTGGTTTATTGCTTTCCCAAAATAGATTTCCTAGGAAAAAATTTTCCACTAGATTCATTCTGAAGCCAGAGTGACAAGCTGTTTATTTGTTTAATTAGTTTTATGTTCCAACCAGTAAATTAATCATCTCTGTCTTTGATTTTTGAGCAATCAGAGCTAAGAGAAGGAGGAATGTGTACCAGAGATGTGGGGTTTTCTTTTCATGTTTTATCAGCACTTCCTTTAAATAAAAAGCTTAATTTAGCATACCTTTCTCATTGCAGTCTGTATAAATGTGGCACCTAAAGAACATGAATTGGGCTTGAGAGTACTTTACTGTTCCTGTGCAGCCCATCATTTTCTTTACAAAAACAATTCCTGCATACAATTATTTGGTTATCCCAATATATTTATCTTTTGCAACTTCATATATGACTCTCAGAGATTTTCCTGGCATTCTGACAGCTTGAGCTTCCCCAGCACTCAGACTATATTTTACTCCCAAGCTTCTAAAATTGCGTTAGAGTGGAGCTTTTTTTTCTTACTTTTAAAATCTAAATTTGTTTTTTATGCTTCATAGGCCACAGTGTTCACAGTTGTGTGTACAACCCATCTGCACACAAAATGAGAATAAAATATGCAGGGTTCATTAGTCAGATGTGGTGAATGGCTTGAAATGTTTAATTAAAGAAAAAACACAAAAGGCCCAGTGAATCAGATGTTCACAAAGTAATAGAGGTGGGGAAAAAACTTTGTGAATAATACGCTGTTTGAAATGTAGGCTCCCTTACTTGCCCACAGTTAATTCCCACCCATGTCTTTCTGCAGGGATCATCAGCCAATAAAATATATGACATCCTCAACTTTTTATTTCTTATGGAAATACTGCTGTGTTAATTCTTTTGCCTTGATGGTAGACTTTTTGTCCTCAATCTATTTTAGAGCTAGGCATTTCTGGAGTCTACAATGTACCTTTGTTTAAGAATGAAATGCCCAAATCTTTCCCAGCAATGGCACGGCCCTTTTGTCTTAGAACTGAAGCTTTGGAAAAGTCTATTCCCGCTTAGGAAAAGTCTATTCCCACTTAATTTTTATGAACTAGCTTGCATAGCCAAACTTGTGACATCCTTGCTAATCAGCACTTGCAAGATTAAAAAAAAGCACACAGAGAAAGTAAAAGTGCTTTATTTCTCTTGCTGTTGCTGTAAAATTTTGGTGTATTTTTAAACCTTTCCTGACGATTCATGCTTCTTGTGAGCTTCTCATCAGTAGAGAAGTTGAACAGAATAGAGGTTATTTCAGCTAATTGCAGGGTGACGTTATAGCTTGAAATGGAGGATAAGGAATGAACAAGCACTTTTGAGTGCTCTGCCCATATTCCATTTTGTGCAGGCATGTTGATAGCTGTATCTCTCAGTATATTTTTAAGGCTGTGTTCAGTCTCAATAGGGTGATGTTTGTCTGTGGGCCTCCCTCTTATTCTGTTTGCGACCAGTGTATTTCTGACAATGCCTGCACTGTCTCTGTGCCGTGAGCCGAATGGATGACTTGTAAAGGGGACTGAGATGTTATAGTGGCTTGTCAGTGATGCTCTTCATTTGTATTCTGCTCAGGGGGCCAAGCCACTGAGGAAGAGACGTGCCAGAATGCTTTCCTTACGAGAGCCTCTGCCCTCTTTAATTTTCGCTTGCACTACTTTACCTTAGTGAACCTTTCTCTTTCAAGGTATAGCTGTTTCTACAGCACGGAGCTTGGCTCTGGATGATGAAGCAGATAGGGTGTGCAGTACCTATAAACCAGTGGGTTGTTTTGGGCTGTTTTATTTTTGGCTGTGAAATGCAGCATTAGGAAACAGAAAGCGGCATTGAGAGCATCTGGTGCCTGCCCTCTTCCTGGCTGTGCGGGGGGATTCGCGTGGGCAGAGAAATGTGAAGTATATTGTGGGAGTGTGGCCTGTGCAGAGCTGCTTCTGAAGCCATAGCTAGTTCAGCTTTTTAGGGAATGGCACATGCTCTTAGAAACTCATGAATGAGAAGCTCCCAAACTGCTGTTGTTTTAAATCGAAGGAGCTGGTTTTGCTCTTAATCTAAAAAGCTGCATGTTTGAGACTTGACATGCTAATATGATACGTTTTTTCCTAAAATGATGCAGTGATGCATCCTCAGTGGTGAGGTAGTGTGTAGACAAAGTGCGGTGTCCTCGCCTGCTCTGTCTGCTGCTTGAGACAGTGGCAACCTTCAGGGAGAAGGAAAGACGTTTTAACAGTACGAGGTAGTTTTGCTCCCAAATTCTTGAGTACCTTCTTGTTAAAAGTCTTCTGGTTTTGTTCTGTGGTTTTCTGGAAAGTGAAGCGTGCTGGTTTTACATGCTGTCGTCCTTCCTTGCTTTAATTGCAGCAGTTTCCAAGGCTGTTGCGTGATGGTCCCATTTTCGGGACTGCTGATGCAGCATACCACCGTCACAGGAGAGACCAGCGCCCTTGAGTGATATCCTTTGCACCGCACTGACAGGGGCCAGGCAACTGCTGCTCGTCTCCCGGCAGCCTGTGATTAATGAAAAGTTCAAAGGCACCAACTTTCACTTTCTGCCACGCAAGTCATCCCCACCAGCGAGAGAAAGGTCTGACTGTTCTGGTGTTAGCTCCAGTGTGCGCTGCTGTCCACATGCTGGTGTGATTTTTCTCTCCTCCATCCTTCCTGCAGCTCCCTTTTGCCCTCTGCCCTTGAAGACTCCTGTGTAAAGGCCAGACCAAACAGTCACCCTGGAAGAAAATCGCAGAACAGAGAAAAGGCAATTTTGGTGAGGAGTGCAGGTCATACGTCAGGTCAAATCAGTGCCCGATGGAGTCAGCAAAGAAAATGTAACGTTGCAAGAGCAAATAGAGTTTGCTGAGGCAAGGTCCATGGCTGGTTTTGATTGCTTCAGGGTCATGTGCGTGGTTACCTACAAACCCTCTCTGCACTTAAATTCCTATGGTGCCAAACTCGTTCAAGTGAGGAAAATGAAGATCAGGAGGAGGCTGCTGGACATCAGCCAGGGCAAGTGCCTGACCATTTGTGTGAGCTGAGTTAGGAACATGACAAAGCTGTTCCTACCTTCGCATCCCAGGGAGTGCCATGACATGAATGAAGATGCCCATTTCTTGTTCTGTACTATTAATTTCCTCTGAGGCTCTCATTGTCTGCCTGCCTGTCTGTCCTGGAAGACGAAGATCTAATTCTAGATTTAGACAATCACAGGTCAAGTCAAGGTCAGTAAAAACTCCTGGGTATATTCCTAAAGAAAACTGTTTTCTCAGTCCTGCTTCCCTGGTCCTTTCGATATGTACTGGAAGCGAAGGTCTTGCTTTCTTCCTGAGTTTCACCAGCTTTTGATGTGGTGCGTGCTTCAGGATCCTGGTTATGTTGCTGCTGATACTAGGAAGAGAGAAACAACTTCTTCTTCTTGAAGAGCATTTTGGATGAAGGCCTGGTAACCAAAAGAAAGTTCAAACAAATTTCAGCAAATAATGTATCTGGGACCGATGCTAAACAAATACATGTGATGGCAGAGAAAGCCCTTACCTTCCTGGGCTGTGAATGAATAAAAGTGGTTCCTAATTTCAAAACAAAGGTGGCTGGAAAGAGAAAAATAAATGCTGTTGGGGTCAGAAAACTAGTTATTTAGTGTATCCTAGCAGGGATATGGATCCTATATACAGAGCTAGAACAATGATGCAATATTCTCACCAACTCCTACCGAATAACTTTCATTACTCCTTTGCATCATCATAGACTGACAGAAAGTGAAATCCTGTTACCTCTTTTCCTTCATCAGTGATGGGTGCAGGGAAGCAAACTTAAAGGAAGCCACATCACAGCAAGTGAGGCAAGGTAGAAATAATAGGTGGGCTTGTTTGGTCCCTGATTCATTTGGAACTGAGTATCAGAAAGAGAGGTGATAGCATCCTCTGAACAGAGCAGGGTGATCTGTTGAGGTCCCAAAGCACTGTTGTTTCTGTGCATTACGTATTTGTTCTTGTCGTGACAATCACTGTGTCGGTGGAATTTTCTCACGTAGTTAGGAGGAACATGATCCCCTTCAACCCTGAGAGCTAATGAACTTCTTCAGCAGCAACTCCCATTCATGTGTGCGCTGCATACCAAGGGGAAGAGGAATACCATGGATTTTATGTGTATAAGCAGAACACAGTCTGCAACTGGAAATGTCACTTCTTGTAAGTAATTTTAAGTGCTGGTGACTGGATGTTTTTTGTTTGAAATTAAACTCCTCTTGGCCCCTCTGCATATCAGTTGAGCAATTTCTTGCAAATCTGTACATCATCTCTGTTACACATCTTCCTTTTCTGCTTCTGCCAACGCCATGCAAATTAATGGCAAGAAGAGAGCATGACTCAAATTGTTATTTGTTAGGCCTTCTGGTTTTCTCTCATATAGGAATTTTGCTATTTCAAACCTAATCTTTCAACCACAGCTAGGCATGTCCAAAATTGATAAACAGGTAAAGCAATCACCTTGCTTTATGAGTCCCAGCAATAGGCCAACAGATGTAGTCTGTGGTATTGGCTAAGCAAAGTCTGTGAATTAACTACATTTTAATCAAGTGAAGTGTAGCTTGGGGTTGCTCTGAGACAAGTGTGTGAGTAAAGGATCGACTCTCTGTTCTGCAACATTTTCAGCAGGCTTTAGGACAACATTTTGGAACTAAATAGGCAACCTTCCCCAAAATGCTCTCCTGACTGCAAGTTTTCAAGACCCTTAAGAGTGAACTCACCGCCTCTTTCTAATACTTCGACTTCTGACTAGACTGAGCCTCTGATGCAGATGTCAGCATGTTCCCAATTATTATGGCAACATCTTTGAGTGCAGCCATCTCCAGTCAGGCAAATCTGTACAGTTGAATATAGCAAAGTGCTGTTTCAAACCCAGTATGGGTTTATTCCAGCTGATACAGCATTTATTCCCAAAGTCAATTCCAGTGCAATTCTTTTTTTTTTTTTTTCTTTTCGCTTTTTTCTCCTTTCTCTATTCTTTTCTCCCCAAGCCATTTCAGGGAAGAGAAGTCACATAACTTGTATCGGCATCTGAAAGACACAGCTGAATATGACTTCATCGTTAACTTTTCAGTTGATGTTCTGTGCCATTTTTGGCAGAAATATTTTCCACAGGCTCATCTATGGGAGGAGAGGGGATATCTGAATGCCCTTCGTTTGGGATGTTCACATTTAAAAGTTTGTCTTTCTTCCCCTTTAGAGCTAGCTGAGCTGTCTGCCTGGCTGTAGAAATCCTGCTGTAATATATCTGTTGGTGTTATTACACTGAAAAACAGGAAAGTGTCTCTGTGCTCTGATAATGTTCTTTTGTTTTGAAGAAATTTTGCCAGAATCAACCCATCTTTTATTGCCGTTTGAAGTTTCCAGAATAATAATGGATACTGACTTCCAAATATTTAGAGTTCTCCAATTAGAAGAAATTATCTCTGTGTTCCGCAGTAGGGGAATTGTGTGTGCCTCCCTCGCCCTCCCGGCCCCAAGGGAGCTGGAACAAATGCTGCGGTGTAAGAAAGCAACTGCTGATCTCCTGTACCATGCAAAAGGTCCATGAGCTGTGGAACGGCACTGCCCCGGCTTTGTAATGTTTTCCAGAGAGGCCGTGTCCCACCAGGAGAAAATCCAGTGAAAATGCGTGGACCCCAAACCTTAAACATAATCTGGAAGGTTATGCTTTTCTTACTTGCAAGAAGTTAGGCCTGATGTTTCAGTGAGGATATAACACAAGCTGTTCCTCTCTGGTAGCGTCCTAAGTTGTGTTTTGAAAAAAACAAATGGCTCTAGAGCCAGGGCTAAGATAGTTTTCAAAGAAGTGTTACTCTAAAAATATGCTGATGTCCCATACGGGCTAACATCAGTGAGAACCCTGAAGCATGTTGGGATGCTGTTCTCCCTTATGTAGTAAAGGATGTAGCCAAAATCTTTTAAGAAGAGAAACCTTAAATCCATCTGAGACCTCATGTGCCGGTGCTGTAGAGCATCCTCGCTTTGTGGCCAGCTGCATTGATCAGGGAATAGCTGGAAGTGTAAGCATGGGTTTCTGGGTGAGATGCAGTATACACAGATAAATGTTACGGTGCACACAGACAAATACTGTGTGTTATCTGTACAATAAATCTCTCGATTCCAGCCAAGCCCTGAGCTAGCCTTGAGGCTGCTTGCCCAGCCGGCACAGAGCATGCCCCTGGCACCAACCACGGGCATTTCTCTCTGTTGACTCTGCTGGGGGATGAGAGTGATATGTGGCTGAAATTTCTCTTGTTCTGCTAAACTTATGTCAGTTGAATCCTGTCCTTAGTAAAACGCACTTCTCTGCCCACACGTTGACCAGTTTACACAGAATGTTTGTGACTTAATTTTCAGTATTAATGAGGTATGTAAACTTCACTGGGGTTTGTTGTAGCTCTTATGGTTATAATATTGTTGTAGCTCTTAGTGCTTACAGTTGTAAAGTTGAGATTCATGGAAAACTAGGAAAAAATGGGTTGGAGGGGGAATGCCAGGGGGTTATCAAGTTCTTCTCCCTGTTCCTGGGTATGATCAGCAATACTTAGTCATCCATCACTGGATCTACCCTGCATAAAATCTAATCCTGTGCTTTGTTATCATTATATGTAGTTTTTATAATGTTTGATATGAGTCATTCTTGCTCCAGTTTCAGCCCATTATTCCTTATCTGCCGTAGTTATGGAGAACAGATCGTTCTATTGACATTGGTAGCATGTTTCTATGTACATAGAAGTCCATTATCACCCTGCCTAGAGGAAAACCTCCTCTCTAGATGAAAACAGCACAATTTTCTTTAACCTCTCCTCCCAAGTCATATTTTCTGGATATCTTTCTTGTTCTGTGACCTCTCTTCCTTTAGTCCCCCTTTTTTTTTTAAAGTACTCGGTGCAGGAGGTAATGCTTCATCTGGGGCCTTATGAAGCCAAGCAGAGCAGAAGGATGACCTATATTGTAGGTGATGTGTGCTCCTGTTTATACATCCCAGCATGTTCAGTTTTCATAACAGTATGACTTGAATGAGTCATGCTCACCTTACAGTCTGTTCCATCCCCAGATCTTTCTCTGAAGAGCTGTTGTCTGAACAGTTTTCCCCAACCTCTATTTGTACAGTTGGTTGTTTCTGGGTATGTGTAATAACTGTACTCCTAGCCATGTTGAATTTCAAAGCATGTCTTCAAATGATGAAATAATCTCATATAATCTTGTCCTCCGGTATAATTGCGTTCCCTCCAGACTTGGTGCACTGCAAATTTTAATAAGCAGGTCCTCTACTTTCTCCTCTCCTTCACTAATGTCAGTGTGGAATAGAACCAAGAACAAGAAAAAAAGGGGGAAATCTACTTGACTTCTCTTTTTGCTTTTACAGTGACCCATTAATGACACTTGTATGGGTCCTCCATTTGTTGCTAGTTTCATCAAGGCTGTGCTTCCTTGACTGCTTATGGGAACATCTGCAGATGCAACATCCAAAGAGGTGTGGCTGTATGGGTAGAGAAAATATAAAAATATTTTTATACAGAGGGATCTAGAGCTTTCCTGCAGTAGTGAAAGCTCATGGGATGCTAATATACTAGCTTTCTCTTCCATTTGACTATAGTCAAGTTGCAACAGTGAATGATTGTCCAAAATGATCTTGGTGTAAGTGCAGGTTCCTCACTTGAAAATCTTAATTTCAGATAAAAATCATGCGGGGAAATGTAAATCAGTCATAAACGTAAGGATTTGGGAAGCTGGTAAGTAGCAAATATTGGTATGGCCACATTCCTGGCTTCAAATGTTCAGGAACATGCAACTAGATGCTGGCATTTGGGAATGGTGGCATTGAAAGCCCCCATGTTAAATGGCCCCATAGACTTGAAAGCTAGTATATTGCATAGACTGAAGGCAAATGTAGGTTCAAGTACTATATATATTCCCAAATCCCTTGCCAATGTGTGGGTTTTACAGTAGGTGCTTTTCATAGTACTTTTGCACTTCTTTATGTGCATCTTAGATGCGACAGCTGGGGAGAATGGAGATAGCGTGCATGGCACTGACAAATGCTCAGACTGAAATAATCCTGAAAAAGAGAGGCTTCGTGCCACTTTGTCTTTGGGTTTCTGATGATAATAGCAGATGTCTGCAGTGATGGAAGATGCAGGCTCCTGCTGTGAAAGACTGTAATAATGAGAAGCATTTGATGAGCTGACTCTGTTTCATTCTTACTGATGAGTTGATACTTTAAGGATATAAGTAATTACAGCAACTTTGATCAGATTTAGTTTAGGTGCAACTGGAATTGATTCCAAGAGAGGCAGCTTGCATGGACTGAAAAGTAACTAAGATGCGATATGGCTGAGTGCACTATCTTGCTGGCTTTATTTTTCATTCCTTCTCCATCTCTGTTTCCCCATCTACTTAGCACTGATTTTATGTGAAGTATCTCTTCAGAATTGACTTGTTCTGCAGTCTTTAATGTTTAAGATTGTGTGGCATCATTTTGTTTGCATGATTATCAGAAGTATAGGGAAAACAGTCGTCTTGTTATATATGAGACTTGCAGTGACGCTCTGGCAGAGTCAAACTGAAAAACTACCCGCCTATTGCTGCAAACCGTGTGTGCGTCGTCGCCTGCTTCTGACTGTGTTGGAAGAAACCTGGGGGACCTGTACGGAATGAGAAGTGCAGTGGCTGGGGCTAACGCTGCCCTTCACAGCAGTCATTTGGGGCTGGTGGACTGGAACACTTCCAGGGAAAGGGTACTGATACCAGAGTATCTTCACACATCGCTGCTAATCATGGGAGGGAAAGTGCCTGAGGGAAGGACAAAACTCTGTAAACAACTCTGAGATGGAAATACATGCAGCAGCCCTTTTGGTTGTTTTGACCAAGGGTTAGGCCAGCAGGAGGTCTGTAGCAAGCTGTTGCTTTCTCCAGGTCAAGGAAAACATTTTAGGAGTAATCTCCCCTTGCTTTATTTTGTTTTTCATTCTTGTGAAACATTGGGGGTTGAAGAATAAACGTGCAGCAGTTATTGTTTCACGGCCAGTGCCCCAGGAAAGTGGGTGCAACCTGGTAGCCGTGCAGGCTATGGAAACTGCAGGCAGGGACCGCTGCAGGCAGCAGGTGCCCTGCCGGCTCCGACGGCTCTGGCTCTACTTTCTCTGAAGGATCCCCCAGATCTGTCCCGAGTTGAAATAAATATCCGTTTCCCCTGCCGTAAGACCTTGCCCTGAGTTTCCTTACATCGAGAAGGACCAGGCGTCCCCTCCGCTACCTGCTGTCAGCCAAGCACGGCTACCGGGACGTGGGGCTGGAGGAGCAGAAACGGACCACCGCGCTGGGAGGGCACAGCTCTCCTCCCGGCTCTCTCCTTGCGTGCCCGTCGGCAATTAAACGGTGGCTGTGAAATGGAGGCGGGCGGGAGCGGGTCATTTTTGGAGAGCTGCTGGTGAATGTGTCGCGGAGTTGCCTGCCTTCACACCGCCCCGGCAGCGGCGGTCCTGTCGTGGGACCGGCACTATAATTAGCTGGTGGCAATCGGCAGCCGCTTGCTTCTGTCGCAGGGATTCAGATTGTCTGAAGCGGTAAATACACAGAGCTACGGGGTTTTTGCTTTAATGACTGTAGGTATTTTCCCAGTGCCAAAACCAACTAGCTTTCTTAACCTGGATTTCAGACTGATCTGTGGCTTTATTTTTGTAATTCAGCCGTAGATTGGTCTTTGCTTTCCCCGACTAAATTGTGGGAGATGTGTTGAAGCATTAAGAGGCCTTATTGACATTTCTGTGCAACCCCTTCAATTTATAGTAAGCTTTCATCTAATTAAAAGACCTCACTGATTGGAATATGCGCAGATCCCTTTCTGGAGACGGTCTCAGTGCATCCCTTTAGCCCGTGTCCTTACCATGTTAGTCCGCTCTGCTTGAGCCACTTGGGAATACAGGAACCCTTACGAGGTTGGAAGCTCCTTTTTCACTGAAGGCATTTTCTTTGCTTTATGTCATAAGGTCCTGGGTCATTTTTAGCTAAAGATTGCTTTCAGCACTGATGGATGGGCAAAATTACGTACCCTCCGACTCTCTGACTTGCACCATTTACCTGAGCCTATCTCACAAAGAAGAGATTGTGAGAGTGTATGCCGCCAAATGTTGTTTTTGCAGGAGCTAAAGCTAGGGGAGGAGGATACTGCATCCTGTTCACTCTATTTTTCTTTTTATTTACAACATGATAGGGCAGTACATCAGGATTTGTACTGACTTCTAATAGGGTTTTGGGGGTGCATTTAACTTAAATGGTTTGGTACCTGCCTCATCTGGCAGGTTATCCTTTTCCATTATTTTGTTCAATGGTGGTAGGAAATGTGCTTCCCCTCTCTGAAAATGTTCACCGCACTTAAGGGGTTTTTTTTGTTGCTGGCATGTCATCCTACAGCACTAGCACTTCTCTGGCAGTTTTTAACAACATGACTCTGGGAAAGGAGAATGAGGTCTCCCATCTTCTTGGTGAGCAGGGTAGGATCCAGAAGTCTGCATCGTATCAGACTGAGCAAGACTGATTTTGACCTGATTCTGTCAAACTCGAATGCCAACAGTAAGAGCTTGAAACATGAACTCCTTTTAGTGTCTGCAGTTGCAGGGCACAATCGGCCTGCCCTGCATTTGGTTAGAGAGCTGGACCAACAGCGTCTGAAAGTATATGGGGTACTAATGACCTCTGGGGGCTTTTTTTCAGGGTGGTTTTTTTCAATCTATCCAGTAAAGTGTCCAGGTTTGCTTATCGTGGGATTTGGGTTGTGCCCTGATGCCCCCCCTTTGCAGCTGTGATCAGCCCTTAGAGCACAGCTCTCCAGGCTTTGCCTTTAATTCAAGTTACTGGTCTGCATGGAGTCTCATCTAAAGCCTGTGCGCTTCGTACAGCCTCCCGCTCTCTTACGCAAGGGTAAGGCCATTTATATGGAAAAGCCCACAGCCAGCTCAGTGGGTCTGTGCCTGGATCTCTGTGGTGCGGCTCTGAACCATTAATCTCTCCTGTGGTTGCTGATGTGCATTTGGAAGCATGAAATGACATCATAAGGCTTTAAAGCCAACGCTGTCAGATAACTTTGCAGTCTTATCTTTTAAAGTCATTTTTTTTCCTTCAAATCCAGATATATGTTATAATCCTGAGCACCTTGTTTGTTCCCATCTCTTCCCTTTGTCTGCCCTCTTTCATGAATTATTTGCCGGTTCATAAATAAATAAGGGCACGAGTACATTTAAGGAGATTTTGCAAATGCTGTTTATAGAATAAATTTGTTCGGTACAAGTGATAGCTCTAAAAAGCGTTTGGCATCAGATAACAACACTGTAATCCTAAGCACCTGCTTCACACCCAGGTTGCCATGACCCGAAGGACCAATGGATAGATCAGGAATTTTTAGGAGGAAGTACTGCTTGCAGTGTATGATAGTAGAACTGTCTGCTGCCTGACATATACTGTGGAACTAATGTACAGCCTTAGTGTATTTATAGCATGCAACAGCCAGATACACCACAACAAGCAGGACTGCTCTTCAGTGTCATGGGAATTCCCTCGTGTTATGGCTTAACAGAAGGATGGGGCTATCCCCTCGCTGAAACATTTGGTACTCAAACTCTCCAAAGCAATTTTCATTAGACTGTACCGTGTGCCTCGTGTACTGAGTGTTTTATGCCGAGGCTGGCACAAACCGATTTGTTGACGCTCTGTTTACCTTGTACTCCATGCCGTGCTGTGTTCCGGATAGCAAAGGCAAGCGTTGCGTCTGCTGCCTTCATCGGCTGGGAGAGGGATTAGGACGGGAAGCAGAGCGTCCACTGTGGCTGGAGCTGTTGCCCATATATCTGCTGCTCACATAACCGATAATCTCCTACATTCAGCATGAAGCATCTGGAACAAAGTGCTACCCGCGCCGTTCCTCTGGTGACATCCATCGTTCCAGTTTCCATCTGCTCACAGGTTTCCAGGGCATCAGCTGTGTTCCCAGCTGCTGGTCCTCTCACGTATCGCTCAGGTCCTGGGACGGGCTTTGTGAAGAGTTGCCCACTAACTCCATCCTAAGGGCTGGCAAAAAAGCCCTTCAAAACCCGGCTCCTTAGATTTTTCGTATGTGGATGTAGATGTCTATGTATATTGATGTAATGCAATGTATAAAATCATACATGTGGAATTTCTAGAAAAATTATTAATTTGCCATATGCTATTGACTGCTTTGCCAGGCTTCTATCTCCTCACCTGATATGCGCTCTCAGCCCTGTTTCAGTCCTTGAACATCTTCAAGTGTTAGACATGTTTTTCAGTCACTCAACCTGCCATAGCAGTATTTTTCTCCTCTAGACCTCCAAATTTCTCTGCTTGAAGCCAGTCAAAGGTGCAATTTAAACAGCCGTAGCTTTAATCACGTTCTTGGACTGCTCCTGAACAAGATTTGCACTGCAAGAGAAGTGGGAATTTATCCTTTCCCTTGGGACTTGTAGTACTTCCATCTTACCTTGGGAAGGACCCAAGATACCATTTTTTAACATTCTTACTCTCTTTACAAGAAAGTGTAAGTATTTTAAATCATGTAAGAGGCTTCAGCATCCTCCAAGCCTTGTATCCATCATATTGAAAGGGTACAAAAAATAGTTGTAGCAGGATTTGAAAAGCTGTCTGATGCGTTTCCAGAAAGGTGACATATGGACGATGCAGGGCAGTGGAGTGTAAGAGTAGCTTTTTTTTAACGTTTCTGTCTTGCCATCCAAACCCAATTGTGGCTTTACCACCTGTGTACAATCCACAGTTTCAAACTCATGCTGCAATCACCTTGTATGCCCTCCTTCCCCATCACATATTCCAATTCATACTCTCAGAATCTGCTACAGAGTGACTTGAAGGGAGCCTTCAAATTTGGCAGGAAGAATGTGGCTGCTATAGAGTCTCTAATGCATCCTTCTGTATTTAATTCATCACTGACAGGGGATTTGGAGAGGGTGGGGATCTGAATAAAGTGTTTAAAATTTGCTGCCAACAGCATGATAATTAAGAGAGAGAAGATAACAGTATATGTAATAATATTGTTACATGTGCACAAAGCAGGGCTGATCTTAATGTTGGAAGTTGGGTATTTCTGAGCCATGTGCCTTTAAGACCTACATAATGCTGCTGCATTACCTTAGGGTTTTTCTTTTGAATTTCCAGCTTCAGAAAACCAAGGTTGCTTTTTTTTTTTTCTTCCTTCCCCTGACGGCACTCTCAAAACCTGGGGCTGTTTATTTGAAAGAAGACTCACTGCATATAAGATATTACCGTGTGATAAGACACGTTGCAGTAAATAGGGGTAGAATCATGTGGACATCACAGTCATAGAGATGGCATGGTTGAGCTAACTTTGTTACCTCCCTTTTATAATGCCAGCTTTTTGACTTAGGACAGCTACAACTAATTTTTCTCTATTGCTCTCTGACATCTGGTGGCAGCACCAGGTAATGCAGTTAATTTGCTTAAAATCTTCCCAAGAGGGTAGCTCAAGACATTAGATTTTGAAGCTTCAGTAGCTTTGCTGGAAAAGAAACTAACTTGGCTTTTGGTATTGTATTTTGGAGTGGTTTTCTCCCCTGGGTAGGAACACTTCTACAAGGATGGGATTTGAGCAGACCAGACCCTTCAATAAATTGTGGTTTTATATATACATATATATATGTCACATTAGAAATTAAATGGTAAGCTTGCATTAACATAGTGCATCTTGATTTAAAATGTTGCCAGTGAAATTTCACTAAGAACTGCTTCGATGCTTAGAGAGCATAAGGTTGATGACAGCAATGCTGCAGAATAGGTGAAGGCTGTTGGCTGGCTCTTTGATATTTTCTTGCTTTAACAAGTAATTCCCCAAATGAGTTAGAGTTTGCTGGTTAGCTCTGAGAGAATGGACAAGTCTGGAAACAAAAGTATGCTGTCATTCTCAGCTAGAAAGAGAGTTATTTTTGCTTTTGCTAGAAACGACTGAGTCCTTTCTGTTCCTTTCCTCTCCCCCCCTTCTTAAGTGCTGGGTAGAGATAGAAATGAGGATAAAACAAGCAAGATGGGCAGTAGATGCACATATGTGTGTGGCAGGTGCAGCAGTATATGAGCTCGCTGCAGTTCCAGCACAGGGTCTTGAGGTTTGTGTGTGGCTGCCGAAAAGGTGTCAGTGAACCTTCCCCTTGACACTCAGGTGCTGTGTCACTAACAAATAACGTGATTTCTCTAGGGAGACCAGTAGTAGGAATAGATGGATGAAGTGTTGTTTAATAGGAAGGGCAGCTTGCTTTGTAATGGTTTGTTTTCTATTCACAGGTTCCCCTTGTAATACCTGTTTCTGCTTTCTCACTGGGTAAGAGTAGTGAGACCTCAGTGAGGATGTAAAGTGATAGTGATTCATTTTGTGCGGCATATTGCAGATTGCACTCCTGTTCCAATTTTGGGCAGAGTGCTGAAAATCCATGTTTCTTTTCCTCCCCCATCTCCAGTCCCAAGATAAGAGACCAGCCAGCTAATACTGGGAAGTGTAATCCCCACAGCTTCTTAGCTATGCAGCAAGAAGTGCTGTTTTCAGGAAGGGGCTTTTCTGCCATGACTCCTGGTTTTGCACTCTGTGCCATCTTGCCAGTTCTTGTATGCGGACAGCATGATATTATCAGCAACTTGTCCCATGTTTCTCTGGCAATCAAATGAGCCAACAGCTGTGAGTATCTTCTTTTTATTCCCTTCCTTGGTTTTTTTTGTTTACTTGTTCCAAAGCCTCCTCCATACTGGATTTTGTCTAAGAGATTTCCCAGCTTTACTTCTCAGGCACAGTTGCCATTTATTCATCACCGTGACTTTTCTGGCAGAGGAGATGGCAGCACATCCCAGTTCTCAGTGTTTGTTGCGAGGTGCTTTGGAGGCAGGGCAGAGCAGGAACGGGGATGGCTCTTCAACAGCCCCGCTGGCTGCCCCAAAGAAGACCTGAGGCAAGTGTCGAGGTTTATGTCCATTGGCATTGCAGGGCTGAACTCTGTGTAGAAGAGACTTTTAGGAAAGACTGGCCATGTTCAGCAGACGGGACAGTTTTGCGGCAGCCTGAATTCCACCAGAGTCCCGATGTGTATGTGTGTCCTATTGAAATACCCGTGGACCCCTGGCCCATGGAAACACAAAGGAAACACAAAGCAGAGGGACTGTGGTAGACTTCAGGCTACCCTGAATGTGCTTCTTGATAACTGGCTGACAATGCCAAAGCCTGCTTTGGACTTCATGGCACAGGAGACTGTTAGATGTCTTACGACAGGTGAAACCTGTTGGGAAGCTACTGTCCAGGCAGAAGTGGGTTTCACCACGGTGCTTGGAAAGCAGCCGTGGTTACGGGCAGTTGTTCCTAGCGGAGCTGGTTACAAGGGTGCAGTTGGCAATCGGGGACAGGGCTCAAGCAACATGCTGCAACCACGCTAGGCACAGGATCGGTCACCTCTGAAATAAAGGCTTGAGCTCTAGGTGAACCGACACTGATGAAGTCTTGCTACAGCCCTCTGCCTTCTCCTAAGCAGACGAAGTCCCAGCCCTGTGAGCTGTAACATGCTCCAGCCATGCAGGACAGATGGGATCACGGAGGGTGTTTTGGGGAGAACAAAAGTGCTCCAACACAGCAGAAGATATGGTGCCTCTGGACCAAGCATCTTATCTTGAAGGGCAGCTGCATGTTGCCACTCTTGCTCTGGCTGGTGGAGTCAGACTGTGACCAAAAGGACTGAGAGCTCGAGAGAGAGGTGTCAGGGCAGAAAAAGAAAGTAACATCAGGATACCTTGAGCTTATCATCCCCATCCTTTCTGGTTTGCTTTGGAAAGTTTTAAGAGAAATCACACTATAGGGAGGTGCCCAAATTAGTACTTCCCTTCCCACTTTGTCCTGTCATTGGCAAGACCATGAGTTTAATCCATTATTTTGCAAGTATTTTCCACAGGGACTTTGGTGATAATATCCACAGAGCCTTTTTCGAGCTAGACTGTTACAGAGATGTTTCATCCTTGTTCATAGGTTCAGTGTGCCATCCCATGTTGTAGAAAAAAAAGCCCCTAAAATTTAAAACCTGCATTTTACTCGATTTTACATTTCAGTAATGTTTAGTAGTCTGAATTATACCCAAGTCCATTATAGCTTTTTGGGTAAAATACTTACCACGTGTTTTCCCACTGTGAAAGACAGCTAGACTTGATTAAATGTTTAAATGCTCAGATGTTTTGAATGAGGAATCAAGAGGAAGCCCTTGGTTGGTGGCAGAGGCAGCAGGAAGGACAATGTGAGCCTGTGAACTGCCGCAAGATCTCCCAAGAAATAAAACTGCACTCTGCAATCTTTTGTGTTCAAGATGACTTAATCTTAACCTACATAGCAATAATTTCCTGCTCACCAGTGAATAAGTGATCAGATGAAAGTCTGCTTAGTCCTTTTGTGGGGAAGGAGCAAGTGCACAGATCTTTTTCAGTGAACCCAGGGGAGTCTTGGTCTACCTCCTGCCTTGGAGAACGGTGTCCCCTGCATATCAACTCTGTGCGTCAAAGAGAAGTTTCTGTTCTTCTTCCTGTCAGCTAGCCTTTGTGTGAATGTGAAATAAACTTGGTGTGCTGAAATGTTGGGTTTCCAGTAGTGCAGTGACTCCAAATTCTTCTGCGGTGTAGCCCACACCTTAGTAGAGGGATTGTTTCATGGTACGTCAGTATTGTGTAGCACCCCTGGAGTAGTTACATCAGTCACTTCTGTACGCAAGTACTGATTTTGTGTATTTTAGCTACATTTGCTGCAATTTAGCAACTGGGTCTGAGCAGCAACAGGACAGCTCTCTGCTTGCTGTCGTACACGGCATATGACTTGAGGGCCAGTAGCACAGCCTGTTTGTGAAAACTTCTCAGCACTGCTTGCTTTTAGCATTGCTCTGGAGAAAACGAGCTCAGGAACCTGCCGCCACTGAGCCACGAGGGGTCTGCAGTTGCTTCCTTTTGTACAGAAAATGCCTCTGCATTGGAATAGAAGATTTTGATTTAAAACCTTCATTTAACATTTGGGAGAGATTTTTTTCCTGTCCAGTTATAATTGTTAAAATAGGCCAAGGTTGAGATCCAGATCATCATAAATCACTCCCACTTTAAAGGCAAATGTTTTCCTATGTGGCCCGAGGGACTGAAATCAAGTCTGACAAGGCGCACAGACCTGCATTTTATTCTTGGCTTTTCCGCACTGCCTCTGTCATATTTTTCTCCATCTGGAGAGCGGTGCTTACCTTGCACTGCCGTTGTGGGGATTCATTAATCCCTCTATTTGCGCAGCGCTTTGAATGTGCCCAAACGAAATGCTGTTACTTTAATTGCCTCGTGGCTCTGTGCAGCCTGCGGTGACAGCAGGGTCCGAGAGCCAAATGGATGGGCAGAGCGAGACCCTTCTACCCGGCGAGCAGCCAGGGCCACCCTGCCCCAACTCCCAGCCAGCCCAAGCAGGGGGACACTGTCCCTGCCGCGGGGTGCACCCGACCTGTGGGTCGAGCACGGGCTTACCAGGGCTCTGCGGACTCCTGGGCTGGTTTCTGTGCAGCCTCTGGTGGAGTTGCTGCCTGCGCTGGTGATGAGGCTGCCGTGGGAAAGTCTTCTCCAGCAAGACTGGCTTGCAGGTTGCAGGTTGCTGTGCATCTAGCACTGACTACTAGAAATTTGGACCTGCATCGAAGAGCCAAATGGTTATATTAGGTTATCTGCCGGTGTTTGGAACACAAGAGGGGATTTGGCCTTTGCTTAGAAGATGTCGAAGTACCACAGGATGATGTCCTACATCCTATGCAAATGTCTGAGGACAAAATGGTCACTTAGCCATCTTAAAGGTGGATTATCAACTTTATCTGTAATCTTCTAGGCATTTAAGGCCATAAACCAGATCACTGGTGCTGTCTTTAGAAGGCAACAGGGTTTGTGTATTTTTTTGGCAGAGGGCTGTCTTATGTGCTCGTGGTCTCACCTACTTGAATTATTCTTTGTTAAATAGCTGAGCGTATTGTATTGGAGAGGAGGGCTGGTTCACAGTAGAACAGAGGCAGGTTAAAGGCGTAACAAGGGTATTAACCAGTTGTAGTAACAGCAATAAGCATTTGCATACCTGTGATTGATTTTCTGTACATCTCTTCTTACAAAAGAGATGCACTAGTAAAGGATAGAGGTCTTCACAGATGGGCTGTAAAATATCAATAGAAACATTGTGGTGGTGTTTGCTGTTTCATTTCCTTCCGTCTTGTCGTTTGCTGTCTCACTTTATCGCTCTTCATTTTTTGTCTTGTCAGTCTCTATTTCCTCTGTTCCTTGTTGGCAAAGTTATTTCCAAGTGGAACTGGCTGCCAGCATGGTGATGCTCACGCAGTAGTGCCCCACCTGCCAGCGGCTCATAGTCTTGGTGAGGTTGGCTATGTGGGAGCTGCAGAAAATGCAGTCCACAAATGGACAAGGGATGGTAAGCCAGAAAACAGAATTTACTTTGCTGTCATCATGACAGTGGATCCTTTTCCATTTATATATTCAGGTCACTTGGATGCCAGTAGGAGAAAGTGGAATACAAGAGAACACAGAGAGGGAAAGGCCTCCAAAAAAACATTTGCGTTACTAGTTGAGTTAATAGTCATGTGCCAGGAAACAAATTTAGGATGACAATGCTGCATGGACAGTGGTGGCTGTGGTCAGCCTGTGGTGACCTGGTGGAGCAGTGGTGTGGGCTTTCCCTTGGAAGGAGGAGGAGGAATATGAAAAGGACATCTTTCTTAAGTCAGCTAAGCTGAAGAACTGCTGCATACGTGTAGCTTTCAGAAAATTCAGTTCATGCATGAGAGAGGAGTTGTGGGGAAGACTTGAATTATTCCACTTCTGAAGAAGAAAAACAAAACACGATCATAGCTACAAAAATCCATCCAGGAACACCATGTTGCATTGGCATGTTTCTGGTGCAAATGCCAGTCTGGCCATGAACATGCTTACTGCACATTGTCTGAAAAGATGTATTTCGATCCTATAAGGACTGAATTTCACCCATCTTTATTTTGTCAAGTCTATGCTGCATTAAGTATTCCTGCAAAATGGAAGATTTGTTGGTGACTCACAGCCATGGGAACTGTGGTGTGAGACCTGTATGTTTACTGGAAAATCAGAGCTTGGAGCTGACAGACTCAGCCCGAATCTCATGTCGGAGTGATACCAGTGTGTTGTGAGGTACGGATTACTGTCATTTCCATCTTTCTCCATGTGCTTTGCCACAATGTAAAGGGCTTATAGATGGCATTTGATGTAAAGCAGCATCTCTAAGAGGGTGAAGGATAATGATTGATTAGCAGCACAGCTGACTGCCCGTGTATGTGTCACTTCAACATATACTGACCTGCCTTCTTCATTTAAAGCGGTATGCCCTTTGCTTTCCTCCTGCCATGGGCTACGTTTCACAGAATAACCCAAAGCCTTCTCGAGGGCACTCCCTTAGTCATCAGGTTCCTCTCGGCCATCCCTGGAGCTATTTCATACCTTCTTGAAGTGTCCCTCATACTAGCTACTCTGACACAAGCTCCTCCTCCAAAAAAAAATTAACACAGTTGCCTTGGGTGATGTTCATTCTGCTAATGTGCTTTGCTGCGATAAGAGGAATGACTGTCACTTGAGACAGCTGGAAAAGGAAATGAGGAATTTATTCAGCAGAGCACAAATCATATTGCTTTCTCTTCCAGGGAGCCAGCAGCTACCAGTGGCTGGTGTGAGGCGGAGGATTGCGTGGTATCACAGACATGATTGTGATCCACACCGCACGCATGCTGTGCCTTTGTCGTTCAGTGCTTGCTCCCGTCTCCCTCTTTCCCCCAAAAGTGAGAGGATAGAGGCTGTTGTCTCTTGTTCCCTGGCCGATGGAAGAACAGCCTCAAGACTCCTCTTCCCACGCCTTGCGTCCTCGCCGTTAAAAGCCTGTGTAGGACCCCTTCTTCTGCCCCTCCTGCGCAGCCCAGCGGGACCAGGGCTCCTTGCCGTTGTGTCTGCCCGGGCCGGCTGCCACGTCCCCGCCATGCCGGGGCCTTGTGCTCTGGGTGGTGGGAGGCTGAGCCCTGCATTTGGGTTCTGCCACCTCCGCCGGAGGGAAACCAGTATGCGTGGGTGGCTGGGCTTTCAGCAGAAGTGCCCAGGCACTCCTACGCGTCTTTGGCTGTTGGCTCAGCTCTCGCTGCCCTGATTTTGTTTTGTTTTATTTGGGGGGGGAGGGTGGGAGGAGGAATCCATCCTCTGTGGCCGGCAGGTCACCCTTCCTCTGGCTTTCCTCTTTGACATGCTGCTTTTCCTTGGCTGCTTCGGCCTCGTCTGCCCGTGCAGTTGGTGGTGTGGGAGCTGCACGAGCAATGGTCGGCCGAGCGGTGCTGTCAGTGAAGCCTTGCCGTGTTACACGGTGCTCTCTGGGACCCGAGCAAGGCTGCAACCTCCGTTTCTCACCTTCAATCACCTATGGAGTGTAGCTCCATACCCGCGGGGTCTGTCGTGTGCTCGCTCGACCCACCAAAGCCTGATTTAAGTCCCCAGTTTCCAGGATGCGAGGCCTTGGTCAGGTCTGTTTGGCCTGGGGACCATCTGTGACCTGAAGAAGGCAACTCTTTCCAGCCGGAGCAGCCCAAACTGCAGCTCCGCTGGGTCCAGCTTGGTGGCCGGGCTCGTTTTGTTCCTCACCTGGGTCTCATCTCTCTGCTGTCCTGGGCAGCTCTGTGCTTTGTTTTTGTGTCCTCCCGGTGGCCATCGGTGTTGGAGATGACAAAATGTGCTGGAGCAGTAGGTGCATTCCCTTGCAGGTGTTGCCTGGTACAGTCGCAACCTCTCTCCTGCTGCCCCATTTCTGCCTGCTTCCTCATTGTCAAACAAGACGCAGACTGCCAAGAAACCAGGCTCGTGCGTTAGAAAATGTGGGGGTTTTGTCTTGCTTTCTTCTTCCCAGGAGGCAGGAGGGAGAGAAGAGGGAAGAGGCAGAGAGTGGAGAACGCAGGCTGACGGGCTACCCACGGCAGGATGGGCAATTTTTGGTGGGGAACGTTTTCTCCCGCTTCCCCCCTGCTGCCCGGAGGTGCTTGTGGAAAAAAAGCAATCCCCTTGGGAGCTGGCTTGGGAACGGAGGACGGCAAACACCCTCTTGTTTTTTAGATCAGAGTCCAGAACCGAGGCAGGAGGTTAAGCCGCTTGAATATACTCATCCGGGGTTTTGTAGGGGAAAATGATTTGAGCAAAACGTAGGAAGTTTAGTTGTGAGTTTGTATGGGGTGAAGGGAGTGGCTTCGTGTTTAGTTTTGATCAAAGTATTTTTAGAAGCAGGTCAACTATCTATCTAGAGTATTCCTGAGTTTTAGTTGCCCTGCTATGGGACACCAGTCAGTCATTAGAAATGTTTCATTTTTGTTGTCTTTCACCTCTAGATCGAAATAAAGGAAATAAATTTCATCAGAACTTCTGCTCAAACATTTACTGCCCTCTCTCGCTACCTCTTAAACGCTTAAAGTTGGTTCAGAACTGAGTATTAATAATTGCATTGTATTCATTTATTTTTAACTTGACTCTAAGCCTGAAAGCAACCAAGCAGAAAAAGTATTTAATAACCGAGAAACTTAGAGGAGCAGTACACATAGCCCAGTGCTGTTAATATCCTTCAGCAAAAAAGATTAAAGTGCTGCTGTCGTCATTTAAGCTTCAGGGGGTGGGAGGGAGCGGGGGAAGAGAGAGGGGAGATGTCTGATCCACTTAATGCAAAGTATAAATTGATGTCGTTTTAATTTTCTTCTTACAAGATTTACCACTTTACATGTAAATACCAGGCAGTGATGTGGCTATGTTGGATTTCCTATTCATATGGAGAATGTGTTCATCTACTGGAACTTAACTGATCACACTGAGTTAAGGGGAGGATAATAAAAAGCTATGGACTGAATAATGGAAGGATTTAAAAATGAGGCATGGGGGGCAGAAGATAGAATACAGCATAATTTTGGAGGTAAAACTACAGTTGAGATTAACAGTATATTTCTGGACATCTGGCTGATCTAAAGTCTGTCTGACGATTATCTTGTAATTGTTAAACCTGCTGCCTTTATGTATGGGATTAGGTCTGTTTAAATATGCATGCAAAAAGCAGAATGGTTATTGATTCTGTGCAGCATAATTTGTGTGGATCTTAGTTTGGAGTTGAATGGATTTTATTTCTACTTTAGTTCATGTGTATTTGGTTCTTGTTTTGGTTTCTCTCAAAAGTAATGTGAAAACAAGAGCATCTACGAGAAGCTTAGAGATAAAGAGTTTAAGATAAAGTTCCATTTTTAGAGGAACTGATTTAAAAAAGAAAAATGGGTGGCTTATTAGTTACTAAAAGTGCATCTTCTGAACAATTGTATGAAAATTAGCATCTAATAACGCTGCGTCTGTATTTAATCCCTTTCACTGTTACAGATTTTTAATTAAAGACTCTTTTGTCTTTAAGCCAATTAGTTTGAGATCCTAACCTTTGTGCTTAACCAAAATGGTTGCAGAAGCTCTGCTGACATCCTCAGCGCTATTTGTAAAGAAAGAAAACTACTAGGAAAGACACATTAATATTAGCTCCCATAGAAACACTCAAGCAGTTGTAAGCTGGAGAGACAATAGGGAAGGCTTTATTAGGCAAGAGGTGGTAAATGGAAAATTGGCAGCAGAAAATCAAAGTTTGATCATGAATAGCCCCTCAAAACTGCAACATCATCTTATTGTTCATGTGCTTGCACTTCCATCATGCCCTGATCACTAGTGTCTAAGGACACATAATAAATAAATAAATAACGCAACCTTCATGAGCAAGAAAAAAACAGTATGATGGCTCAGCGCCAGCAAAAAATGCACTGCAGCCATCTGCTCAGCATCAGCCCAGCACCAGCCAGCACGCTGTGAGCGGGAAGTACAGATCATTCCTCAAGGCCTGATGGTCAAAATGTCACTGATTTTATGTTCTTTGCAGAGGATATTTAATGTGATCTTTTCCTTACAGGAACTGTCTTCACTGGTGTTTCTAGTTATACATCTATATTAAAAATCCACTAGAAATATGTTGTGTCTATATTAAAAGGCTAAGGGTAGGGAGTTGAAATACTGAATATTTTGGTATGTTATTCTAAGATGGATTAAATTAAAAAAATGAACACGTCAAGGGATGTAAGAGAAGGGACAAATTAATGCAGGCACAAGAGTGGTCAGAAAAGGTGATGTTTATGTAGAGTCATGTTTCTAAAGATGTTTAGGTACCTAAAGGTGCAGATAGGTCCTGGGGTTTTCAGATGGTCTGGCTGCTGGACCTCTGTGCGATGAAAGACAGTCTTTGGAAGTTGGGTGCCTATTTTCTACTGCATTATCCCTTCTGAATATCTTGGTGCTTTTGAAAATTTTCCTGTTTACATGCTGGGCTTCTTAGAACCTCTGATAATCTGGTTTATAGTAGTTATGAAAGGTGCTTCCTCTGTATTTTATCCTCTGCCCTGTGATGCCCATTCTTGGGCGCAGTCTTCATGGTTTAGTTGTGTTGTCAGCCATGTGTCAACGCTGAGATTTTGGACTGAGAGATTGACAAAGGAAGTAGAGGACATGGGAGATCATAGCTCTGGCTTAGCGTTTAGATAACTAAAATTTGTTACAATAAGCGACCTGTAACCTACCAACTGCCTCTGTGGATGCAGACTTCTGAGCCTTTATTTCAGTGTTTCTGCAGAGTCAGGCAGGCATTATTTTGTGGGTGTGGGTATTTTGTGGGAGCCATATGCTTGATGCTTCAGAGCAGGGGGTTGAAAGTTTAGCAGGCATTGTCAAGTTGGAATATAAAACCTGTAAACCAGAATGAGATCTTCCCCACAAAAATACCTATGCTTTTTTTTTCCAACCAGCTCTAGTTTAAACTGGCTGTTTAGCCAGTTTTATGCGTGATCCACACAGTCACAGGGGTCATGCGTGCTTGCAGAAAGAGTTAAGAGCATGACTGGAAACTACCCTTAGACCTTGCACTTGCACTGTCTTGAGTGTGACTTGTGCTGCTGCTGGAGGAAGATGAGGAACCCACTAGGCAGCTTGGGAAACTGTGGTTTCTGCAGCAGTCACGATGTTCACGGAGGCTCCCTGCAAGCACTAGTGACCCTGACTTGGAGTCACACATTGGAGTTTGAGAAGCTTCAGTCTTCTGATGAAGATTTTAAAGAAAAGAGATGAGAGCTTGCTTTCTCACGCCACCTTTGTTTCCTTCTGGGTTTTGCTGCCAGGAAATATATGTGTTATTGGCATCCACGCAGCGTTGCGGGCATTCACTGCTGTCCATCGTGAACGCAGGATTACCAGGGCTGCTAGGCAGTACAGACCACTTCAAGCTTCAAGCTCAGGTTCTTTGTGCTGAGTGCAGGTCAGGCAGAGCAGAGAGACAGGATTTGGGGGCAGGCAGACAGGTTAGAAGACTGGTTATTGGTATGATTGAACACTGAAAAAGACCTAATATGAATATGGATTTTGTGGTATATAGATATTTCTAGAACTGTAGAAATGTGGGATGGAAAGCACCTCCTGGAGGAAAGAACTACAGGTACCTACATCATCTGATGCCTTCCTGTATTGACCAAACTCTGTCTCAGAGCTCACTGGCTGTTGCCTCCAAAAGTCCTGTTGAAAAGCTATTCAGAAACTCATCTGTATGAGGGGTTAAATACCTAATTTTATCCCGAGACAATACAGTTGTGGTTTTGTACCCATGCAGTTCCTTGGGAGTAAACAAGGGAAGCCAGCTGAGCTCAAAGACAGTTGGACTTATTCTCAGTTATTGCTGCGTTCAGCAGAGCAAGCCATGTTCTTCTGTTCTTTCCTCAAACAGTAAGCTGATCAGAGGCGGAAGAGCTAAGCATTTCTTCTCTAGATATTCCATGCTTTCATTATGTCATATTTGATCATGGACAGCCAGAATCATACTCTACTCCAGAGGAGATCTCATCAGTGCTTTGTTCTGTAGCACCCATATTTCCATGTGCCTACTGGAAATACATCACTTGCACAAGCATTTTTCACACCTGCATTGCACTGGTAGCTAATACCTTCTCAGCAGCTGGTATGACTGAGACCAGCATGTGGCAGAGATCTATATTCATGTGCTGAGGACATTGCACAGTTAATCGTGTTCCGTCTGTTTTGGCGTGAAATGCCTCCATTTCCTCCAGTGTCTCCTGTGTGACAGTATTCCTCTGTGTGACAGTGTTGGCCAGTTCCATCGCCGATAAACTTTCCTTAGGATCTTCCTAATTTTTTGTGACGCGCACAAAAATAGGTCAGCTCCAATGCCTGCAGAATTTCGCTAATAACTCCCATCGGCAAAGGCCATTGCAGCTTCCCTCTGTGTTGCCAGCTCCTTTATCATCAGGCTGTTTCTGTACAGCTTTTTTTGTGTTTTCTGCATGGTGTTCTGTCAGCAGGTTTACTGAAGGGAACTGAGTTAGTTCCAGCAATATTCCTGTTGTACAAAAAGTGAGTCAGCTTTTCAGAAAGAGTTATTTGGGTTAATTTGCAATAACTAAGCTTCAGTAAGCCATGCTGCATGGCTTTATCCTACTTCCTACTTACCTCTGTGCCTTCATTTGATAAAGCAAGTGAGGCAAGCTGGAAAAAAATATTTTTATGTTAAAAAAGAACATCTGTTTAAATTAATAAAATGATTTTTTGGCTTCATTTAACAGCAGTAGTGCAGGCAATGCTGCTAAAGATGTACACTGGTGATCTTGATTTGAAAACTAATGCTGCTTTTAAGTTTTGAAAGGAACATTTTCATAATATTGTTGCATTTTAATGGGACATTATGAGTTCAAGAAATAACAGTGAAGATAATACCTTGCTGATGGCTTCCTGCCAGGTGCCAGCCATTCCAAAAGGAGAAGGCAACGACTCATACCCAGTGGTATGCCTGATCATAGATGCTGCAAGAATTTTTTTTTTTTTTCCAACAGGTGGGGCTTGGTTTTCCATTTCTGTTGGTACTTTATCAGCTTGGACAGTGAAAAGATATCAACATTTTCTAATAGGTTTTACTTTCTTCTTATATTTGCTTTCTTAAACAGTGCAATTCCGGTAATGATGCAGCAGGGGCGTATTTACTTGGGTTGACATTAAAATATCCATTTGAATGAGAAAATGTTTTCTTCAACACATGTGTAAATGTGTTTCAGAAGCCCTTACAGATCTGAATTTGTCAGCAAATTTGATCAAAGTAAGTTCGGCTTACTTTGTCAGGTTAGCGCAAAGGGGAATTTGGCTGTATTTAAGCAGTCCTATTGGGGGAGAGGGCAAAGCATGTAGAAGGGACATTTTTTCATTATAGTTTAAGCATTGCTTTGCTTTGAAGGATACTCTTAAATATTCTTTAGATGATCTAAGAAAGTAATAGAGTGTAGTGGAACAGAGCCGTTCTGTTCTGCCTTTCTGTACCCAGCAGATCACGAGTGGCTTTTGAATGCCCCTCCATGGAGGGAGGAGATCTAGAGCCACTGAAACATTTGGCAGCTTCCCCGTGGGTTTTGTTGGCTTCCCTTTGTGTTGGGTTGGCATTTAGAAGAGAGCAAACCTACCTCTGGGCTGCAGAGCCCAAGTGCCTCAGAGGCATGCCTAGAAGGGGATGCGCAGGCACCCGTGAGGAGTGTAAAACACAGAGATGGAGGAAAATAGCAGTCAAAGATGAAAAAGGATGAAAGGTGGCAGATCCTCCTTAAAACAGTTTTGTTTATTTTTCATTGGTGGGTGAAGATATATACCAAAACTGGTCCTGCTAGATAAAAAACTTCAGCTAATTTTCTTCGGGAGAACACGTTTGCTTTTGAAGATTTCCTTTGTTTGCACTTATTTATGCTTTTTTCTCTATTTATGTTTTCCTGTATTCCTTTATTTATCTTCTTTTCGTTCTTGCCCTCTCAGTAGCAGGGCATTCTGCTGTGCTGTCATCTGTAGCACAAAATAGCTAAGGTGAAATTTCTCCCAAGTGTTAAGTACTTTAGAGCCAGGCCTTGAATTGTGCTGGCAATAATATTTATGTATAGTGGGGGCAACGTACTTGTATTGTGGGAACATTCACACTTTCTGATTTCCCAATCTACGTGGGCCCTTTTAGTGAAAAGAAAACTAACTTTTGAGAACTTAACATCTTTTTATTATATATATGGTGTACTCAGTGAGCAGGTAGCAAAAGAAGACCAAATCTAACTATTCCAAACTTACCAGGCTTCCTTCAGGTTTGTTTTCAGCCTTGTCTAGGAAGTGCTGATGAGTTTTTCCCAGCGAGGGCCAAGGGGATGCCCGTGCTAGCCACGTCAAACTCCCCAGTGTGCCCTGTGTGCAGTAATGCGACAAGTATTGCGTGGTGCCTGCTCGTTCCAGCTCCCGTGAGTCAGTCCTCTCCGGTTTCGCAGGGCTGTGACCCTTGCACTGTCAGAGAAACTAGTTCTCTGACGAAAGGGGAGGCATCTTCTGGGGCGTGCGCTTGCCTCAGCTTTGTTTTGTAGACAGCTTCATGTCGCTGTGGCATCATTTATCCAATGTGAAGTATTCTTGTGATGTGTTCTTATCTGGACACTCATTTATCCATTTGTGCCTTAGCATCCAGCCATAGTTTTTTGCCTTTGTGAATGGCACGCATCTTAATGTTTAAATAAGTCCGGGTTGTTTTACTTCTAACGAAAGTGTGTTCCTCTCCCCAAGCCAGAGAGAGCATCCAGAGCTCCCAATCATCCATCTTCTGTTCCTGGATACTAAACAATACCACACTGCTCTTGGAAGAGATGCATCAAGTCCCTTTCCAATGTCTAGGGCATGGAAATGGTTGGTTGTTTCTCCTGTAATTTCTCTAGTAAGGTATAAACTGGGAACCTGGAACCTGGAGTCCAGGAACCTGGTGGCCTGAGAGACAAATCTTGTTGCCTGGTCTATTGGGATGGTGTAATGGTAGAAGGGATTAGTTGTAAGTAAGTGATTTGCATTGTGCAAAGAACTGTGCAAGTCAGATTGTTTTTCTTTCTTGCTATATCACAGAATGGTACTTTTTTTTTTAATTGACAAGGCATTCATTTGGTAGTTCATTCCTGTCATGTATGGTGTTTGCATAACCTACAAGGCAGTGAGTTTTCAGCCCTTCTGTGCTTAATTCACAGTGTATCTAAAATATCTTTTTGAAAGTCTGGCCCTTTTGGCACAAACAAAAAAGATCCATTCTTGTTAATTCTAGATTTTTATGTTTCTTGATGTGGCACGTTTGGGGATCCTTTCTACTGATAATGAAGGCATCTCTGCAGCTGCAGTGCAGCAAAATGCACTGCAAAATGCGTCAAGACTTTGCAGTGTAGAAACTTGTTACTGACATACCAAGATCAACGTAAGTGAGGTATGAATGGAAATGTCTGTGTGTGAAACCTCCATAAGAAACAGCAGAACAAGGGTTAAAGGAACAGCATGTTTTGCTATGGAGCACCCTTTGCATGCGTTCAATCAAGGAACCAAATGGCAAGAAGAGGAAGAAGAACCTCACCTAAAGACAGGGTAAGAAGAAGAAGAAGACTGGAGCCATAGGATGCCCAGATAAAGAAAACAAAAGAACTGTGAAATTCAGGAATTTTTGTCGAAGACTTCTGAGAGGAGCAAAACAAAATAATGAGGCAGAAGTTTCTGAACAATATTCACTCTTAAATGGTATGGAAGATGAACCCCAAATCAGTTTTCTATGTCCCATTGAGAAGAACCCAGGAGATGTTGTGAGGACTAGGCAGCCAGCATCTCTGGACCTCTGTGGTATGTGTACGCAGGTGATCCTGGCCAGGCAGTTGCTTGGACACATGCATCTTGGTGCTCATGAGTATTTGAATGTGAGAGTGTCAGTAAGTAAAATCAGCTTCGGAGTTTCGTAAAGTCAAGTCACCTTCCGCTTCCATGAAGTCTTACACTGAGTTTTGTTGTTACACTAATCTACAACTGTAGGCAGAGTCTTGAAGTCCAAGAGAGACTTACGGGCTGAGGAAGCCAACGATGACATAGACTCTCTCAGAGAAGTTCCTGTTACTTGTTGGGCTGTGTCTTCTTCTCCAGAGGTTGATCTTGGAGCACTCCCTGTTGGTAACACTTAGGTGGGAATAACATGTTTTTGAAGAAGCAGAATGTACTGGAGCTGTTTGTCAGGGCTGTCACAGCTGGAAGCTTTGTTGTGCGTTTTCTTGTGAATCCTAGGAAAGTACACGATTCCCTAGCTTTGTCCTCAGCAATGTTCTGGCAGGAGAGCTCCCCAACAGCCTGGCATGCTTGGAAGCCATGAGGTCCACCTGTTAATATAATCCGTATTAAAACTCAGGTCTTTATATTTTTATATTTTAATTAAGTAGGAGGATGTGCTCCTTTTGTATATGCCTGGAGTTTGGAAGTGAAAGCACTGTAATGTTTGTTAACAATGAGGATGGCAACATGAAATGGAAAAGATATGTCTGGTATTCTATTTTATTTTTTCATTATATGTGGGTGAATGTAGCAACTTTATCTGCTGTTGCCTTCCTTGCTGATACTGCTACTATTTTGTTCCTGGGCTGCCAGGGTGCGATACTTTAAGCTTAGTGTAGCCCATTTGGTAATCGACCATGTTGCTGGTGTGTCATCCTGGATTAACGGTGAGCATCAGCTACAGCCAGATAGGGTGGCGAATTTGGGAGCTACATGCCTGCCTGGAGCCAGTCACAGTACAGTCTTAGTGACAGCTGCTGGCAGTGTGTAGTAAGAGCTGGTGAAGTAAAATAGGAAAGCTTAGTAAATGCATGTAAGAGAGTAATCAACTAGGAATTTGTATGGCTCATGCTCAGCCTTTTAATGCCTTCTATTTTCTCTCGTTAGTAGGTGGCTCCCCAAATTGGAACCTTTAAAGATCATAGATGAGGCTTGAACAAGACTGACTGGCAACAGTGCAAACATGAATTTTACAACAACCAGTCAAATGAAATAAAACAGAATGATGTGTATAATGATGGTAACATTAGCTTGCCTTACTGCTAATATGAATGCTAGTAAGATAAATATTGAATATCTGTAAATAAACCATCATTATACTAGCATGAAACCTCCCTTCAAACTGTAATTCTTCTTGAGAAAGAGGCGACCGTTTTCTTTAATCTTTTCAATGGGCGCTCTACGCTGAATCATTTCCTTTAATTGCTGTTCTAAAATATATAACAGGTTTTTTAATGCCTATTTTTTATATTTGTCTTTTTACTTTCCATTAATTGCAGTACTTCCATTCAAGCTTGTAAATGAAATTGCTTCCTCAACATAGTTCTTCTCTGCTGTATGTAAACATGGGCTTCTTTTATTACCCCTATTTCCAGTGAAGCTGAAAGTGCACTAGCACCAAATGCATGGAGAGGCTTTCGCCAGTTGTCTTAGTTGCAGCCACTTTAAAGGGAACTCAGAAGAGGTGCCACGCAGAACAAACCTCATCTCTTTCTCTTACTGTGGGGAATTTATCTCGTGTTTGGGGGACTGAAGAGCCGCACCAAGAGCCGGTGGGATGGCTGCTCACCTCTACCTTTCCAGTGGCTGCTCTGAGCGGCTTCAGCAAGGCTTTGCAAATCAGAGTCTGAAACTGTGTGTGCCAGAGCTAGGAATTGTGATAAAGGAGTCCTCCTCTCTCCTGTCATTTAAACAATCCACCTACTTCATTTATTTGCTTTGATTGTGGATTTGGTTAGTAAGTATGTTAATGGTATATCAAAACCTGATTAGAGCTGATGAAATGAATAGGAATAAAGAAGTCTTAAAGTATTTAAAAATGAATCATCTTTCACAGAAATAAGATATGCAAAGTCCCGTACAATTTGGTCCATCTGTCATTTAGGACATCATTGTAGCTGTTTCAAGAAAAGAAAACTTGAAGGAGAAAGGAGCAAGTGAGCCACAAGTATTATATATAGAAATCTAAGAGTTTGATTCAACAAATAACAGTAATCCATACCTTCTGCAAATCTTACACTGCATCTCAAATAGCAGGAGCATTCCTGCTCAGAAGTTTTTAGGTGTTTCGCTGGTTTTGACAAAGGACGTTTCACAGGCTGGGTGGAGGTACGTCAGTGGGGATGAGCGGTCCGCAGATGGAAGCGGCAGCCGTTGCCTCCTGAGGCTCTTCTGAAGGGACTCACAGCAGCTCAGCCACAAAATCACGAGGGCGTTAGTCCCCGTGCTCCCACGGGAGCTGTGGCAAAGCTTCAGGGTGGTGTGAGGGAATCCTGCATGTGTCCAGAGTTTCTGGATCCACACCAAAACGTAAGATGAGTTTAAGTGGTGGGAGATCTATGGTTAAAAAGCTTTCCTGATGGCCTGACCGTCCTGATGGAGAATAGAGTTGAAGGTTAGTTTTTGTCTCGGAAGAGCATTAAAGTACCAGCAGTATAGTTAGATACATGTTATCAGCAATCTGGGAGTGTCACTTGGTATTATGATTATCTGGTATTTTCTACTGTTTGGGGTTTTTTTTAATAACACCACAGAACTTCACAACTTCAAACATCTGGATTGAAATTTTTAAAGTTTTGTTCCTGCTCTGGCTGACTTCTTTTGGGTTTGTTTGAGCTGGAATTTAGCGGTTTGAGTGCAAGGCTAGATAAAAAAAACTTTTTTTTTTTTTACGTGAAAACGCATACAGTCATACACACATTCAAAAGTGTCGGTATTTTCATTAAACAAAACTAACGTGTAGCAAAAACCAACTTGTATGTGAGGGATATGCCTTTATTTTCAGACCCATACCCAAGTGCAATACCCACAAACAGGCACTCCCTGTATCTCAACCATTTAAGCAACTGTATGTGTGTATGTATAGAAATATAAAACACAATTCAGTTGTTTCTTTTGATATAATCCAGGGACTTTTGGTGAATGGTTACAGGTCATAAACTATTTTGAAATAATATTTATAAGCTATGATGTGTTGGATGTGGGGGGTGGTCATTTTGAATTTTGATTCTTGGAAATATTTTTATTTTAATAAGATGGTGTACTACAAGGCCAGTTCACTGCAGTCTTATGCTAAATGCTAGGAGCATGCTAGGGAATTGTAGCTTCTCTTCTGCAGTCCTTCAAAGCTGCCTTGCTGTCACTTGCCCCTTTCTACCAATGCGGCTTGTGGAACAGTCATCTTTTTTCCACTGAGGATAAGGATATTCTGATCACATAGCTTCACATGCACAGCTGAGCATCACCTCCTTGAATATCCGACTTGCTTGCGGTTAAAGACATCGTATCCCTGCTAAACCTGCACAGAAGGGAGTTGATGGTCATTCTAGCTGGCAGCTGGTCTTGCACAGAAGGCCCCTGACATCCACATAGTTGTTTCGGGGGTGCATGTGTCTGATTTTTCTGTAGGCAGTTGCTGGTTTTAAGGACTATGTATTCTAAAAATGCACACTTAACATTTCAAAAAACTTTTAGAAGTTAGGAGCTGGCTGCACATGGTGTTTGTCTACTGTGTGGGCTCTAGAGGAACTGACAAATTTGAATTTCATCTGCCTCCTTCCTCCTCCTTTCAGCTGTTAGGAAGGTAGGACTTGAGAGAACAACCTTGGTTATTAAGTCCATCTCCCAGCAATGCAGGAGAGTGCACTGAGCATCTGCACACAATGGTCCATGAGAATGCCTTCCTGTTGGGATTTGGGGCAGACATTTCCTTCCTCTCTCTAAAAAAGGATTTGAGTATTAAAAGTGACTTCTGGCTTTGACTTTGGCTTCTTTAGTAGGAGCAGCACATGAAAAGCAGAGCCAGACACAAATGAAAAACAGAGCAGTATGAAAAACTGTTGTGTAGACACAGAGCCAGAGTGCTGGACCTTCACTGGGACAAAACTGGGTTATTTTAGAGTGGAATAAACCCTACTTTTGCCCTCCTTAGCCTTGTTTTGTTACCTTTTTTGCTTCCTTAGCTGTGTTGCTACCTGTGTTTGGGTGGAGGGGCAGTAGCCAAGGTGTGGGTGAGAGCAAATACAGATGGTTATAGAGAACATCACTGGTTTTGAAGGACTGACTTGGGTAAGCTGAAACGAGAACACTTTCTTTCTCATGATGGCCCGTGGGAACCGTACAGCAACATAGTGGGGATCCACCATCTGTGCACTGCTTGCTTAAAGCAGACCTGTATCCACTAGAGAAGTTCACTGCAGCACAGTGCCTGGAAGGGCTTGACGGGAAAACATGGCTCATGTGAAAGGAGAAAAGGAAAGAACCAGAAGTCTCAATTATGAAAGAAAGGTGTCCTTTCTAAAAAAAAAAGCAGTCCCACAGTAGGAATGGCAGCTCTCGGCTCATTCTGAGTATGATTAGGAGAATGTAAATAACCAGTGATTTTCCATAAAATGGGATCTGTACATTAGGGGTTTGGTTGCAATAATAACCCCCTTTTTAATCTTTAAACAAAGCCCTTATCAGATCATTACACATGCTCCCAAAGTGATTTTTGCATGGATTGAACTGAAACGAACGCTGCAGCTGACGACCTTCTTGACAGAGGCGGCCTGGCACTGCACGGGTGGAGGCTACGAGCCCCCCCGGCCCCCCGCTTCCTCGTCACGGACTCCAGCCAATTAGGGATTTTAGCAGGGCCCTCCTGCTCTCCACTTGTGCCGCTGCCCAGCAGCCCCCCTCCCGCGGGTGAAGGGATGAAAGCTGCCCAGCTGTCATCTTTCGCAGGCTGCGGTCACGTTGCCGGCTTCTCCTCCTTCCCTCCCACCTCGCTCTTCCGAGAGGAGGAGGCTGCTCCTAACCTCGTTACTCCCATTTCCACCCTAAATGCATTCATGGCCAGCGTGCGCCCGCTTTGTTCCCAGCGTAGTTGTCCTTTGGCTTAAATATCTCTCTCTTGTCCTTGGTGTGTAATCCCCTTACAGGCAGGTTCATATCCCCTTACCCCTCTTTATCCCACTTCGTGCGAGGCTTTGAAAGCCACGTGTCTCGCCTCCTGCTAGAGAGACTCTCCATTGCCTCGTCATCCTGGGAGTCGTTCTTTGTACCTGTTGCAGTATCACCTCAGCTTTCTTGAATGGGGATAACCGGACTTAGCCCGTTGCAGATTGCATTACAGCATTGCAGATGGAGCTCACCGGTGCCTTGTGCGGTGGCAGCCCGTGCGCAGCCTCTTCTGGAAATACCTTGCCTTTGGAAACGGGCCATTGGGTTGCACGTGCCTTTTTCTCTATGTGTGTGCCACGAGTGGTTCCTCATGAACGCTGTGGTCAGCTGGCCTTCAGAAATCCTTTTCCTCCACTATTATTTGCAAATTTAGGAGCTTGAAACTTCTGGCATTGGTCCCAGAAGCGTGACCTTGAATTTGGTACTATTGAATTTCATTGCATATCTATTATTGCACATTTCAATGCCGTATACTACTATTTCTGAAGGTTATTAGGAGCGTAGATGCTTGAATACAAAGTGGTTCCAAGAGAGTTTCACACCACTGCTGTGTGTGGTGACTAATGAGCTTGTAAATCACTTTTTAATTCTTTTCAAGTTTTCTTACTGCTAAATCTTAACTTTGTAATACCAGCAGATAAACAAACTGATAGCTTTTCTTTTCCTCCGGTTCCCACAGTAAGAAATCGCTCTGGGTCTCATGCTGCTGTGTTATACTGAATATTACTATATATGCTATGTTACTACCTCTCAGTACTCAGAGGAAGCTGTGTGAGATCAGCAAAGTCATAATTACAGAAATATAATAGCCGTATGGAAGTGGCAGACTAGTGCCTAGTTAAGGCTGGAACTGGACTGGTACTGCTCTGCATCTGCCCAAGAGTTTTTGTGCACCCAACAGGCCTGGTTGCTACCTTTCCCCTGTGGGCACATTGCTGCTGATGGTGCAATAGAGAATCCTTTCTCCACGTGCTGACTATGCGTGTGTGTTAGATGGGTGCAGTAATTCCCTGGAGGAGCTTCCTCTCCTAAACTGCATTGCAGCAACTCCCTTCAGAGTTGTTTTGCAGAGTCTTTGCTGACTGTATCTATTCTGACAACTTTTATGGTGTGTGCTGTCATCTAAGGTGTGTGCTAGTGCAAAAGAGTACATTTTTTTCTGTGCTCAGGATGCACACGTTGTTTTCTGCTACTCTAGAGCTGGATGAACTGCACCACATGGTCACTGTACGCTTACTGCATGCTCACTGCATGTTGTGGTTTTTGTTTTATTCCTGTTGAGAGATGAAGAAGTTTTGATGGTTCGCTTGGGTTTAAGATGGTGTAGTATGATGCTGTAGTTTGTTGCTACATGCCTGAAGACTGTTACACATGCAGGGAAGAATTCTTGTGCTGTCTGATCCTCTGAAACTACCAAAACTCCTTCATCGGAGACTTTCTCAGTCTTCCCTACCTTGGTCAGTCCTGAGGTGCAAGGAATTCTTTCCACTGAAGTCTAGATCATTCTTGTGCCAGCATGGGCTTTGAACGTAGTGCTAGTCTGATGGCCATGGATAGCACTAGAGGCTGTTTTTCAGGGTGTTTCATTTTCTTCACATAAGGATTATAGAAGTTGAGATTTTCATGGATTTATTAGGAGGCAAGCAATCAACAAGAGCATTTAAGAAACAATAAAGGATTTAAATAGGGGATATTCTTGTTTCAAAACATCTACTCTTGATTATCTTGCATTTTTTATCTTTTGAAGTCTTGTATCTCAGTAAAATTGGACAACTGTTTTAAAGTTTGAGGTCAAACTATATTATGCTGTGTAAACCACATTTCTGTCATCTTTGTGTATTGCTGCTGCAGGGATTTGAAAGTGTGAATATGAGGGACAGCTGCTGCATTTAAGCTTCCAAAAACTTTCAGGTCCCATAGGTAAATATTCTCTGGCTATATCAGTTTCCTGATGATCAGTTAGTTCCTTCTATTCTGCTATATATAGTACTAGACCTTCAAAACAAGCCCTGTTTCTTTGGTTAGGAGTGTGATTTCTCATTGATATTGAACTGAGTATACACGTGTTTAAAGTTATACTTGTTGAAGGCTTGGCGTTGAGAGCAGCGATGCGGCAGGGCAGTGCCAGGCTGCAGGCGATGCTGCGCTCCTCTCTCCAGGCTGGTGTCGGAGGAGAGCTGTGCTAGCAGCTCGGAGGTCATCGGTGGACAAAATGATTGACTCGTTTAAAGGACAGGCTGTTACAGGGCTGCTTTGCCTGACTGTTGAAATCTTCAAAGGGGGCAGGTTCCTGTTCTTCACCTGGGACCAGAAGGGAGAGCCTGGAAATCCAGTGCTGAGACTGAGAGGCCACCACGGGGAATTGCTCCATCTCTTGAAGCCCATCAATGAATAGCAGAAAGGCAGAGCTTGAAGAGGGCCACAGCTCTCCCGTGATGTGGCTCCC